>NC_067401.1:445519400-445841483 GCF_016432865.1 Antechinus flavipes | reverse complement strand
CTCTTATTTTTAAGACAGTGCTCTGAGGTCAGGAAAACTTGAGTTCAAATCTAGCCCGGAAATTCCTATCCGTGTGACTCAGCTCAGCCTATCATTTAACCCTCTTTGCCTCAGTTTCTCCTGTGTAAAATGATCTGGAGAAGGAAATGGAAACCCACTTCAGTATTTTTGCCAAAAATATCCTAAATAGGGTCATGAGAAGTCAAACTTGACTTAAATGAACCAACAACAAAATTTTAAGGGGGTTTTCCTTTATATCAAGTCTAACTTTCCTCTTTGCCACTTTGACCTAGATTTTGATTCCTAGCACTGGCCTCTAAGACCACACAAGGTGGCATAGTAGATAAAATGATGGGCCTAGAGTCAAGAAGACCCAAGTTCAAATTCAGCTTTAGATACTTACTAGCTGGGTGACCTTGAGACAGTCATTTAACTTCTTTTTTAAAATTCATTTTCCTTATCTCAAAATTTAGGGGAGATAGAGAGTCAAGGGCCTTTAAGATACTTTCAGTTCCAAATCTAAAATACTATGATAGTTATGTGTCTTCTGAGATTTCTTTTTAGGTTCAATCTTCACAGTTCCTTAAACCAATAGTCTCATGGCACAGACCTGAGGCCCTTCTTCATCTTCATTTGTCTTTTTTTTTTTTTCTGAACACTTTCTTGTTTATCAATCACAAGACCACTGATTCACAGATTTTCTTTATCCTTAATTCCTAGACACTCTCATAAAAGTGGGCACTAAACTCAAATGAGATAGTATCTAAAGTGCTTTACAAGACTTAGAGCATGATCCATATCATTTGTTATTATTCTAGCAGACTCTTTTCTCTTTTACTTAAACAGATGCAAGATAGTGAGTGTGTGTGTGTGTGTGTGTGTGTGTGTGTGTGTGTGTGTCCTTAAAGAATAGACTATTCTTTACAAGAGGAAATTCTTTGAGTTCATATTGCTTTAAGTAGCTAAGAATAACAAAGAAGAAAACAGAAACCCAGATTTCTGCCTTCAGTCACCAAGATTTTTGAGATAAGGTAAAAGAAAGAATTGCCCCCTTTTATCATTGTTGTCAACAGTTTGGATGGAAGTTTTAAATAATTTCCCAACTATTCCCCTCATGCTCACTATTGCCACTGCCACTGCCACAACCACTACTACTATTATCACCGCCATTACCATCACCACAACCACCTCCATCACTATCATCATAACCATCTCCCCACAACCACCATTACTGCCACCATCATGTAATTATTCTGAAGATTAGGTTATATATGGTAGCTGAGGACATTATTGACTCTTGTTCTCAGAAAAGCAGGCAAATACACACAGAGGAAAAATAGTTTTTAGGAAGAGATTTTGAAATGGTGATTAATAAAATAAAAATAACTGGCATGCATACTTCACATCATGCTACCTCATGGCTTAAAATGTTTTATATGCAATATGTTATTTGTAAGCATATTGAGGCAAATTAATTTATTTTTGTTTTTCTACCCCCAGTATTGTAGGAACTTAATATTTGATGAATTTACATGATTCTTAGAAGCATCCTAGAAGATAAATGACAGAAGCGTCCTTACCATTTTAAAAATGAGGAAACTGGCTTAAATGAGAGGCTAAATTCTATAGCCAATGCCAGTGTCAAATCTGAGAATTAAACTTGGGTATTCTAGTCCAATGCTCTCTCTGTTATATCATGCTTCCTCCATGTTACTAGAAAGGAGGGATGATATTTCTCTTTTGCTTTTGGTCCCATTTACAAAATACAAATTTTATGTGAAGGCTAGAATTTTTAGTTCTTCTATAATCATAAAGTTTTATGACTTGCTCTACTTTCCATCCCTAATAAAAGGGGAAACTAAAAATTCCAAAGCAATCCCAGCAAATTGAAATGTATGCTGTTCAAAGTGAATATGGAAAATAAGTATACTTATTAGCAACACGAAACTTGGAAAACAAGTAGAATAGTGGTTAGTTATCATAATGAGTATGTCTTGGAGTATTCCCTGGCTTCCCTTCTTAGGAAGGAGTGTTCCTTCCTAATTCCTTCCTAATTAAAATTCCATCTTTTCCAGGAAACCTTTAACAACCTCATGCCTTTCCTCTGATATTTCATATTTATCCTATGTAGGATTATCCCTTATCTCTCCCATTAGACTGTAAGCTTTTTTCAGGTAAAACTCTTTTTGTATACAACCCCAGTTCTCAGCACAGTGCTGGCATACAGTAGGTGCTTGCTTAATAAATATTTAGTTATTGATGAATGGATGGATGGATGCGATGCCAGGAAGTTAAGTGCTTGGATGTCCAATAGTGCACATTCATGTTCCTCCAGGAATTTTATCCTATTCATGATTAGTTGTTATTGATGAATATATACATTTCTAGCCAGGAGGCACCTAAAAGTTGGAGCTCTAAGAAGTCGTGTTAAATATTAATGTTCTTGAAATTTAATTTATCATGTTTTATTATTGCTTTATTGCATAAGATGCCTCAGTGTTTGTTACTTTAAGCTGTATTTCATCCAAGAGAAAGCATAAAAAGTCTTTTATTAACAGATGTAGGAGTCTGGTAGATGTTTTGAAACTCTGAGTTTGGGTTACTCACTCATGACAAATGATCGTTTTTCATGGACAAATTCATTGTTTTCAGAATGGATATTATGAGGAATTGGCAGGCACCCTTCCTTTTTTCTGAAACAGTAATATGCTTTCCCTCTTTCTCTGTCTATGCTGGTTGGCTCACTGCCACTAAAATCTTGGCACTGTTACAATGTCTCTAACATGATGACTAACCACTATGCAAGGTGTGTTCCTAATTTCCAGCATGTATGCCATGCTAAGGTTCACGCTCCCAATGTCTGAAAACCACATATGTGCAAATCTCAATGGGTATTTTCTGGAGGCTATTTCCTAAAGAAATTAATCTGAAAATGTTTTGATTATAAAGACAGAGGCAGTTCATGCCAGCTAATTATAGGAATCCCCAAACATTTTTAGCTAAAGCCTTCAGCAAAAGTGCTCACAAATAGTTCATAAAAATTCATTTAATGTTTTATATCTAAGGTTTATGTCTCATAGTAGATACTAACCTTCAAAATCTGTCAACGTCTCCTCCCTATTTATCTTGAAACATCCTTCATACTGATATTCAATAATCCTAGTCATTTTCTCATATCTTAACTTTTCCTCTATCAGAATGTAATCCATTTTGGGGAACCACAGAATCCATTGTAGGAAGCCTAGAGGTGTTGTAAGAACTCTTTTAGATATTGTATTCTATAGGCTAAAAGCCAGGATCCTTGTGGTGATTGCTGACTCTGCCTTTAGTCGATGTCTCATCAAAGGATGTGTAATTTTAGAATTGGAGGTGTTCCTTCCAATGATACAGATCATAACTTGGGTGACTTTTGTCCATATTCTCCTGTAAATCTTCCATAAGGTATCTATTCAACAGAAAATCCTTTTTCTAGGTCTTTTCCTACACTGGAGATGCCTCCATCATGAAATCTGCTCTATAGATTAGTGATTTTTTAAGTCCAAATCATGGAAAAGCATGAGGCTATATTCCCTTTTATTCCCAACTTTACTCATTCTCCAGACTTTTGTACCTCTTTACCATCAATCTTTGTCCCCTCTTCCATTTTCTAGTTCTTCTTTATCTATTTTCCTTCTCCATTAAAAGGAAAATTCTTTGTGAGTAGGGATCAATTTGTTTTTATTTGTGTTCCCTCTGTTTAGCATGGTTTTTTTGTACACAGTAAGCTCTAAATAAATGCTATCTATCTATTCATTATCTATGTTTTTCCTTTTTTTCTACCTTCCTTCTTTCTTTCCTTCCTTCCTTTCTTCTTTCCTTCCCATCTTCCTTTCTTCTTTCTTTCCTTCCTTTCTTTGTTCTTTCTTTCTATAGCGTAGGTGCATCTACACGTGCATTATCCCCAGTCTCTATCACACGATAGTGTGCTTTCATAAAACATACTTTCATACTTTCATAAAACATACATACATACAGCAAGCCCTTTGGTTGGCTTTCAGTTTCACAACTTTAGCAACTGTGGTATCTTGTGACTCAGGGCAACACATGTGACTAGATAATGTGAATAAAGTGGAAATATGGCAATTTTCCAGTTCATTTGGATTAGATGATCTAACTCAGTAATTGTAATTGAAAAAATTAATCCATTTTGAGATTTGTATTATCCAAAAAATTACCAATTCTTTAATTAATTATTGAAGATTGGCTAGAGTCTTGAATCTTGAATAATTTATTTAACTTTGTTGGCTGTTTTATCTGCTTGTAAAATATGACAAAGAATAGAGCTTGCCACAAATCATCAGGGTGTAATGAAAATTTAAGTCACAGATTTCATCACTATTTTTATAACACCTTTTGTATATGGAATGAACTAGATGCTGTTGAGGCCTCTTTTAGTTATCCAAGTCTGTGATTATTTAGGTTAGTCTTATCCCTTAATTGTAAATATTATTGTGGAAAACTCAACTGAGTCCTGGTCCCTGATGACCAAAGCAAAATGTATGAAATTCAACACATCCTCTGGAAATTCAAACATATCATTTATGACTTTGGATGAAAATAAATGATGGTTTTAGGTAACTAGGAGACTTTAAGTTCAACAAATGGGTAGAACTGGTCATGTAAGAAATATAAATAGAATCATACCATGGCCTCTTGCATCCTATAAAATGGCATCACATAACTCAATATGCCACACAACAAAAAATGGAATATACACATGAAACTAATTCAATTCTATTCTACAATTTAATACAGACTCAGGATTAACTGTCATGTAATCTTTTTGATATTCACCACCATTATAATCTTTAGAAAATGATTTAACTTCCCTAAATCTTAGTTTCCTTAACTATAAAATATAATGCTTGGAATAGATGGTATCAGAGATCCTTTGTGATCAAGATTTATAGGATTCTGTGAAATAAAATTTAGTACTTAATATAATAAGTATTTAATACAATTTTATACTTCATGGATCGATTGTTGTTTGTACTCTCATGTAGTCTAAATCTCAATCTACTCCATTCTGCTCCATTCTTTGCCGTGTACTTCTAAAAATCCTCTCACAAATAATCTGCCTAAGAAACTGAAGTCCTTCTAGATAGGGGTATTTAGCCTTTTATGTGTTTGATGGACTTATGTGTTCGATGGATCAATTGCCTAGCAGCCTGATGAAACCTTTGGATCCCTCCTCATAATAATTTTTTAAAATGTATAAAACAAAATACACAGAATACATAAAATGTGTAAACTAAAATATAATACAATTATATTGATGTAAAATATAGTTATAATTTTTTAAAAGTTTTTATATAATACCCATTCTAGGTCTTTTTAACAAGATCAAAAAAATCCTCACTGTATTCCTCCAAAGTGTCATGTGAATGACTGACCTTGGGTTTCCAAAGGTTATGAGGGAAGAATTCAATTTCTGGCTTGTTCTACCATACTGGAAAAGCTTTGAGTACGGTGTAAGCGACAGATCATGTCTACTGCATGAGAATTAGTTTGACTAAATATGACGAGCATTATCACCAGTAACATGGTCTCTGAGTAAAGAAGTTTTAGTCAGGTGACCTTTGTAATAGATAAAAATACAAGGAGTCATGGGTTCTATGAAGCACTTTTCTATTTTGGCAGCAATGGCAGCAAAGTAGAAATAAAGAGGGGGAGAAAGTACAAAACCAAATGATTTTTAACTTGCTATGAACAAAGCAACTCCTTGCTCTCTAATTATAAGATTATTGTCAGTGACCAAAATGATGATATTCCACTAGGTCAAAGGGTTTTTCCTTTTTGGTTCCATGGAGTGTCTGGGAAAGCCTATATGCCCTTTTGGCAGTCTGGGGAAGTCTATTTTCCTGTTCTCAAAATAATGTTTTTAAATGTGTAACATAAAACACATAGTATTTCAAAGGAAACTACTTATACTGAAATAGTTACCAAAATTTTTTAAAGTTCATGGACCCAGTTTAAGAGCCCTTGTATCAGAGACATTTAGAGAAACTCAACCAAAATGATAATAACATTCTTACAAATGAAACCATAAAATATAAGGCAGTTTCAAATGAATGGAAGGATGACTTGCAAAACCAAAGGAGTTGGCAGAGATCACTTCATCAGTCCTAAAAACAATAAAAATGAAAGATGATTTTCTTGAATCTTTGATCATTTGTTCTTATAGTGCATGTGATTGATATATGAAAAAAAACTCCATACAAACACATAAACATACCAGGTAGTCGTAGCTTAGGTGCCATCATCCATTGCAGAAAAGGAAGAGTAAGAAGTTCCAAATAGAACTTGATAAGATGCTCTAAATGATGTCAACATATTCACTGATACTCGATCCCTTTGATGTGACTTCAATCAGAGGAGAGAATTCTAAAAAACAGTTAGAAGATATAGTTTAAATTTAAGAAATGAATCAGAAGATGGTATATTTGGAAGAGATCTTGGAAATGCTCATTCCAACCACTAGGTAAAGACTGGAAAGTAATACTTTCATAAAGGTTCATAGATCTTGAGATGGAAAGGACCCAGTAGCTTGTCAAGTCAAAACCTCTGTGGAAAAAAATGAATTGTTCATGTTTGCCCTGCATTTGAGAAGATGATATGATTATACATCCTTCACAATTTAGAAATAGTTAAGAAGGAAAAAAGGAAGGAAGGAAGGAATGGAGGGAGGAAGGGAGGGAAAGAAAGAAAGAAGGAGGGAAGGAGGAAGGGGGAAAGGGAAAGAGAGTGAGAGAGCGAGCGAGAGAGAGAGAGAGAGAGAGAGAGAGAGAGAGAAAGAAAGAAAGAAAGAAAGAAAGAAAGAAAGAAAGAAAGAAAGAAAGATAGGAAGGAAGGTAAGAAGGAAGGTAGGAAGGAAAGAGAAAGAAAAAGGAAGGAAGGAAGGCAAAAAATCTGTCCAGTAGAAAGAGCACCAGCCTTGGAGTTAGGAGGACCTGAGTTCATATCTGGCCTCAGACCCTAGTTGTATAACTCTGGGCAAGTCACTTAACACCCTCTCCACCATAAAAGAAAAGAAAACTGACTAAGTTATTTTTTATTATTCTTTATTTCGCTTAAATCCTAGAAACCTGTTTATTTAGCTATAAAATGGGGATACTAAATACTTTCAATACTTACCCCACTAGATTTTAAGCTCATTAAAAGCAGGGGCCTTTTAAAGCCTTCTTTATATCCCCAGAACTTAGTATGGTGCCAGGCATGTAATAGGCACTTAATAAATCTGTTAATTTGATCTCATTGCCCTGCTTTACTGTGAGATTCAAATGACAGAATGCATGCAAAGAACTCCATGAACATTTACATTTTAAGTGTTTCATATCAATTATTATAATCTTTAAAAAGTATTCTTTCCACTAACCTGTCAAGCAAAGACTCTCAAATTTCCAACTCCTGTTGTGGATTGTGAATAGAAAACATTTACTAAATTTCACATACTAACTGACAAAGATCATGAACACACCAAAATATCATCCATTAAAAATATTACTGATGCCATCCTTCCTGTCACCCAGGCTCATAACTTCCATGTGATCCTTGAGACCTCAGTTTTACTCACTCAACATATTCATTCTGTTGCCAGATCTTTCTACCTTACTTATATCTCTGTTATACATCTCCTTCTTTCTAATCACACAGCTATCCATTTCACAAAGTTCAGATCCTTAAAATTTCTTGCTTAGAGTGTTAATCTTCTTAGTGGTTTCCTACACCATCTCCTTTTCCAACCCATTGAAACTTAGTTGCCAAAATGACTTTCTTAAAGCTCAGATCTCATCAAGCTATTTTTTCCTTCTAATAAACTGAAGTGGTTCCTCGTTAGCTCTAGGAGCAAATATAAATCCCTGTTTTCCAAGAAGTAGGCTGCCTACTTTATCCTTAGTCCTTTGTTTTTGATAGAACCCATGCCAGGGTAATTTTTTTACAGCATTATCCCTTGCATTCACTTCTGTTCCGATTTTCCCCTTCCCCTCCCTCCACCCCCTCCCCCAGATGGCAAGCAGTCCTTTACATGTTGAATAGGTTACAATATATCCTAGATACAATATGTATACAGAACCGAACAGTTTTCTTGTTGCACAGGGAGAATTGAATTCAGAAGGTATAAATAACCTGGAAAGAAAAACAAAAATGCAAGCAATTTATATTCATTTCCCAGTGTTCTTTCTTTGGGTGTAGATGCTTCTGTCCATCTTTGATCAATTAAAGCTCTCTTTATCAAAGAGATCCACTTCCATCAGAATACATCCTCAAACAGTATCGTTGTTGATATCCTTAGTCCTTTGAAGAAGTCATGTTCAATCACCTCATTGGGTCAGAGTTCTCAAGTCTAACAAAGTTGCTTTCCCCCCACATGTTGTAAGTTGTTTTCTAGGTCTACACATTTCAACATCAATCATTTTGAAGGGCTTAAAAAAAACCAAAACCATTTTAACATGTAATGGAATACCTGTCATCTAGGGAAGGGGGTGGGGGAAAGGAGGGGAAATTTTGGAACAGAAGGTTTTGCAAGTGTCAGTGTCGAAAAATTATCCATGTATATGTCTTGTAAATAAAAAGCTATATTAAATAAATAAATAAATTATAAAAGAAGAAAGATAGAAAAAGACAGAAAAAGAGAGAGAGAGAGAAAGAGAGAGAGAGAGAGAGAGAGAGAGAGAGAGAGAGAGAGAAAAGGAGGAAGGAAGGAAGGAGAGAAGGAAGGAAGAGAGGAACCAAGGAAGGAGGAAGGAAGGAAGAGAGAAAGAAGGAAGGAAGAAAATCTGTCCAGTAGAAAGAGCACCAGCCTTGGAGTTTTTCTCATTTCTAATGAGATATTAAACCCAGAAATGAGAATAAAATGAGATAAAAAACCCAGTAGATACTTTGGTATCAATACACAGTATGATAACTGTTTAAACTCATGATATTTGAAAGGAAGATAAAATCAAGTGTTAATAATTAAGATCAACCATGAAGTAAATGACTAAATTGCTGATAAGACCAAAGCTTCTCTCTAGTTTGGTCCAAAGACTGGTAGTGTACAAATGTTGGCTATCAACATTTTCAATACAATACCCAAATTACAAAGAAATTGACAAAAAAATAACAAATTAAAAAACAAAATTCTTGAATTTTAAAAAGTGAAACTTACCCAACTGTAACAGTTTCTCCACAAAATGTTGACTTAAGGTAGAAGCATGAAAAGAGGAAAAAAGAATAAAGTAAAAAGTACACAGCAGAGAACAAAAGAACAACCTACAAGGAAGCAAAGAAAAGATTGACAGTCATGAAAATACAACTTTTTTTATTATTATATATGTTGACTTCAAAGGAAAATTTATTGTTACATATTTTGAATCCTTCCTGATGTGCTGCTGGTTACATGACAATGTTTTCCTTTTTAAATTTTTTTCTTTTATGTTTTTCTTTTTCTTATTTTGTATTTTGTTCTAAATAAGTAAATGTGAAGACAAAAATAAAAGAAAGACAGGATATCATGGGGATGAGTGCTAACTTCAGTAACACAAATGGCATCTTCTCTGTGACTTCATAGATCATGGGGTAATTGATTCAGAGCTAGAAGAGAACTTCAAGGCCATTTAATCCAATCTCATTTTATATATGAGGAAACTATAATAGAGAAGTAAACTCACTTAAAGTCACAGAAGGTACTAAATAGTAGAGTTAAGATTTGAACTCATGTCCTCTGATTTCAAACCTATTATGAAAATATTATCTTTTAAAAATTATTATTGCTAAGTATTGTTATAAAATATCATTGCTAAATGTTTTAGACTTTATTAGTTTTAAGACTATGTAGCAGATATGACATGATTATGGGATAAGTGTTACTGTCATGGCAACTTATGTAATAAAGAGAAATACTAATAAAGTCCCTAGTCTTCTGTAACTGTGTGACCTTAGGCAAATCATTTAACCCAGTTTCCTCAATTTTCTCATCTGTAACATGAGCTGGAAAAGGAAAAGGAAAAGGAAAAGCAAATCTCTTAAGTATCTTTGCCTAGAAAACCCCAAGTGGGGTCAAGAAAAGCTGGGCACAACTGAAACAATTGAATTGAAGAGAGAATACAGAATATTCACATACTTATAGATGAGAGAGGTTCTAAAGTGGATACAGAGCTTCCACATACCTTTTACACTAGAATGAAGAAATGTGTCAGTTCTTTAAAATAGAGAAAGAAGGTTTAAAAGACATTGAGTCTTTTGATCTATAGTTGAAAAATTCATTTCAAGATGAGACTTTCTAAACTTACCTAGGTAGCTTCTCAGATGACAGAGAAGTAATCCATTGCTAAGCTTGTACTATAAGTTCAGGGCTTGCATTCCACTGGTCTAGCCTTTTAGAACCCAGGCTCCCTTCCAAGTTATGAAGTACGGAAAAAAAATACTTTTGGAGAACAAATAACCACATCACTCTCACTAAGTAAATTATGATACTGTTGTGTTCAGAATAAAACTGATGATGAAAGAATTAGTTTCGTGCTATTTTGTAAAGGGCCTTTTAAAATAACTCTGAAAGCTTATAAAGAAATATTCCACTGAGATTTTCATTAAAGGGAATAGACCCCAACAGAATACTTGAGAACCGCCTTAGTTAATTAGGTTATTAGATCAGTGAATTGTCTGCCAAGCAGAATTCTAAAAGAATCGTGACAATGGAACTTCAGTGAAGTTCAGTTGGATCATGGATAAAGATTAGGAAAGATTCAAGACATGGAGTGAGATGCTGCTGAGATGGAATGTGTACAGTTAAGGAGGACAGTGAGTGGAATTTTATCTGCTGGAAGGACAGAAATGGATTCCAAAGGGGATAGAAGAGATGACAGAAAGAGAGGGAACATCATGGGATTTAAGGAGCAGAAAACATGGACCACTTCTCGGGTTTACCTATGACTTGCTTTATCTCACTTGGCTCTAAAAAAAACATCCTCTAGATGCTCTAGAGCAAATCAGAACCTGTCAATCCCCAAAAACAATCAAATCCATACTCATAGCTGGACCAGATTCTAGTGTCTTCCTGTATGGAATGATTTTCATGCAAAAATTATTTAGAATGCAGCCACTTCTCAATATAAGGAGTGGGGAGGGGGGAAAGGATTTTTTAATGTGACATTCACAAGGCTGAGAAATCACGGATGTTTTGATGTTGATTTAATTTTTTTCTCATGTTTCTTCTATGAGTTAGATTTTTGTTGAAAGTTAACCCTCTTTACCCTGTATTCTAAATCTCCCTTCTTTGATCCTAAATGATGGGTTGCCAGGCACTTTTGGGAATGAACTGGAAGAGGGTAAAGTTAAATTTTAGTGTTCCAGATTTGTAATCTTTTACAGAGGGCTTTTCAATTTTATTCTTATTTGAAAACTATGGAATCCTTATTCATTTTATTCAATCACCATATGTTTTAGAATGTTTCTCATGTGTCTAGTACTAGTCTAAGTTTCATGGAGGATATTAATGATGTAGAAGATATAGTTTTCATAACTAGAGAATATAGAAATTGTGTCATAAAGTAGCCTGATTGAGTAATGAAAAAACATTAAGTAAAAGAGTAATCAAAGTAGATGGATGGATGAAGAGATATATAGAGAGATATTTAAATGAATCGAGAGGGGGATAGACAGATAGGTAGAGAGATAGTATGGATAGATAGGCAGGGAGACAACTGATAGGTGGATAGTAGTTAGGATATAGATGGATGGACAGAGACCAATGGAGGGGGAGACACACACACACACACACACACACACACACACACACACACACATATAGAGAGAGGCAGAGTCAGAAAGACAGAGAGAGAAAGAAGAAGAGAGAGAGGAAAAGGAAGAAGGAGAAAGAAGGAAAGGGAGAAAGAGGGAGAGAGAAGGAAAGTGAGAGCGAGAATGAGTTAGCTAGATGATGGACACTGATTAACATTTACTGTACTCCAGGGACTATGTTCAGTAAAGCACAAGGAATACAAATAAAAAGTAAGAAAAATATGATCATATATATGATCATAGGTAGAGTCCAAAATATGGTGTGTTAGGATATGTGTGTGTGTGTGTGTGTGAGAGAGAGAGAGAGAGAGAGAGAAGAGAGAGAGAGAGAGAGAGAGAGTGAGTGTGTACATGTAAGAGTGATAGTTGGAGTGCAGGCAGCATGGTAAGGAGATAATTGGAAAGTGATGGGAAGGAAAGGATCTGGGCAAGATGAGGTGCAATCTCATCCTGTTGACTTTGAGGAATAAAAGCAGATGAAATTAGATTCTCCACAAGGTTCTCCTCTGTGCTTTAGACCATTTTTGAGATGTTCCTGGGTTCTCCAAGTTTGTACCATTAAGTTATAACCCTCAATCAGATTCTTCCATGCTGGGATGGCTTCCAATATAGTTCTGGTAGTGACTTAGTCTGTTGTCCAAGGACCAGCAATATATCTAAGTTATAAAAAGACTCATCACTAGGAGGTGATATCTAATACATAGTTTTCAAACTATATAATTAAGTTTAAAACATTTAGAAATGATATTTTGTAACAATATTTACTAATAATCACTTTTTAAAAGTGATAGTTTCATAATTGGTTTGGAGTCAGAGGGCCTGGATTCAAATCTTAATTTTACTCATTAGTATCCTATGTGATTTTAAGTGACTTCACTTCTCTATTGTAGTTTCTTCATATATAAAATAAGGGTGGACTAAATGATCTTGAGGTTCTCTTCCAGCTCTGAATCAATGATCCCACAATCTATGAAGTCACAGAGAGGCTGTCATGCATTTACTGGAGGTAGCACCCATCCCCATGATATCCTGTTTTCTTGTTTTGTTTTTATCTTAATATTTATTTAGAATAAAATACAAAATAAGGAAAAGGAAGACAGAAAAGGAAAATTTTTAAAAAATGAAAATAAAAGAAAATATTGTCATGTGCCCAGCAGTATATCAGAGAGGATTCAAATTCAATAAATTTCCTTTAAGATGAGCCTCAATCTCCCCTATTCCCATAGTAAATGTTTAAGGTTGAGTTCTTTCTTCTTTGCCTGTTCATCTTTCTTTAAATACTTTTGTTTAAAAGTATTTAAGCACCTCTAATCATGGGGTGGGAGGATGGTGCCTCTGCCTTTACTTCAGCTCTTCCCTCTGACCTGGAACTCCAAACCTTGAGCTCCAGTCTTCTGCAAATGCCTGCAGCCAGCAACATCACTGCCCCACTGCCTCTGCATTGACTGGGGACTGGTTCCTTCTTGCCCAGGGCTGCACCTTTGCAGCACAGCTGGGCCTGATATTCTTAACTGGCAGAGGTCCCCTCAGTCTTCCCAGATTCAGACCCCTGACTCCCCACAATGTCCCAGAGGTAAAAGTTCCTGTGGTTCAGACAGGCTCCATCCCACCTCAGATAGTTTCAGGATGTCCTACTGGCTGTTTCTGCTAGAGCTAGCCTGGATGTATTTATATTTCACACTGTTAAACCCTGGTCTGGGTCTTTCTTCAGATCTTCTCAGGTTGTCCAAGGAGGGCCCCTGCTCTGTCCACAGTCTTGTTTTTCACCTATGTTTGCCCTTAGGCAAAATTTTGTTCTGTTTTGGCGGAAAATTGGGAGAGCTTGAAATTTTCCACCATCTTCCCAGAATCCTTCTCTTTAAAGAATCAAATTTCTAAGCCAACGAAAGTACCATGGCCAAGCATGTGGTAGTACACACAGGATACAACACATTTCCAACAATGACCTCTGCATAGAAAATGGAATAAAGAGATCACCTAGAAAACACATGGCCAAAAAAATAAGATAGAAATGGGGGTGGGAATGTCCAAGTTCTCCAATGTAAAAAGGAAAAGATTTACAAGAACTACACCAAAATGTGTGGCAAACTTTCTGTGTTGGAGATATGTGACAACAAACAAGGATAAGAATGACATAAGATACAAAGGTATGGATGAGTTGACATTTGAGCTGAACTTGGGAGAAATGACATTCTACATGTACTGAAGAATTAAAGAGGAGAAGGTTGAATCTGGGCTATTCAAAATAATAAGAGAGTGAACATTTACATAGCATTTTAAAATTTAGAAAGCAATTTACAAATATAAACACTATTCTTACAACAACTCTGAGAGGTAAATTCTATTATTATCCCCATTTAATAGATGAGGAAATTGAGGCAGACAAAAGTAACATGACTTGCTCAGGATCACTTACATAGTTGGTAAGTGTCTAAGGCTGTGTTTGAACTCAGATCTTTCTAGCTCTAGCTCCTGTATTATCTTTACTGATTCACCCATCTGTCTGTAATTGGAGTATTATTTTATAAATATTCCCCGATTTGAAAAAAAAAAGTTGTCAGTGATATTTGTTTTTGAAGTCTCTTCATTCATTTTGATTCATTTTAAAGTCTCTATGTTAAATTTGTTCATTCATAATGGACCTTTAGTTATTATTCCTTACCATGAATTAGCATGTGACTACTGAATAGGATTGTAGAAGAAAAATTCAATATTAGAGAAAGGTTGTGCAGTATTTAGGGTTGTACTTCCAAACTTTTATTCATCCCAGACTTTGCATGCTATACAATCATTACAAGTATAGCTAATGCTAAACTATTTTTTAAAATTATTATACCATTTATATTAAACAGGTTATTCCCTTGGCATGAAAAGGGGATCACTGGGAGTAGAGTGCTGGATGAGGATGCTGGAGAATGTGATTTTCTAACTAAAAAAAGTTACTAATGTGTCAATTAAAATAATGATGGTAGGTATGAATGTAGCTATGAAGGGTAGAGTTGGCAGGCTTGATACATGATTGTTTCTGCCTCCTCCTTCTGCCTGGTTGGGGGCAGAACTGGAGAATTCCCAAGCCTTTCTGATCTACACCATATGCCCTGAAAAAGGGATGAATTGGACCCAGAATTAAATAGGAGAATGAGTTTGCTGGACAGCATTTAGGAAACTGCCATATGCTAAATAATCCCTGTTACTACTTGATATAAACCCAAATTTTTGAAACCACCAATATTCTCCTGATAATTCTACATGGTTGCAAGTCTTTGAATACCGTCATCTTTAAACAATCAAATCTGTAGAACAACCAAAAAGTAATTGACATTCACACAGTGGGTACACACAGGATATAACACAATTTCCAAGAACGACCTATGCATGGGAAGTAGAATAAGGGATATCTAGGAAGCATGTAACTAGAAAAAGAAGATGGAGATGGGGGGAGGGACTACTATGTCAAAAATGCCTGGATTCCTAGTAAAACAGAATCAGATTAAAATGCAATTGAAATATATATTTGACAATATAAATAAAAATAAAATAGAATAAAAATAATATTAATGTATGGTTCTCCATCACACTATTCAGGATTCAAGGATTTTTATATATGGTTTAGTGGCTCGTATCTGACTTTGTGGTTTAAGGAATGATCTTTCCTTTGGGAAGTCTTCCTCCCTTTTATTATATTTCTCTCGGGTGATTTAATCAATCACTCTGTCACAACTATTAGCTCAGTTTTTAGCCCAGGAGCAATATAATGGCCCTAAGGACTATGTAATCCCCTCCTCTGTAATTTTATTGAGTCTGTATCAATTGAAAACAATAGCTAATAATAATGATGTATGTTATATATATTTATGTATAGCTTTATATAATGCCATTTATGTACTCTTCAAGGTTCACAAAGTATTTAACATATCTCAGTAAATCCTTATAATAACTCTGAGAAGTAGGAGCTGTTGTCTCCATTTCACAAAAATTAAATGAATCTGAGAGAGGTTATTTGACTTGCTTAAGATCGTATAGATAATAGCCTAAGGCAAGATTTGAACTGGGGTTTTCCCAACTCCAAGTACTCTTTCCACGATACTACCTGCTTTCCTCAAAAAATGAAAATCTAGTAACTGAAAATAATATCATCACAACTCAGAGCTCCTAATTCTAAAAACTTCTAATGTTCAAGCTGACAATTTAAATGTATGTTTTTTTCCAGCCTCTACCCCATGCTGCCTTGTGTTTGAAGTTTGAAAATCAGAATACAGGCAACACTTACGTAAAGCAAACAGAATACATTGCAATGTCTGGTGTTAGTATACAGTCAAGTGGAAGAAAAGTAGACCAGACCTTTTTTTGGGGGAACTTCCCTTAGTCCTTAAAGAGCTTGACTCCTAAATTTCTGCTCTGTGATACTTGTAGACACTTTCTGTTTTCTCTCTTCTTTCTTTTAGTCTTTCTTTTTGCCTGTTGTGCTTGTGGTTCCCGACTTTTTCCATTTCTGTTCATTAAGTCCTGGGTGGTGAAAAGAATACCATCTTTCCACAGCTGCTGCTTAAATCTTGCAGTCCCCACTGTTTCCTCTCTGTTTATGCTTTGCAGACTGTTTGTGACCCTATAAGAACTTTGGAATGTTACTCATCTGCCTTCCAGTTCAAAGACTACAATTGTCCCTGATCATTCTCAAGTTTTACAAGATCCTATGAATTAGAAATCCTAGGATTCCAGTCAGTTCTCAAACATTTAATATATGAAGATGAATAATGCAAGGGTTCTTGATCTAGCGTCCATGAACTTACCTTTTAAAAATTATTTTGATAACTATATTGATATGAGTAGTTTCCTTTGTAATAATATATGTTTTATTTTATGCAGAATAATACAAGACATTACTCTAAGAGATCCATAGGCTTTACTGGAGGCATTCATGATATACAAAAAGGTTAAAAATCTTAGCTCTCTACTTTCAGACCAAGGCAACTTATTTATTTATTTATACATTTTCCATTTTTATTTATACTTCATAGGGATGTTGTTTGTCTTTCTGGAAGAGCGCCATGACATCAGGGAGGTGATGTCATGACATGCAGATGAATTGAATTTAAGTGAGGGAGGGCTGGGCAAGATCACCTGCCTTACTTTCCTCTTCAGAGCCATCTGGGTCCAGTAGGCAGATATAGATCAGGGCAACTGGAGATGACCCTCATTTAATGATGGGATTTATAGGGATGAATATTCTATTAAATCTACAGATAGGCTAGAGATTCTTCAAGTTTAAATTTCAATTGGAACAAAAGAAGAAAAATCAAAATGTAGAATAATTTTATGCTTGAACAAGGTTGGGACCATGTAACATATAATACATATGAAAGGAGATCAACTCATATAAAACCAATTGAGGCAGAGTGGTACAAGAGAAATTTAGATTCAGAAGACCTAAGTTGTTATCTTGACTCTGTGTGAAGAAAATGTTGATACTCCTACTTAATTTAATCAGCATTTATTCAGTTCATTGCAAATTAAGCAGAATAAGATTAAGTTCAAATTAGTTGTATTAATTAATACTATTAATGTTATGATTAATCTATGATATATTGATGGTTATATTAATTTTATTTTATTTTTTCAGCTAATTAACTAGGAATGCTGTTATTATTTAATTATTGTACTAAACCCTTTTCCCTAAATGTAGAATTTGAAATAAGGTACATTTCTTCAAGTGTAGTATTTCAAGTAAAGTTCTTATCCTCCACTCCTATGAATTACTACCTCCACTCCCTAGTGGCTTTGCTTGAGAACAACCTCTTGGACTTTAGGAGCCAAACATTAGTGTTTGATGGATTGTGGAAAGTGCCTGCTGATATGGCCTGCCATTGATGGCCTGTAGTTGAAAATCTATAATTAATGACTTGTGAAAGGCCTGTTGACAAAATGGTTATGACTGATGGACTTCTTAATCCTTCATGGCAGTTCTCCCACTTTTGAAGATTAGTCAAAGTAGTTTCCATGCTTTTGAAGAAAACTCCTAAGAATAAGGGGACCTCTCAGGGATTCTCCAAGATCTATTAAGCTCCTTAGTACCTTAGCACTGGGCTCCCTTCCCATGAAGAAGATTTTGAACTCAATTGATAAGGGACCTCCAGACTTCTTAATAAATTGATTGATCATGCTTGGAACTCTGCCTCATTAACTTGTGTTACAGATTGGAATTTTGTGGCCCACATAGACAAAGGTCACTTTACCTCTCAATGCTTGTTTCTTATATAAAATGAGTTTAGGCTATATTTCCAAGGTCTTTTTTCAATTCTGAATTCTGATCATTTGATCATATTTAATATGACAAAGATAATTATGAATGAAAAAAAGCATTTATTAATCCTTTACTCTATCCCACACCCCATGCTAAGAACCAGAATACAGATAGAACAGGGATAATCCTTAATCTCAAATTCTATTTGAAAGATAACACATATTGAAAATTCATTACAATTCAATGGAAATGTATTAAATATCTAGTATGTACATGTCACTAATAATATATCAACCTTATTTAAGCCACGAATTTATAGCACCTCCCTAAAAAAATTATTTAACAAGTAGTTAAATTGGATACTTCAATATTAAATTCCTTTCTGACTTCCATCCATTCTCCCTTCTGACTACAGATAGGTCTAGACTGGTGCAGATTAAAGAATGGGAGAAGAAATAGCATCATTTCGATTTATTCCGTATATTTCCATTGAGCTGGAACCAATTACTCTATTTTACATAATTATAACTTTGAATGGAATGAATTCAATACTTGCAGCCACTTTATGGGATTCATTATTTGCACTAATAGGGGAGCTGGCTGCCTATTACAATTATGAAAACTTGCCATCCATATTTGTTGAAATTGAGCTCTACCATTCCTGTGGCTAACATCTGCAGCAAACAGAAGAGCAATCATTAGGGCTTCTCAACTGAGGCTTTAACCATAGAGACCTTTCTTCTCTCCTCTTTCCCGGCATTGGTTTTCTTTACCTTTTCTTCTTATTCTCTTTGACATCCAACTAATAGATTCTTTGAAAAGAAAATCCTTTTGAGAACTTAAACTTCCTTAACTGTTGTCTTCAAGGAGGTCTTATATACAAATCCAACTTTTAGTCAGTTCTTGCCTCCTTTCTATTTTCTCTTCTCCTATCTCCAGTCATGAAACATTAGACACTTTGTCTTTCATTTTTCCTCCTGGCTATTTCAGCAAATATTTAATTTCACTGAATATCAAGAGTGTTTTTTGCATGCATTTATTATTTATTCAACAAACATTTGTGTAAAGGGCTAAAACTCTGAATAGGTGCACTGGAATCAGACAACCGAGCACTTAAGGATAATTACCTATTGGACAATACTCTATTAGCATATGCTTGGAAAAATCGCCCTTCTCACTGTTCTGTGCTGAGTTGATCTTTTGGTGTATACAGTTAATCATAGGAGGGATTAGAGGGTGGAGTAAGATAAGCCAGAGTCACTTTGGAGGAGGACAAGGAGAAGAGAAGTCGGTAGGTAGGTAGAGAGTTTGTGGCAGTTTCATCCATCTCCTTTACTTCTCCCCCTAAAGAACAAGGATTTTGCTTATCCTGACTCTGGCTGATCCTGAGGCCTCACATGTTTGTTTGAAATCTACTATAGACATTGTATATTAGGTGCATTGAAGTTTTTAATAATGGGCTAAGTTTCAAGTCTTTTGCCCTCTTTCTCCTTGACCTTTGAGATTGACTGGCTCCTCCCTTAGATTTCATGCATTGCTCTTTCCTTTTCTTTCTTGGATTGTTCCTTTTTGGTTTCATTTGCTGGGTCATCTTCTAATCTCTTCCTTCCTAAGTATATGTGTCCCCTACAACTTAATACTGAATTCTCTTCTTTCTCTTAGTGATCTCAGCAGTGATCACCTCCTTGTGACTGCCCTGATCCCCTCCATGATGACTGTCATATACATGTATATGTGCATGTATATACAACACAAGTATGGATATGTATATATATGTATATGTGTATATAATGTATTTTATATTGTATATACATGTGACAGCAGAGATTATGACTAGAGATTTTATATATATGACATATCATAATTTTATATGCATGCATTGTGCTATACATACAGATCTTTTTGGGTTAAAATCCAAATTCAGATACTTACTAGCTGTGTGATCCTGGGCAATTCATTTTACCTGTTTGCCTCACTTATAAAATGGGCTGGAGAAGGAAATGGCAAACCACTCCAATTTCTTTGCCAAGAAAAATCTTAGATTGGATCACCAAGATTGTATGTATATGTATATATACACAAATATACCTATATAATGTGTATGTTTATATATTTATATATACACACACACATACACTCTGTGTGTGTGTGTGTGTGTGTGTGTGTGTGTGTAAAATCTCTAGCCCAGACTTTTCTCCCAAAATCCATTCTTCATTTAGAATGCTAGATTTGGAGTCAAAAGACTTGGGTTTAAATTTTCAACTCTGCTGCTGTGCAATATTGAGTAAATCTTTAAGTTTCTTTAGGTCTCAACTTCCTTATCTGTGAAATGGGAATAATAATAACATTTATTTCACAGAGTTGTTGTGAGGACTAAACAAGAAAACTTGTAAGAGATATTTTGAAAATCTTAAAATGCTATATAAGTGCTTGCAATCATCGTTATCATTTATCATGATATTGGGGATCTAAACATTGTCTTTCCCTCATCCATCCAGATTTTCAATCTTAAAGACTTTAATTTATTCTTCTCTTTAGTCTCTTCACTGCTCCTTCATTCAATCAGTTGCTATAGTCTCTTCTACTATTTCCCTCTTTCTTCTCTTCTTATTGCCACCATGTTAATTCTGTTCTTGTCATCTCTACCCTGGACCACTGTAAGTCTCTTAATTGATCTTCCTGCCTCTGATTTCTTTTCATCAATACTTCCCAGAGCTTCCAAAAAAATTCTCTCCTGCTAACCTCCCACTCAAAGACCTTCAGCAGACAAAATTGCCTCTATAGAATAAAATGGGAGCTTTTTAGCCTTGGGGGCCTTCTATTATCTGGTTCCTTCCTGACTTTCCAGGTTCATTTCACATAACTCAAATTGAAATAAGCTATTCCTAAGTTTCCTCACCCTCCATAGGGAGATGCTTTGAGAATACTGGAAAGGGTCCTATCATCCCTTTGGGGTTCAAGGTAAAGAAGCTTCTTTACAACAAGAATTGTTTCATTCCCTTATCTTAGTATCTATAGTGTCTAATACAGTACCTGTTAGACAGTAGGCATTTGTCAAACAATCGTTGTTTACTTTATAGTTACTTACCAGTGTAGAAGCAACAACGTAGGATAGTAGATAGACTCCTGGACCTGGAATCAGGAATATCTGAGTTCAAAGTGGGCCTCAGACACTTACTAGCTGTGTGATCTTGTATTGTGTTCTGGTGGAGAAAATACAGCTGGTAAAGAGATGAGTATGATAGAAGATAGGGGGCAAAAGGGGTAATGGGGAGATTACAACAAGCATTCTAGGAAGAACTTCCTTACCTTTTATCTATTTCAGTTTTTTCAAATAGAAATAATAGCAGTCCCTACCTCTAAGGGTTGTTGAGAGGATCATGAGATAACATTTGTAAAGTATTTAGTACAATGCCTTGAATATAGTAGGTGCTTAACAAGCATCTTTCCCTGACCTTCTATGGTACTTTCTCCTATTAGAGTGTGTGTTCCTAGAGGACCAGAATTGTTTTGTTTTTGTTTTTGTATTTATCAGGCTTAGCATAATTCTGGTACTTGTAAATATTTATCAAATTGAATTGAATTGCCATTCTATCTTCTAACCTTATTCGGTCCATGAAGTGTAATTTCTCCCTCTTTATTTCTGCTTTTTGATTTATCTTTCTTCCAGGCTCAGTTTAGGGCCACTTCCTTGTTAAGCATCCCAGCTCTTAACAAATGACTTGATCCAATCTCTCCTTTGCTCCCTCTGTCCTCTGACTCATATCATACTTATTCATTTACTTTCAGTGTTTTTTCTTTATGATCTAGCAAAGTAGATGAAAACAGACACATATGAGATAAAAGCCCAATGATACAAACCTCAGGAAGTGTGAATAAAATATTCAGAGAGTGTCTTTTCAGTAAACATAATCATTCTGTCACCTATTAATTAAAACATTATATGTTAAGTTATCTATCTAATTGTAACTTATTGTCTCTGGGGCATACTTTACCTCCTTGGATCTCAGTTTCTTCATATATCACATGGGGCTAATAATAGTTCCTAACTTTTAGCATTATTATGAGGATTAAATAACAATAGTGAGGTACTTTGTAAACTTTAAATATTATGTAAATGCTGGCTATATTAATATTTTATCATTTATAATAATATTATACTTATTATATATTGATATATTATACCAAATAGAGTATTACATGTCATTATTAATAGTGGTGGTAGTAATAGAAGCAGCACAATAGTAACAATAGTAATAATTAGTAGCAATAGCAGCAGTAGTAGTATTAGTGATAATAGTAGTAGTAGAACAATAATAGTAGTAGTAGTAATAGTAATATTGATAATAGTAATATTAACAGCAGTATTAATAGTAGTAGTAGGAATGATACTAATATTGGTAGTAATAGCAGCAGTAGTAATTGTAATAATAGTAGTAGTAATAATAATTGCAATAGTAGTATAGAAGAAAGAATAGTATTAATAGCAACAGCAGTAATAGTAAATAATAGTAGTAACTGCAATACTTGTAATTGTAGTAGTATGGTAGTGGTAGTAGTAGCAGCAGCAGTAATAGTAGCCCCTTGTCAGTTATGTTATAATGGACATTCCTTATATGGATGGGTTAGACTAGGTGGAAGCTAAGGTACCTTCTGGACCTCAAATTCTATGATTCTCAGAGATAGTTAAAGTAAGTGGTCTCTAAAGTTCCCTTGAGGTTGAAATCAACACATCCATCAAGCTTCCATGTGCCAGATATTCCAAGAGGTTGAAATAGAATTCAGATGTATTTCAGGAGTGTTCAATCTGGCAAAAAGGTGAGATTAATTTGCATAATATATTTACAATTTGAAAGTTGCCTTTTGTAGAGATAGTACTAACATTTCTAGGAGCAAAGATTCTGTCCTCAGGGTTGAGAAGATATGTTTAAATTACTCCTTTACAACTAATAATTTTCAAACTCACAAAAGGAACAGGCAAGCATATAATTACTCTATGCACCTTAGTTGGTTTTAAAATGATTGTTTCACCTATTAATTTATTCTGAGGGTTTGGGCTTTGAGGGACTTGGGAAGGTGTACTTTCCAAAACACATGGCTCTATCAAACTACAAAATGATGTAGCCTTCTTTCTCTTCTCCTCTGAAGAGAATATTTAATTGATGGATTATATTTATTCTATAAAAACACACTTTTCTCCTCTTCCATTTGCTCAAGCATATGAATTCAATTCAGTAATATTCTGTTTTTTTTTTTTTCATTTTTCTCTCTCTTTTTCTTTTAGGCATAGATGTTCTTTATCAACTAGGCCTTGGAGGCAAAGATGTAAGATATCAACCGGTGGAGAACATGGTTTTATCATCATCATCTACCCCATTACCTCAGGGAGTTCATGTAGCAGAAACAGGTGTCATTCTAACAAGTGACTGTCAAATAGAGGCACCTACCAGGAAAATTTTGCCATCTAGTCTAGGACAGCAATTCACAATAGTAATTGGGTTACTCTCACATAGAGTCAACAATGCTTTTCTCTTCAGTATCAGAAATAAAAATCGACTGCAATTGGGAGTACAATTACTACCCAAGAAAGTGGTGATCCATATTGGTGGGAAGCTAGCAGCATCTTTCAACTACAGTGTTCATGATGAACAGTGGCACTCCTTTGCCATTGATATTCAAGATACAGTGGTTTCCATGTCTGTTGAATGCGGAAAGAAGCAATTCAGCAAAGACACTCTTTCAAGAGTGCAGGCATTCAATGCTGATGGTGTGTTTACTTTGGGAAGTATGGACTCCCATTCAGTCCACTTTGAAGGAGTAATTTGTCAGCTGGATATAATTCCTTCAGCTGAAGCCTCAGCAAACTATTGTAGATATCGGAAGCAGCAATGTCGCCATATTGATACCTACCGATCAGAGACTGGGTTTCCTCACACCACCACATTGCCAGGCCTTGTACTGGAAAAGTCTCCATCACACAAGCAGTTTGGTGAAGAGGTACCATCAGAGTATAGACCATTTTATGAAGGACAGGGAAATCCAAACTCAGTAAATAAAGAGGCTCCATCAGTCCATAAACTTCGGACACCCTGGGAATCGTCAAGCTCTTTAACATCATCTGTCCCCTGGGGAAACATCTCTGATGGTGGTCTCATGAAACCTGAAATTCAAGGCACAAAGATGATCATCAAAGAACATAGCTCACCAAATTTAAATCTGTCAGCTCCTTACCACCAACTTAAAAAGGGGACAGTGAGCTCCAAAGAGAAATTAATCCAAAATGTTTCAAGCGATGATGTGGGACATAAAGAAGAAACAACTAGTCTCCCTTTGTCTAAGGAGAGGTCATACATCATCCCTCCCTTTATGAAAGAGGATAAAACTGATCACCTTAAAAAAGATAACAAGGTTAATCAGCACACTGAAAAACTCACGGATATGTCACAAATTATGAATACAACTTTATATCAGATAACAACTGAACCATCTGTGGATAATAATCATAATCAATGGAAAGGCAAAGTTGACACGGATGGTACATACCACATTGAAGATAACTATGAAACTGATTTTTATGATTATTATTACTATGAGGATCTGAATATGATGCTTGAAATGGGGAATCTGAGAGGCCCCAAAGGGGATCCTGGACCTCCTGTAAGTTACCTTTAAATGTGTCTTGCTGAAATTAGGTTAGTGAGAATTTTAGAGAAAATTTTGTAATAGAGTATAAATAATAAACCAAACCTGTGACAGAAAATTATTCTGAATACAATGAAAGAATTTATGGCTCCTATAAGATGTACTTGCAATGGGAACAATTTTAGCACAGCTATTGGTTTTTGCTGGGTGATGGTTTTTTTTCTCCATTAATATTATTGGTAGATCGTAGGAGCATTTAGTTTTAGTGAAGTTACAGACAAACCAGATGTTTTGGTTTTTTTAACTGAAATTCAGCCAGAGATTCAAGTTGCTAAATATGGATTCAGCTTTCTCTTTTAAAAAAATAATTATAATTATAAGATTAATGTACCTTCTTGTTAAGAGATGGGTCAGGAGACAGATGAAGAGAACTAAAACATTGCACTTATTTAAATTATGGGAGGATGTGTATGGAATGGCCAGATAGGGATGGATTAAAGGCCATATTGGTGAAAGGGATTCTGACACCAAATAAATCTTAGATTCATTTTGAGTTTTATGGTCTTCCAGAGTACTTAAATTATGCCCTTTCAGCTACTACTGGCATTAACATTGTGGTAATATGCCCAGTGACAGAACTACTTTTCAGAGAATTACTATTCATCAATAAAATAGTTAGACTTTTAATAACTATTATTGGTTGTCTAGGCTAAGCGAGGATTATAATTCGGAATTTGTTATAAGCTATAGACTTAATTTTTAAAAGTACAATAAATATGCACTTGAAGATTAAATACAGGCTATGTCTGATACAAATTCAGTGAAGAAGAAAATGTTAATAAATTCAACCCAACTAGACATTTATTAGGCATCTACTTTGTATTAAATATTATACTCAGAACTGAGCAAACAAGAAAAAAAACCTGCCCCCAAGGATCTTATATTCTGGGAATGGCCTCCTGTTCATGGTGGTAATTTATGTGGGTCTTGAATAGAGATAGAAAATCCAAGAAGCAATCAAAAGTGATGGTGCAATCACTTATTTGGTGAGGTTTTGACAGAGTTATGAGCTGATTGATTGCATTTTCCACTTTTCATTGGGTTATCATGACAGTCATTAACATAGCTCCAAAGCCATATAAATTTTTAAAAACATGTTATAACAGATAAAATACTGAGCATTTATTTAGTCAGCAAACCCTGATTCAAAGCCCACCTCAGATGCATAAATAGTAGTGTGATCACAGGTAAGCCACTTAAACCTTTGAGAGCCTCAGTGTCCTTATTTGTAAAATGGAGATAATATTTATACAACCTACCTTCACTAGATTATTTGGAAGGAGGACATCTGCAACCTTAAGAGATTATTTAAATGTGGGCTATTATTTTTTTAAAGTAATTTTGAGTTTTACTGCAGTGTTCTAATGAATGAGAAATCAAATAATTAGAAAGTATTATCTTTTTTTTTTGCATTTGAAAACCACATAACTTCTTTGAGTCCTGTGTCTATGAAAAATTACATTTTCTTTTTTGAAGTCAGACCAAAGACAATCATCTATGAGACCAATTTGTTTGATGAATATGTTAGTTGACATATACTTGAGACATTGGTATAGATCCAGAAACCATTGCATGGAGAAGATGATGCTACATGCTTAGCCTGGTTTTTCTTTGTGGTTATTACTGGAAAGTTATTTGATATGTATTGAGCAACACTTAATATAGTTTTGTATATGTCTATAAATATTGTGTATAGATATTATTAACATGGGACAAATCTTTTGCTTAGTAACCAGTTAATAACTAGAGCTAGTAACTAACAACTAAAAATCTATTTTTTGAAAACAACTAGCATTCTAAATGAAACTGATGTTAAGAAACAGAAATACAATTCAAAGACACTGAGTCATTCATTCATTCATAATTTTATTCAACAAAATGTACAAGGCTTTTTGTTAGGCTACACAAAATTTTCAAACTAATCTGTTCACCCAAACTCCCCAGAGAGATATTTTATTTTAATCTTAAGTATTTTTAATCCTGAGGCAGGTAGGTGGCACAGTGAATAAAGCATTAATCCTTGAGGCAGATCTACCAGAATTATAATCTGATCTCACACTCTTGCTAGTTTGGTGAAGTCACTGAGCCTCTATTAGATTTACTTTTTTAATCTGTAAAATGGGAATAATAATGACATTTAGCTCCGAGCATTAAAATGAAGTATAAATGCTAGTTTTATTATTATTAAGAATAATATTATTGGCACAGTAGTTTTTAGCTCTGCACATTCCAGTTTTAATAAATCATTATCTTAAAAATGAAAATGTATAATGGGAATTTGTTTGGAAAAACTTACCTTCTTAACAAAGAGGAAGATTAGCTGATCATAGTTTCCCAAACATACTTCATTATTTCTTATATTGAAATCCTTCTTGACCTCAGCATATCACAATAGCAATTATTTATTTATTTATGCTTTTATTAATTATTCATACTTGTATTATTTTTCATATTTGCAAATTCAACACTTCCAGAATCTGTGACTTGGTCAGTGTGGGTACTTCCTCCCTCAGTTCAAGTCACATCTCCTTTCCTTTTCTTTTCTTCCTCTCCCTTCTTGATGAATGAATGAAAGATGCTAGAACTGAAGTCAAGAAAGCCTGAATCCAAATCCAGCCTCACTAGCATCTTGTGATTGTGCTAGATAGTGGCAAGTAACTAAACCTCTGTCTTTCTCAATTTCCTCATCTGAAAAGTGGAGATAATAATAGCTCCTACCCTCAGATATCCCTGCCCTCAAGGAGCCTACAACCTAATTGGGGACTTGAAATACAAACCTGTATACAAAGCAAGCTGTGTACAGGATAAATGGGAAATAATTAACAGAGGGAGAACACTGAAATTAAGAGGGATTGAGAAAGACTTCCTGTAGAAGGTGGGATTTTAGTTGGGACTTAAAGGAAGCCAGGGAGCAGCAATGAGAACAATGGATGAGACTATCAGATAGACAGATTTAAGCTTGATTTAAAAAGTGGAGGGGCTATTTAAAATGATAATGGGTCTCTCTTCACTTGATGTCTTTAGGGTAGATGTTAGATGTCCATGACAGATGAATTGTAGAAAGATTCTTGAAAAGATCTCCATTGGACTAGATTGCTTCTAATGTTCCTTTGTACTCTGAGATTTTATAATTTCATGATACTAAAAAACAATTTAAGTCACATACCCTATGACTTAATTGGCTAGACGTCCTACCTTCATTTCTTCTGAATCTTTTTATGTACTTTTCGAGGTCACTTTTTCTCATTCCACCCTCATTTCTATACAACTCACCACTGCAGTTTGAAAAATGGATTTAGGAAGGGATAGACTGGAGATAAGGATACCAGTTAAGAGAGTATTGTTATAATCCAAGTTAAAAGAGATGAAGGCCTAATTAAGTGGGTAACAACAAATATAGAAAGGAGGAAGATTGTAGGAGAGATATTGCAAAGCATCCAAGGGGCTTTGCTGCTTTCTGGATTATAGGACCTCAGGACTCCAATTGTGAGGGACCTTGGAGATAATCTAATTCAAGTCGTTCATTTTCCAAATATGAGCAATAAAGACATGTGAAGAATTAAAGATGATGCTGAATTATTGGGGAGGATGTGCAGTACCTCAACAGAAACAAGAAAGTCAGGAGGAAGGTCCTTTGGGAAGTAAGATGTGTGGTTTGGTTTTAGAAATGATTAAATTTCAAGAGTCAACTGGGTATTGAAAATAGGGGCCTATAATTCTGTGGAGATCTTGGGAATGGGGGAGAATGGAGTTGTTTGTAGAGAAGTGAGGGATGA
This sequence comes from Antechinus flavipes, assembly GCF_016432865.1. Taxonomy (NCBI): domain Eukaryota; kingdom Metazoa; phylum Chordata; class Mammalia; order Dasyuromorphia; family Dasyuridae; genus Antechinus; species Antechinus flavipes. The sequence goes on along the minus strand of NC_067401.1, from coordinate 445,812,947 downwards.
AGACATCGGAACGGGTAAATTCACCAAGAATGAGAGTATAAAGCAAGAAGAGGGTCCAGGACAATTCCCTTGGAATACTGTCAGAAAGAAGGTAAGGTGGTAAGAGGAAACCGTCAAGAAGGTAAAAGAAGAACCCTGAGAATCCCTTGTTATACAAACTAAGGAAAAGGAGAGGGCTTCAAGGAAAGGGTAGTAACTATTATCTGATGTCAATGAGAGTTTAAGAGCAATGAACACTGAAACAAGGTCTTTGATTTTTAGCAATAAGGAGTTCATTAAATACTTTGGGATGGAGGTCTTTTGCTAGAACAGTGGGGATAAGAGCCAGATTTTACAAGTGGTGAAGTGAATGGGCGGTAAGGAAATTGTAGAGCCACATGTAGACATCTTTCTAGAATTTTTTTTTCCTAATCAAAGGAGAGAAGAGAGTTAGCATAATAACTTAAAGGAATGAACTGATGAGCATATCCTTAATTTGATTTTGAATAAAGGCATAAATCCTATTTCCCATTCTCTACAATGTATACTCAATGATGTTGCCCATGTTTTGAAGCTATGTTTAATATCTTTAAATAATGTAGGTGGGGGCAGTGGATTGAGAATTTTCTCTGAAGTCAGGAGGCCCTCAGTTCAAATTTTACCTCAGACACTTAATACTTACTGACTCTGTGACCCTGGGCAAGTCACAAGTTCTTCATATATATATGATAGACAAGAAAAATGAGGCTCTGAGAGATTGAGCTACTTGTCTATGACCATATAACTGGTGAATGTATCTGTTAGATTTTTGTAATTATTACTTTTTTAAATTTATAGAATAAAACAAGCATTTCTATAACACTACATTAAGAAAATGATTCACACAAAACTGCAAATCTATTATGCTCAACTTGCTATTAGATCAGCAGCAGCACTCATGAATTAGACCTGAATCAGATTAAAATGTAATTGGGAAATAATTTACAAAAAAAAAAATGTAAAAATACAGTACAACACAGATAATGGTAATAATATGGTCTTCTAAGTCAATATGAAGCTTTCAGAGATCATTTCTGTTGGAGTTTGACACCACTGCCTAAAGCTATAAATTACTAAAGAGTTGCTAACTTCCATGTGAGTTCATATCATAAGTTCCCTACACTGAGGAAATCATGGGAATGCTCCCTGCCCTAGCGCATGTAATAAAGCAAATAGCTGGTTATCTATTATTGATTATTTTTTTAACTAACTTCTAAGAAATTCAACTTTTTTTTCACCGGCTAGGTTAATTGTTCCTCTAGAATTTTTTATTTCTGTTTAGCCCCAATACTTTACTTTACCCCATAGAAAGTTTCTGGCTCTAGGAGCTACCTACCAGGGCAAGAATTGGTAGATTGTAGTGTTACCATTGGAAGGAACAGATGGACTCCATTATAATCCAGCTTTCCACACATTACACTGTGTCTTGGCATATTTCCTTTAAAAGTACATAAAATCCACAGGGCTTCAGCTTTTCCTGGGTAAGCTCAGTTTAAAGTGTGCTTGAAAATCTATAGTTCTTGGTCTCCAAACCCTAAATGCAGTTCCCCTTCTCTAGTAAAAGTAAATTTAGGTAAAAGTTACCCACAAAACTGCCCATTCCAATGCCTCTGCAAACCATCCTGGGTAGCCAGTCCAATGAGTCATGAGCTTCCTGCTGTGATTTCTGACCAGATTAAAAAGGACAACTGGAGTTCTAGCTTTTACCCCTGCAGTTTGGGGTGAGGCAGGTGGGAATTGATGTTGCTATTAAATGGTTATCAGCTGGGACTAGAGGCAAGTAGGCAATTTCAAATCTTAACTGATTTCAGCATATGGAGAGAGAGAGTCTATGTGGTTATTACTCCTTTTAATTGCCTCATTTCTTTCTCTTTCAAGGGTCCACCAGGTCCTGTTGGTCTCCCAGGTCCATCAGGAAGGAGAGGTCCAAGGGTGAGTAAATGAGTTGAATGTTCTTTCTATTATCAGAATGATAATGTATTTTTAAAGAATGGGAAGGACAGTGGATGGTAACCTGAAAATAGATGAAGGTTCTGTAGTATCTTCAACTTGAGGAAATATGACTCATTATCTCCCTTCACCAATGAAGATTTCAGTGTATCTGATTATCCCATACATTGGATGGTGAGCTCCTTTAGGACTGGTACTGTCTTTTATCTCTTGTATTCTCAGCTCTTAGCACAATGTCTGGCCTTTAGTAGATGCTTAATAAATATTTATTAATTAATTGACTGACTCACCTGAGGTTCACACAATTAGTAAGTGCTAGAATTCAAGCAATCAGTCAACAAGTATTTTTTTTTTATTGAATACCTACAGTGTCCTGGGATTGCTTGGTGCTGGAAATAGAAAGACAAAAGGTGTAGAGGGCTGAAACTATTGAGTCGATTCACTGAGATCAAGATGGCTGAGTACTTGAGGCTTACTACCGATTGGACAATACTCTATGGGCATATGCTTGGAAAATGGCCCTTCCTACTATCCTGTGCTGGCTCAATGATTGGTATATACAGAGGATTGTAGGAGGGACTAGGGGATGGAGTAAGACTAGCCAGAGTCACTTTGGCCATGGTCGAGGAAGAAGGTGGTTGTGGAGATCCTACTTCCATCCCCTTCACTTCTACCCCTAAAGACCAAGAATAATGACTAAGGACTTTTGCTTATTCTGACTCTGGTTGATTGTAAGGTATCCTAGGTGCTAGCGTGGTCATCACTCTCTCTTTGTCTCTCTGTCTTTATCTATCTATCTCTCCCCTTGCATCTATCTAAATTCAGGGTAGTAGGAAACAGCATTCATTATGACCAGGTTTCATGTAGGAAGCCCAGTCCTTTCAGATTTTGTCTAGAACAAACCATTATATCTAGAACATCTTCTATGGATGCTGATATTCAAGCAAAAGTTGAATGAAAAGAGATGAATGATTCCTGACACAGAGCTTTAACGAGAATGAGGTTTCAGTGGGGCAAAGCCAAATGTCACAGAACAATATGTAAAATATACTGCCTCCCCCATGAAATCATTCATGGATCTTCAATTATGATTTTATCTCTTCTCCTCAAACAACCTATATTTTTTAATGCTTCCCACGTTCTCAAGAATATAAAATCCTCAAAAGCAAGAACTATTTCTTTTCTTAAAAATGTTTTTTCTTTATATCCCAGCTCCTAGCAGAAAGACTTCCCCATAAGTAATGTTAATAAAATTGGACTGCTTGCCCTTTTCTATTCTGTCTTCTTTGGAGATGGATCATAGTCATTTCCTCCATAAAGTAGCTTAGATCTTTAAAGTCTGTCCTTCCTTTGCCAACTCCAAAGAAGCCAAGAAACACATGGAACCTTGTTTGTTTGCTTCTAAACGCCTAGTCAAGGCATTCTCTATGAATACGTCCTAGGAAGATTATCAAATTTGCTACAGCAGCAGCAGCAGAATTGGTCTATTGCTACTTGTAATATTATTCTTAGCCCTTGGGTGATCTCATCCATCTGCTGCGTGGTAGGTGAAGGTCAGGTTCATTTGCTTTGGGGAATGAAGGGGAGTGGGTTTCCTTAAAATAGTGCATTCCTGGATTACATAGTGGAAAAGAGAAGGGCAGAATATTAGCTATTAACTAGGGAAAGAAATGTACAGAATAAAAAATCTCACCCCAAGGAGCTGCCATATTTCTAAAATTACATCTGCTGAACAAAAGATTTATGTGTTATATAAATCTAAAAGTGGTGTTAGTCAATTTCCCCCTGCCAGCTTTTGTTTTAACTAAGGCAACCCATTTCATTTAGAGATGAAAATGGGGATTCTGGTGTGAATGTGGGTATTGGGCGGGTTCAAAAGAAAAATGCAAATAGTAGCACTTCACCAGCTTTTAAGTGTATCTTCAAGGTCTGAGAGAATCAAGGACTTAGATTGTATAGAAGTAGAATAGCACAGTCTCCCAAACTAGGAACCCAAACTGAAGAGGATGGGAAGGGAAGACAATAGAAGCTCTTCTGGTTATAAGCTTTCTCCAAAGAGAAGACATATTTGGCCTTGCCTGGTGAAATACTGAAATACACAGTTCATCTTTGATAAGATCTCCCTCTTTGCTTCTCTCCCACTTCCTGATAGTATTTATAGTGTGTCCTTCCAGGATCCTAATGTCCTAATGTTGTCTTTTGGCTCTGGAAAGCCTTGAACTGATGTGTCCTTCGCACATATACTACACATTCCAAAATTATTTCTCCCTCCCTCTCTTCTATCCTTTTGCCCTTTCATCCCTCAAATCCTATAAAAACTCCAATTACCATAATTTAGAAGATTGCAACTAGACATTTGACTCGGATTCTTACTAAGATGTGAATGACTAATAACATCCCCTTAACATATTTATTGAATATATAACTCATGCAGGCATTATAGGGAAAATTTCCATGAATGTATAAACCCCGAAGTACAGCTAGGACTACTTGCTTGAAGTGACAAAATTCAAAAGTTGATGCTTGTTCACTGTGCTAAATCAAAGCAGGACCTTGTGGCCTAGGGTTTTTTTTTTTTTTTTTTTATCATTGGGTTTTCTTTGAAAAGCTGTGCAGTATTGTGGATAGCTTGCCTCTGAATCAGGAATAGCTGAGTTCTAATCCTGTCTTAGATACTAGTGATGTGTCAAATCACTTAATTCCTATCAGTATTTTCCAGAAAATGGAAAAATAGCATCTGTCTATAAAGATCAAATGAACCCCCTTCCCCATGTGCACACACAAAGATAGATAGGTTAGATAGGTAGATAATTGATAAAAGTAGATAGATATACATACACGGTATCCCAAAAGTCTTGGTGCAATTTTAATTGCTTAAAAGAACACTAAGAATTTTGGGATAATATTTCCTTTGTCTCTGATGGGCAAATCCCCATCTCCTGTTCCTTTCATTTTGTTGATTCACAATTGTAATGTTCTTGTGCCAAAATGTAGTGTTCTCGGTGGGTTTTCTGGAGGTCTTTGGGTAGCCTTCTTTTCAGCAAAGTAATCACCACAAGAATAGCTAAGTGTTAAAGTCCAAAAGTCTTTATTGTCCCCTTCACCTGGTGCTCAGCTAGCTTTCTCGTGGCCTTCAGAGGGACATGGTTTGAGTGGAGAAAATACAGGAGGAGAGGCCACTACAGTAGTGTAAGATGAAGTGAGTCTGAGTCCAAGATTTTGTGCTTCAGCCTCCAGCCAACACAAAGGAGGACAATGGAATAAATCTGTCTCTGCTTCATTTGCCTGAGTTTGTCTCAATTTATATGCTCTACACTGAGTATAATCAATCATTATATCACTAGGAAACCATTATTTGTTGTAAGATTAAATCAATCATACTGAACTAGAGAACTATTAAGCACCATGCTAAACTAGATAACCATTGTCTCATCAATTCCACTGACTTAACATTTTGTAAGAATCCTTGTTTCAGAGTTCTGGCCCATAACACAGAATCATTGATTTCTAAAGAGAAAATCCTTAACCTCCCTCCCATAAACTCTCTTGTGTGAAGCTGGTTTTGAACTAGTTCTTCCTGACTCCAGGCTCAGCACTTTACTATTAGATAGCTAGTATTACAGTAGATAAAATATCATATTAACAGCAAGCATCTGATCTGTTCCATGACTGACATTGATTTTTCATTACTTATAGGGCATGCCCGGACCACATGGGAATCCCGGTTTGCCTGGGCTGCCTGGTCCAAAGGTAAGTGATTTATTTCCCAAGAGTCATGATTTTCCTGGTACTGTATAAACATGGAAACTTCAGAAATTGAGCATTTGGATTACAATATATCTGAAGCATCAGGAAAGGAGAGGAAGAGGGGACTCCCAGAAGGAAGCGGTCATTGTTCCATTTCCTTCCAAACTTGCCAAGTGATGGCATTCATATAGGGTTATCACAAGCAGATGGTGAACAACTCTAAGATGCAGGATCCCAATGCTATAAAGTCCAGAATGCCCTAAAATAAGGCCAATGTACATTCCCAACTCTACTCCTATATAATATATAAATCATATTAGAACATATGGACGTTAGTGATAGAAAATATTGAAGAAAGAGAATGGGATTTTCAAAGGACCTAAAATCTGCATTGTGTTCTCTTCTCTTTCCTGAAAAATAAAAATAAATCTCTTTTAACATATATACATATATATGTATGTATGTATATATACATATCTATATATTTATACATATATGTATGTGTGTATGTATATATATGTGTATATATACAGAGAGAGAAAGAGAGAGACAGACAGACGGACAAGCAGACAATTGATCAAATTGGTCATGTTCTAAAATGTGCCTCATCTTGAATAATTAGTCCATCAATTCTCCATCAGGAGATGGATCATGTTTTTAATCAGTGATCCTTTGGAATGATGTTTTATTATTTCATTGATTAGAGTCTTTCAACATTATTCATTTTAAAAAAAGGTTTTTAATATAATAAGTTTTCTTGTTTCTGCTTACTTTGCTCTTTCAAAAATTCATTTAAAATATCCCAGGTTTTTCAAGAGTTCTCCTTTTCATCATTTCTTATGGTATAACAGTATTCCATCACAGTCATATACCACAATTTGTCCAGCCATATATAGCTTCGTAAAGAAGTATGAATTAAAGCAATTCTAAGTTTCCATGTCACACCCATCAGAATGTCAAAGTTGATACCCAAAAATGTTATGAAGGATAGCCTGGATAAAGACCTGGAGCTAGGAAATGGAATTTTCAGCCATGGGAAATAAGAGTATGTAGACCAGTTTAACTGGAATACCACAGAATATATAAAGAAAAGTAATACATGGTAAGCCTAGAAAGGTAGACTGGACCCTGAGTCTAAATGATTTTAAATGCCAGAGAAATGTTTCTTTTATCATAAAAAGAATTGATAGCCCTGGGAGCTTTTTAAGCAAAGGGATAATGTCCTTAGATTTATGCGTCAATGAAATAATTTAGACAGCTACGAGATTGGATTGAAGAGAGACTGGAAACAAGAAAAAGAAAAGGCAGTTTTGAAGTTAGTGTACAAATCCTGTCAGGTGATGATGGGGGCCTAAATTAAAGTGGTGGTATTTTGAGTGGAGATAAGGGTGATAGAATTGACAACTAGTTAACTAATTGGATGTGTGGATTAAAGGAGATTATAGTGTCAAGGATGACTCTGAAGTTCTTAATGTGTCAAAGGAAGGATAGTGCCTGAGAGAAGGGAGAGAGGGAAGAAAAAAAGAGGAGAAAAAGAGAGAAGGGAAGCACATACGTATATGTAGATACTGAGTTTTATTTTGGTAATGTTGTTTCAAATGCCAATGGGACATTTACTTGGAAATATTTTATAGGCAGATGGGTAGAGCTCTGGAGAAAAGTGAGATTTGGGTATATGATCTTGGAGTAATCTGATTGGAAATAGAAATTTCTCTTCTATTTATCTGACTACATTTGAGCCCCAAAGGAGCTAATGACTTTATTGAGTAGAGAGAAAGAAGAGGAACAAGTACATTACCTTGGGGGACAACCACACATAAGAGATAATTAAATGATTTAAAATCCAACAAAAGACATGGGGAAGGAATTTCCAGGCAGGAAAAGAATCAAGAGAGCAGTATCATGTTCTAGAAATGAGAGAGTATCCAGAAATTGATCAACAGTATTAAATGTTTCACAAGGTTGAGAAGGATAAGGATAGGAAAAAAGTTATTAGATTTGTTCATTATAGGATCATTGGTAATGGAGAGAGCTGTTTCATTTGAGTAATGGGATTGGAAGACATTTTCAAGAAGTTTGGGAGTTAGAAGAGAGGAAATAGAAGCAATAATTCTAAACATACTGTTTAGTATTTTATCTGTGAAAAAAGAAAAAAAAAGATGATGTATGTGAGAGAGGATGATAGGTTCAAGTGAAAGGGCTTACTTTGGTTTATTTCGAAGCATGAGGGATGCCCAGGAATGTTTGTATGGAGCAAATAATGAGTTACTAGATAAAAAGAAAACGTGTAATGGGCTGAGGCTTGAGTTGAAGCGCTGAGGTCCCAAGCACATGAGGCTAAATAGTAATTGGACCATACTCTATTAGTATATAAGCTTGGAGAAAGAATGGCCCCTGCCCACTCTTTGTGCAAGTCCTGATGTGTTGTATAGAAATGATGATTCTGGTGGGTGGAGGCAGGGGAGTGGAAAAGGAAGGGGAGGAGAGACTGTTTGCTTTTGCCATTGCGACGACCTTTCTGTTTGTTTCTCCTCTTCTTTTTTTTTTTTTTTTTTTTTGCTTTTTGCTGAGGCAGTTGGGGTTAAGTGACTTGCCCATCACACAACCAGGAATTGTTAAGTGTCTGAGGCTGGATTTGAACTCAGGTCCTCCTGACTTCAGGGCTGGTGCTCTACCCACTGAGCCATCTCTTCCCCATTACAAAAATGAAAATTAGGAAAAAAATAGGCAAATGATTGTAGGGATGATCTGTCAATGGAAACAAAAGGGGATGGTATCGAGGGTGCAAGTAGAGATGTAACCATTATTTTGGAGAAGGGCCACCTCTTTATCAAAAACTGTAGAAAAGGAAGAGAGTGAATTTTTACAGATATAGTAAAAGGGAAGAAGAAACTCATGCCAAATGTCCATGGTGAAGTATAAGAAAGATCCTCCTTAAGAGGGAGGGATGGAATGGTATAGGAGTCTTGAGAAAGAGAAGGTTTGAAATATCCATCATATGGGGATTGATAGCCAATTGGGGAAGATTAGTAAAAGTGTTGTCTTATAGCAGAGAGGATCTAGTTGAAATTATATATTACAAATCTACAGGTGAGTCCTTTTAAGTTTGGGTCAAAGTGGCAGATAGAAGAATGGTCTCAGGGAGTCGAATCGAGGGTTGAAACTTGGCAAGGCATATGATAATGTACTTTGAGCTCAAATAGAAATCATTTGGCTGTGTAAAAATATAACATGTACCTTTAGTGCAAGTCATGAAAAGATAAGAGCCAAAGTCTTGCTTTCAAAGAACTTCTCATCCCATTGTGCTAAATCTTGGGTTAACAAGCAAATGCTGACTTCTATATTTTGAATATGTTGAATCCTTTAATACTTCTACCTTTTTAAAGTATGGTCTATGTTAAAATAAGAAGCAATCGAGCAAGGTTGTTCCTTTAGGGACACACTGTGCATGTGCTTCAGTTAGTACTTGTTTGAAACACATAAAGATAATCCTCCTTGGAGGTCATGCCTGACCTCAAGCCCCTGAGAGCCATGTCTTTAAACTGTTAAACATTAAAAGATCAAAGGGCCACGTGGCTATTATAATAGCTTCATTGCGATCCTTCCCAGTGTTAATAAAGTAAAATGTAATAAAGGACACAAGAGCTATTCATCTCATTAACTGAGATCAGAAAGCTCCCATTATGAGGCTAATTGTGAAAATATTGCCCTACTAATAAGTTCCACAAAGAAGTACGTTCCACTTAAGGCTTTCATATATCCATTCCCTCCATTGAATTGCCTTTGTTGATGCCCTCAAATGTTGTGTGGGCTATTTGTTTATTTTGTTTTTTATTAGGGGGGTAGATACAAATCTTTACTAGTGCCAATGAAACACACAAATGGTTTAGTAACAACCCTTTGAAGATTCATGTTGAGGCCAGAGTCTGCATCATGACCTTTGCATGTGATACTCATTCTGTCCTAAGTAATCTGCTAGTAGTCAGACCAGCTACAAGAAGATTTCTTTAAGGAACCCTAAAAACAATGAGCATTGCTTCTTTGAATTTGGTCAGGGTACAGCATTTCTTTATGGTTTTAGTAATTTTGCTGAAAAATATCTGCCTTAATAAAGCATCTAGATGATACAATGCATAGAGCGCTGGGCCTGGAGTTAGGAAGACCTGAGTTCAAATGCAGCCTCAAACACTTACAGTGGAACCCATGAAGTCCCTGGACCCTGTTTCCCTCATCTTCCTCATCTGTAAAATGAGCTGGAGAAGGAAATGACAAATCACTCCAGTATCTTTGCCAAGAAAACCCAAAACGGGGCCATAAACATGGTTGAAAAAATGACTGAACAATTGACCACATCACTGTCAACTCCATCTTCATTCATTAAACTCCTGTGGCTTCCTGTCACCTCCAGGATCAAATATGAAATTTTCTCTTTGGTGTTACAAAGCCTTTCATAACCTGGACACTCCTTACCTTTCTAGTCTTCCTTTACCTTATACATACCCATTCATATACCCTGAGAGCTGCACACTGATTTTCTTGGTATTTCTTGAAGAAGACACCCCATCTCCCTATTCTGCCTGGAATTCTCTCCCTCCTCATCTTTACCTCCTGGTTTCCTTCAAGTCTAAGCTAAAGTATCCTTTGTATCAAGAAGCCTTTCTCTATCATCCTTAATTTTAGTGCTGTCTCTGAGATTACTTCCAGCTTATTCTGTGTCCATCTTGTTTGTACATATTGTTTGCATGTCATCATCCCATTAGATTGAGAGGGAGCTCCTTGAGGTCAGGTATTGTTTCCTCCATGCTTAGCACTTTATCTGAAACTTCATGAATGCTTAGTGATTTGACTTTTTAAAAAATTACATTCACGTTATAAATCCATCATGTAAATGTAGAAATTTCTTGAAAGCAGGCCCTGTTTATTTCATATACAGTAGGAGTATAATAAATACTTGTTGATTGAATGAATCAATCAATGAGGTCATGAAAATTAGGTTCTAATGGGAAACTGAGATTAAATTTAAAGAGACCTTATTGCCAAGATGGTACTCTTTAGTAGCAGCACTTTCATGCATGGGTTGAGTTAAATGGATGTTGGGAAGTTTTCTAACTCTCAAATCCTGTGATTTTGAATCCTTGTGGGCTCCTAACAATTAGAACTTCAAATTCTAATATAGAGGAAAAATTCTGAGAGGATCTAGTATTGTTTATTGATGATATACTCAGAAATTCTCTGGTATTGAAAGGATTTTTTCAAGTATGTGGCATATGGGAGGTACTTGCTAATAGCACAAACTACGTATAGTTCTTGAGTAGAGATGAGTATTTGGTCTAGTGGACAGATCACTGGACCGGAAGATAGCAAGTTCCAAATTCCAATCTGGCTTCAGACATTTACTATCTGTGTAATCCTGTAAATATTACCTAACCTTTCTGCCTCATTTTCCTCATCCCTAAATGAAATTAACAAAAATGATCTCCGTTAATACAGTTAGGTGATACAGCAAATAGACCTCTGGGCCTGGATTCAGGAATATATGATTTAAAATCTAGCCTTAGGTACTTACTAGCAGCATGACCCTGGCCAAGTCATTTCATGTCTATATGCTTCAGTTTCCTCAATTGTAAAATGGTAATAAAAATAATACCTGTCTCCTAAAATCATTATGAGGATGAAATGAATTAATATTTGTCAACTCTTAGTAAAGTACCTAGCACAAAATAGGAGCTTAATCAATGATTGTTCCTCTTTCTTTCCACCATCTTGGTCCTTTCTTCCTACCTCCCAAAAATATATAAGGACAAAAATAAGATAATACTTTTTTTTCCTAAGGTAATTGGGGTTAAGTGACTTGCTCAGGATCATACAGCTTAAGTGTCTGAGATGAGATTTGAACTCAGATCCTCCTTATTTCAGGGCTAGTGCTCTATCCATTGCACCACCTAGCTGCCTCTAGAAGATAATGTTTAAAAATACTTTGTGAATCTTAAAATTATAAATAAAATTTAGCTATTATTATCATTGTTATTAAATTATTCATACTTTTGTAAGTCAAGGATTTGTGATCAATTGATTAGAATACTTGCTCTATCAGCATGGGTAGTAATTCACCCATGCCTTGTAACACATCCATGCCTTCTAATTCTGTCTAATTCTTGTCTAAATCTTTCCATAAATTCCCCATAGATGATAAATACAACGACACTGAGACTTTCCTGTAGGCCCTTTTCATGAAGATGGGACTTAAATTGCCTCTGTTGCCTCTTACATTGGCTCCACAAACTCCAAATAATTACATATTTCTTGCTTGCATGTTGCCTTTTAAGCAATTTATCATATATGGGTCATTATTGATATGTCATCTCCTATTTACACCTAGCATGTGTATCTCATTGCAGGTTGGATCACTCCCGATTTTGATTCTTCTGATATTGTGATCTATCATAGTTTGTAGCCATACATTTTCCTGAAAATAAAAAGAAGAGGTTTTTGGCAGTCAAAAATATCCTAAAATTGTCTAAGGTTCTCTGCAGTTTACTGAATGCAATCCTGTTTGCTGTCTTCCTCCTTTTTAATTGTGGGCTCAATTCACTGTCTATCTAAAAAACAGACCTGACAAAGATATACTAATAGACCCAACTCAATGGGCCACCCATCAACAACTGTGTGTTATGATCTGGGAAATAAGTATTTGTCATGCCAAAATTTGTCATTGTTTTTTCCTATTCAATTGCTAGGTTGACATCTTTTAGATGGCTATGAATCTCAATAGCCGGCTTGTCATTTAATAGTGACCACAAAATGCTGAGCTTCCCCCTTGATTTGACCATGTACCAGTTAGCGTTCTTTATTGGATCTATGAGCTCATTAAAGTGGATATCATTTCCACTGGTAGATATAGCTACCTATCTATGCTTTATCATCCGATGGATTCTTTGTGTCCCCCCTCTCCCTCATAGTAGATCTGTAGAAGATCCACCTAATGTCTCAAAATTTTTGCTTTTGTGTTTTTATTTTGTTTTGTTTAGTACCAGGTGGTAAATACCAGTTTCATATTGCAGGGAACCCTAGATCATAAACCATAGAGAAGGCACTTGATAATATCTAATATCATCAAGAGGATATAGATGCAAGGGTCTCCAAAGGCCATTTTTTGAGGTTAGAAAACCCTGGAACCAAGTAGCATAGGCTATATAATCTTTATGTAGTTCCTGACCTTAAGAAACTTACATTCTATTGGGATGGGGGAGGATGCAGGAAGTACCATTATAAATAAAAGACAGGGTATGGAGTGATGTCTTAGTCAATGGAATGATTCAAACCACATTTTCTGGTGTGAAGAGAACACTTTTGGATGGAGGAAAAAGTAGGAGGGCTGGTGAAGTATTTCCTTTTTTGAAACATGAAGTAGTTTTTTTTTTATCTATAGGAATCATTACAAAGACAAAAATGGAGCACCTGCTTTCAAGGAGTTTATGTTCTACTGGATGTAAAAATTTATGAAATAATTTTGGGACTGAGGGAATCTCAATAACTAAATAGATAGGAAAAGATCCATGTGAGAAATGAGGACATTTGAACTATCAGAGAAGACTAAATGGTAGAAATGGTGCTTAAACAAATGTGGTAGGAAGCAGAATGTGTGAAGGGGTAGATGAGAACAGAATGTATTCCATGAAGAGGCAATTAATAGAAGTTGAAAATTTCACTTTCAGTTTGGGGGAGCATTTGGTTGGAATGAAGTGGAGAGGGAGTTGAGGCTGGAAAGGCAGATTGGAAGCACATTGTCGAGAGTCTTAAATGATGTACTTCTTTCTCTTTTGGAATCTCGAAATAGTTTTTGCCGTCTAAGCATTGTTTCTATTATTATGGCAAGTAAAAGATTTTTTGACAAGTGAGAAAACCCAATTATTTTTGCTGAAAACACCCACATTATTCTACTATACTTCAGTAGGAATAGCAACTTTTATGGCCTGCATCTCTAATGTGCCATAAGAATTGGGCAGTAATATACATAAAGTAGGAGTTGTAACTGGCTTCCAGTCCTTAATTACTTCACATAAGAATTTATACTTAACAAATCTGATTAATTTTCAAGAAACTGTTACTTTTCAAATGTAGTCATAGAAACAAGTCTAGAAGAGATAAATAACAAATAACTATAATAACTTTGATTTAAAACTTTTTAGAATGTACAATGGTATCATGTACAAAAGTGACAACATATTTGTTGCTAAAATTTTCATAAGGATTTTATTTTCTTTCTTGTCCTCACATCAAACCAAATTTTAGGATACTTAATAGATTCTTGGAATCATGAATTCCTAGCTAGAAGAGAACTTTGAGATTATCTATTTCAACTCCCTTGGCAAATGAGCAAACTGAGGCCTAGGAAAGTTAAATGATTTTCCCAAAGGAAAAGCCAAGTTCAGAATGCCTAGTGACTGCTGAAACATGAATGTGCATGAATCTGCCCCTCACTATTCTTTCATTCTTACACCCTAGGGCCCTAAAGGAGATCCAGGGTTATCACCAGGTCAAGCCATAACCGGAGAAAAGGTAAGGAGCTTTCCTTAAAAAATCTAAAAGTCATGCTCATGAGTTATTTTTCTAATTTTGTTTTGCTTCTTTTTTCACTCATTATATATATTTTTGAATTGCTATAGTACTAAAAGGAATTCATCCTGGGCGTTGTGTTAATTTCATTTATTCATTGACTTAATGGTTTACTGATTTATTGATTTATTTGAACCATTATTGCTGATGGTTATTCAATGAATATGATCCTAAGAGCATGTACTACTCTGAACTCTGTGGAAGTGAGGGAGTGGGTGGGAGGGTAGTATACAAAGAAGAATAAAGCATGTTCTCTAAAGTATTTTTACATTTCATATATATATATATGTATACATGTAATATACATACATATATATGTATATATCTCAATGCCATTAGGATGTGGAGGATAGAGAACAGATCTTGAAGTTGGGAGGACTCTGTGCAGGCCCTACCTCTGACACATAGTAGCAAGTCTCTTCTCGGAATCCTAGGCAATTCTCTAGGACCTTAAATTGCAGAGAAGGGGGCTGCCCTATACAGATAGAGGAACTTTTCTCATCTGGGAGATCCCTGGACCAGAGAAACCACAGCTCTAATCCCTGTTCTCATTATAGATAAATTTTGGTTTAATTGCATTTATACTCACAGACTGGAGAAACTGAGATAAAAGGAAAACAAGGTTTTACTTGAAATCAGGAAGATACAATTTAAAGACCTGCTACATAATTACTTTGTTACTGTGAATAAGTGAGTTTATTGATGTAAATGGCAACTCTTGAAAACTATGAGTTACAAAGTTAATGGTTTGTGTCACATCAGGGAGTTTTCACGTTCAAAGTTCTCCAGGGAGATGAAATTGCAGACCCAGACCAAATACATACAACATACGATAAACAATATACACATATCACACATAATACATAGATTGTTAATGCATATATACTGCACTTTGGAAAATATTTAACATGATTTAAGAATCATATAAATAGATGCTAATTTTGGTCTGCCAATTTTTAGATGGAAAAACTGAGGTCAAATATCACATCATTTCTATGTGTCTGAGGCAAGATTCAAACTCAGGTCTTGTTTACACCAAGCACTATGCCATTAAGTTGCATCTCATATAATGCATGCACACACCCCTGTATGCCATATAGACATATATGTATAACTATATGTATGTTCATATATGCATGTGTCGTTCAGTCACTTTCAGTTGTGTCCAACTCTTCATAACCTCAAATGGGGACAAACCATTTCAAGTATTATATACCCAATTATTTTTGCTGAAAACACCCACATTATTTAGGGTTTACTTGGCACAGATACTGGACTGGTTTGCTATTTCCTTCTCCAGGGACTGGTTTGTTATTTCCTTCTCCAGGTTATTTTTACAAATGAGGAAAGTGAGGCAAATAGAGATAATTGACTTGACCAGGATCACATAGCTAGTTAGTATCTGAGGCCAGATTTGAACTTAGGAAGTTGAATATTCCTGACTGCAGGCCCTGTGCTCTGTGCCCTGTGCTACCACCTAATGGCCCTACCTTTATGTAGCAAGTAAGTGTATGTATTATACGCACACACATGTATATATGCATATATGGATATAATGCCTTGTTTTTGGCTTGTATTTTGGCTTTCACATACATTATCTCTCCTGATCCTCACCCTAGTTCAGTGAGTTAGCCAGGCCATGTTATTTCTGCTTTAGGTTAAATTTGCATATTGGCAGAATAAAGAGTCCTACAGTGGAGGTGAGAAATGTGGGCTTAAATGCTCATTCTCCTCCCTGTGACCCACATGACCTTAGGCAAGCATCCCTAACACCTCAGTCTCCTCATTTGTAAAATGGGGAAAATAGCTGTGAGAAAAGGTGGCTGTGAGAACTAAATGAATTAACCTAATCACATAAAATATTTTGCATATCCTAGGAGTACTATGTAACAAGACATCCCCAAAAGTCTAAGATTATTTCTCATATTACTATACTATCTCATATACTATACTATCAAATGTTTGAGAATTCTCAAGCATTATATGAAAATAAAGCAGAAGCCTACATGATAATAACTAACATTCCTGTAAACACTATGACAAATTCATAAATGCAGGGCTTCAGTCACACAGAAGATCTTTCTGGAGGCATCTGCCACATCTCTGTTTAGACTGAGATTTGAGCTCCCCAGGACAATTATAGGGTGTCTTTGTTTATGTGGCGCGTGCTTGCTGGCTTCGTTTCATTTTTTTTTTTTTTTTAGTCCCAAAGTATTTTACCAGTTTCTTCCCTGCAACCTGATAACCATTCTCTTCATGCCTTATAGAATAAGCCTATTCAGCACATCCTTATTTCTTTTAGGATTAAGCTAATTCACACCAGCAATCCTCAGGTGTGTGGTTCCTGGAACTGGAGAGATTTCTTCTCCTGGTGCAAATAAATTCATTGGTGAAATTATTTGGAAAGGGAAGGCAAGTTTATTTTTGGGAATGGAATCATTCACTGCTCTCCTATCTGCAGCTGACTTATACCCTCAATGTAAGGGAATCCGAATCTTTGAACTCAAGAGGCCTGTTTTTAGAAGCATAAATATAGTACACTCTATCCTCTCAAAATTTAGAAAACAGAAGCCTTCTCTGTTCTGGTGACAGCCTAAAATAGAATTCCCAGCAAAAGCAAAGACAAATAAACCAGGTACTTTGATTTTTTTTCTCTTTGCCAGTTACTTGTTGATGTAAAAATATAGGGTAGCTTGGAGGAGCCTTTAAACCAGTTTGCTTTTGAAATGCTCATATGCTCATTATGGTTAACACTGTTAAGGAGAAATGTAGAAATATATAGAATTTAATAACATGTTGATAATGACTTTGAAGTGAACACTGACTATTGAAAAGAACATATATTTCCAACATAGTGATGTATGAAAGAAATATTCAAATCTACATGTGATTCAGAAATATGAGTGGGTCAAACAGAAGTTTATTGATAATTCGAAGGATCTGCTTCACCAATAGAGATCCCAGCCCCTCTGCAAGACTAGAAATAGGACCTAGAACTGTGATTTGGTAGGGATCAAACTTCTGATTTGTATAAAAATCTCATGGATAAGTAAAATCCTCACAGGGTTATTGTGAGGCTCAGAAAAACTAGAAAGTGATTTTGTAAGTTTTTAAGAGCTAACTCAATGTTTACTCTTGTTACTTTTACCTTATCATGTTACCTCTTATATAAGTTGCTGAACAGTTGCCAATCTTTACTTTTTTCAGGGACTTTTCTATAAAGAATACCTCTACTAATGAATCCTTATGTTTCAGATCCCCCTATGTCCCAGTGCATCCCTATTTTAAAAATCCTGGCCATCATTTTTAATGAATAAGCATTTCTTCCAATTTCCGATTTCTACTGTGTAATGTGACAATTCATTTCAAGTCAATTCATCTTAGAATTTTTGGTGCCTACAATATAGTCTGTTTTGTACTGGGTGCTATGAGGCTCAAAAAAATAGAAAACAGAAACAAAACCAGTAATTATGGTTTTCTTTAGAGCTTAAAATTTCTGAAAAGTGTGATAGAACACTCCTATAGAGCCTCATTTAAATGTGACACACAACAGAATAAGATGGCTAGGTGGAACAGTGGACAGAGTGCTGGGCCTGGGGGTCAAAAAAAAACTACTTTCTTCAGTTCAATTCTGACCACAGACACATTAGCTGTGAGATTGAGCAAGTCACTTTACTTTGTTTTCCTCAGTTTCCTCATCTGTAAAATGAGCTGGAAAAGGAAATGACAAACCATTCCATTGTCTTTACTAATGAAGTTACAAAGAGTCGAACATGACTCAAACAACTCAATAACAGAATATGATTATGTGGCAGGATATTGATGAAGAGTGTTATATGGTTAGGGTTAGGGGAAGAAGAGATTCAGGTTAGAGTGAGTGGGGAAGACAAATTGAGGATAGGAGTTGCTCTAAACCTTGAAGCATGTTTCACAAAACAAGTCAAAGAATCTTGGCCCACAATTCACAGTTCTGTAATGCAATTAAGGGGAAAGTTAATTTTTAAAATCTTTTCTATTAAATAAAATCTTTATATCTTTCTTGTTTACAGGGTGATCCAGGACTCTTTGGGTTAATAGGTCCCCCCGGTTTTCAAGGCAACAAGGTAAGAGAGGTTTTTTTTTTTTTTCCTCGTGGCATTTGGACTGAGTAAAGGATGTAATATATTACAGATGAATTAGAAGTCTATTATCTACTCTGTCATGTCTTTGATTCATCAAAATCGAAGCCTTGCATTATCAGAGTACTACCAGGATAGAGAGGGTCCTTGAAATCATACCATTTAAAGTTGTCATGAAAACATGGGAATCAAAAAACTGACGTTCTTAGCAGAGACTTGAAAAGGCTGGGATGGAAATGTGGGGTGGGGCCTGTCCATTTCAGCCCCAGAGGTTTGCAAAATTAGGGATAGTGGTTGCAGGTGACAGAGGTCCATAGAGGCTCAGAGCAAAGAAAAAACTTAATCTTTGGGCCTTTCCAAAAATGCAATGGTCAGGATGGAGAGATCATGATTCCCCTCATCCTTAGAGGTTTTCATATAGCAGAAGGCTAGTGGCTTGTCAAGGATATTGGGAAGAAAATACTTATGCATTTAAAGCCTTCAGATTGACTGGCTTATGCCTTTTGAGTTAGAGGTTCTGGGATTCTTAGAATCAGCTCATGGCACCATAGTGGATAGAGCATTGGGCCTATGATCAGGAATATCTGATATTAAATTCAGCCTCACATACTTGCTCATCTTGAGTGAGTCACTTGATTTCTGCCTCAGTTTCCTCAGCTGTAAAATGATCATAATAACAGTATCTCCCTCCCAGGGTTATTGTAAAGATCAAAGGGGATAATTATTTTAAAGCATATAGCAAATTGCCTGGTACTTAGTAGGCACTTAATATATGCTTATTTCCTCCTTCCCTCTTTTCCTCCCTTCTTTCCCTCCCTCCTTCCTTCCTTTCTTTTGTCTTTCTGTTCTTCTGTCCTTTCTATCATTTGATCCTCACAATAACCCTAGGAAATAGTTCCTATTATTATTCCCATTTTACAATTGGGGAAATTGAGAGAAATAGAGATAAGTGACTTGCCCAAAGCCACACATGTATTTGAACACAAGTGTTCCTGACTCCAAGCCCAACACTCTGTTATACTACCTAGATGTCTTTGATGTTAGAGATCATACATCCTTGTCCTCCTTTTATAGGTGAGAATCCTGAGGTCAAGAGAGGTTAAATAACTTGGCCAAAGTCACACAGGTAGTGAATAGCAAGAATCTGTCCACTGGTGATCATGCTATGGTTGTGATTGCCCTCAGTTTATACTGACTCCTAAATAGTAGCAGAGTTGCAGGCTCTCTTTGAGGTATAGGAAGTTGCCTCCATGGAGCCACCAGACTCCAGACTTCTTACCTCTAATTGGTTTGGGCTTGACATAAACTTATAAATAGGCATGTTAAATACTACTTAGTGCACCCCTGAGCAAAGAGCAATATACATGTATGTACTGACATATTCTGTAGACTCAACCTTACAAAGACCTTATAATATGGAATTAATCATAGTTATTATATCTGGAGCAATGAATAGATTGTTACTGCAGTCTAAACACTGACAGTTCTTATAAGAGAAAGACGTACTAATGGCTACTTTCTAAGGGAGCTTCTCAAAGTCTTCAATTTTAATTCAGTGGTATCTGTTGCTTTCAAGTCACTCCAATGGTTGTGAAATTTGCAATTCCAACTTGGAGAATCTGAACAGGTATTTAGATGTAAGTATTCAGAGAAGGTGGTTACCAAATAAGCCCGAGAAGACTGTTCCTTCATATTTATAAACAGAAGAAAATACTTTGATTTTAACCAGTACACTACATTGATATTCAAAGCAATAGTAGTAAGAGGAAACAGAATTCAGATTTCCTCATTTCTATTGTATAGTATTCTTTCCACTGTTTATTCTTTGTGTATTATTGTTAAGTTGATTGATGAGTTCTGACAATACTATAAAATGCTTAACATAGTGTTAGGGATACAGCAGGTGCATAATAAATGTTTATTTCTTCTTCTCTCTTCTTTGAGACTCCAAATTCTGCTTTTGGTCCACTTGCAATAAGATGTTTCCCAAGAAGGTATAATTATTCCTATTTTACAGAGAAGGAATCTGAATATCACAGAGAATCATTTATTAAAGTGTTGCATGGCTGATAAAATCCAGAGTTGAAATTTGAATCCAGTTTTCTTGATTCTATTTCCAGTACTCATTGCTTTCTTTCACCTACTGAGAAAATTATATCGAATCACAGAGTAACTTCACTAAAAAAAACAAAACAAAACAAAAAAAAAAAAAAAACCAATTACTGACCTATTAATCCACTTTGTGAATTGTCCACTCATTCATTCACTTGCTCAATATTAAATCTGGTATTTGGTCTTTCAGCAAGAGAATTGAATGGGGTTCAAGTGTGTGTGTCAGAGGAGCTGAAAATTTTGCCAAGGGAAACAAGTAGTTTTTGGATGCCAGTTAATCGTGACTTCATAATTCTTTCACGCTGGGAAGTGCCTGAATGCTTCAGTAGCCATAATAAAACTCCCCTGCTAGTAGCCATATTCAGAGCATTCCCAAATACATGTAATGTCTATAGGCGAGGTGTATAGATGTGTTGAGAAAATTAAAGAGTAGATGAATTTCAGGAAGTTCTGTAAAACTACAAATGGGGTTGAGACAGAAATAGATGATCAAGAAAATAAGACAGTTACCATTTCCTTCAGCCTCACCTGTACAATGAATATATAAGATTTGTTTCTTTTTCTCCCTTTTTATCTACACTTTCCCAATATGCATAATTTTTTTTCTTTTTGATGTCAACTTTTTCTTAAGAAATTAGGAAAATTTTATGAACTGTTCTTTGGATTTTCCTTTTCTTTTGCTTTATTTTCTGTTTTTCTCTTTAACTGTCTCCCAAACCAATCCCTGTGGCCATCCTAATAATACCCTACAGGGTCAAGTGTATGGAATCACTTTGGAAACTTCCCAGGGCTAAAACTGTCCAAGATGGAGTTCAGATAAGCTAACAATCCCTCAGGGCTTAGACTGACTAGCTATGAGATTGTATCATTGTCATCATCTCACAGTTTAGCTGTTTTCCAGCAGTAATGTATATTTCCCAACGAATATTCAACAGTTTGTTATCTCTTGTTCAAGAGAAGTTGTTTCCACCACACACACTGGCATAGAGCCATGGGAAGTCTCTTAATTTGAGGGACACATTTGAGACATAAAATCTATTATATTTAGGTACTCAGTTTTGTTTTGTTTTGTTTTGTTTTTTTGGGGGGAAGGGTCATGATGAGAATCAAACAAAATGATATATGTAAAATGCTTTGCCAGTCTTGAAGTGCCTCATATTTGGCAATTGTTGTTATTTTTATAGATACAGAGAAAATTTCCTGAGGAAATTCTTTACCAAATTAGATCAGCAAGCACTTTGGGCGCTAGGTGGCGCGATAGTGCACAGTCTCCCAGAGTTCAAATCTTACCAAGACACTTAGTACTATGTGATCCTGAGCAACTCACTTAATCCTGTTTGACTTGGTTTCTTCATTTGTAAAATGAGCTAGAAAAGGAAATGACAAATCACTTTAGTATCTTTGCCAGGAAAATCCCAATGGAGCCATGGCGAGTTGAATACAACTGAACAACAACTATTGTTCTGTACTTTTTCAGTCTTTAGAGAATTTCTTGGGGCATTGGTATTAAGTGACCACAGTTACACAGCCTTTATGTGTTAGAAACCAAATCTGAATCCATGTCTTCCTGATTCCCTGACCAGTCATGATGTCATATTACTTCTAGGTGGTTAAGTTTCTGTATTAAAATGAGAAATCAGTCATCTAAAGTCCCCAGATCTTGCAACCAAAAAACCTAACTCAAGCAGACAGGCTAAGGGCAAAGAAAGGGCTACTATGTCAGTGAAAGTACTTGCATCCATCTCACCTCTTAGAAAATATTTTTTGCAAATATAAAAAAGTCACATCACACAGCTAGTATCTGAGGCTAGATTTGAATTTGAATTCAGTTCTTCATGTCCTCAGGCCTGACTCTATCTACTATGCCATTTAGCTGGCCAATGTCATTTCTCCCCTTTCCAAAATCATGGACACAGTTAAGAACTCCTGGTTCTAAACCCATTTGTTATTGTTCAGTTGTGTCTGACCTCAATTATTTTTTTGGTGACAAAGATACTGGAGTGTTTTCTCATTTTCTTCTCTAGCTTTTTTTGACAAATGAGGAAACTGAGGCAAACAGGATTAAGTGACTTGCCCAGGGTCACATAAATAGTAAGTATCTGAGGTTGAATTAGAACTTGGGTCTTCTGAACTCCAGGTCCAGTATCTTATCTAATGAATAACCTAGCTGTTTCTTATAGTATCCCAAATTCTTGAATATCAGGGCTATGTGATAAAGCATATAAAGAGCTAATGATATCTATCCTTGGATCACAGTGGAGGTCTGAGGCTATTATTCCGTAGGAGAGAGGATACTTTGAAAACAGGACTTTTTTGATCTATACATTTTGGCACTATTACTAAATTCCAAGTGGGTTAAATTCCAGTTGGGAACAATTTAAGAAATTAGTCCTTAATACAATTAAATTCCTTGAGATTAAGGCTTTATATTTTATCTTTCTTTGTACCCCCAACTCTTATCCTTGTGCCTGACACACAGTTGACACTTAATAAGTGCTTGTTGATGAACTGGCTATTGAGTGATGATAATAGGTCAAAGTTCAGTTGTTTTTTCCTGTGTAAGCATCTCCTAGATCCACATCTCTAGTCAATTTATCTTCTAATTCCCAAATATTAAGGAATATGAATTTCCTACAATTTCTGCAATATTTGTGAATTGTCAAAATTAGTTATTGGGATTGGGGGCCATAAAATTCAATTCACAATTTTCTTTTGCTTTTTCCAGTTTTATGTTTAGCAGAAATAGTTTATTGTATGAGAATAAAGATGCCATTTATAGCTATAGAAATAGATATGATTAAGTAGCTCACATTTACATAATATTTTTCTGGTATCAAAACTGAGATAAGGAATATAAATAATAGCATGATCCCCATTTTACAGATGAGAAAAATGAAGCCTGGAGTGTTTAGATCTCTTGCCAACAGTCAAACAGTTAGTAACTTGGAGAGCCAAGACCCAACCTGAAGGTTTGGGATTTGAAGTCCATTCTTTCACATGTGGGAAAGGTCTTTAAATTCCTGGCAGTTTTGTAAATTGCATTTAAAAGAGGTGTAGATGGCATTAGTTACCACACTGGAAACAGACCACAGGGAGACATACTATCAAAGCCAATAAAAGTCTGGGCAGAGAAAGGAAGGAGGAAATTTGGGGATAGTGCTCACTGCTCAGCTGTCCAATGTTACAGCTGTGTTCACACCTCTCTTACTGAAGGACAGATTTGGTCAGACAGAGACTTGTATTCCTTCTCTGGAGAAATCAGAGAATAGTCCCTGGCTGTGTGATGATTCTTGTACGACTTGTGGTTTTGGGCACTGTGCTCACCTCTACATTTGCCTCCTGCTTTCTCTCATGGGAGGAAGACAAAAAGAAAAGATAAAAGGAGATTGTAAGGAGAAATCATGGACTAGGGGACAGACTGCATAGAAATGGAATAGATAATTGTCTCTATCATATGATATGATTATTCATAGAGGTCCCTTTGCCAAGGAATATCAGATGAAGACAAGCCAGCTCATAATATTAATAAGGTCTGGACAGTTAAAGGAGTAAAATAAGGCATGACGTGTATAATGGAAAAGGATACTGAACTTGAGTCAAAAATTTGCCCCTAAATACTAGCTGTTTGAACATGGCCAAATAAATCATTTAGTCTCTCTGAGACACAATTTATTCATCTATAAAATGAGAACAATAATGTTTATGCTACCTGTCTTAACAGGTTTGTTATGAGAAAGGAGTTTTGTAAACAGTAAACTTTTATAATTGGTCAAACAACAAACACTTATTAAACACCCATTCTCTAGTATGTCATGCTTAGAACACAACATTATTCTAGATTCCTCAGTTTCTCACCCCCATATATCTAGTTTCCAAATTTTGCTATTTCTATCTTCACAACATACATCTGATCCTTTCTTAATAACTCACATGGCAACCATCTTAGTTGAGATACTCATCACTTCTCGCCTAGATTATTACAAAAATCTCTTAAAATGTCTCCCTGCCTCATCTCTCCCTTTCACAGATTTCTGCCAAAGTCACTTTCTTTAAATACAGAGTTGATCAGAGGACTCTAACACTCAAATCCAGGGATTTCTTTTGCCACTAGGGTAAAATATGAAATTCTTTGTTTAGTTTTTAAAGCCATATGCCACCTGGCCCCAAACTCTCTTTCCAGCCTCATTTGCTACACTCCCTCTCTCAATCTGTGCCAGCCAAATTGTTTTTTTCTCTTTCACTACATAGACCTCCTCTCCCCTGTCTCATCTCTGTGTCTTTGCCCAAATAACCCAAATGCCCCGGATGCGCTTTCTCCTTATTTCACCTAATTACACTCCTCTCTTTCTTAAGGAATGAAACTCCAACTATCTTCTGCATAAAAACTTTTCTGATCCCCTCAATTACTAGTATCCTTTCTCCCAAACTGCCTCCCTTGCATAAATTTGTATTTAACTTTGTATAGATGCTTTATATGTACTTATCTCCCCCATAAGAATCACATGAGATAAGGATGGCCCAACGCTTTGCAAGCTTTCCAGCCTTCTATAATTATGTGACTTGATTGCAAGTAGGGATCATCTTATTCTTCATCCCTGTACTTCCACTGCATAAAACCATCCCTGACACATAGTAAGCACTTAATAAATACTTGATGATAGATATTATGTATCAGATGGAATACAAGGGAAACAAATATAACAATCTTTCCTTCAATGAACTTCCATGGAAATATGAGTTATTATTCTGAAGTCAGGGAAAGTGAGTATTAATGACCTACCTCACAATAACAATTACTCTTTATAGAGTTTAAAGTTTTCTAAGTAGTTAATTTACTTTCTCCCATTTGATCACAACAGAAAAGGTGGCAGAGGAATAAGGCATTTAAGAAACAGAGTTCAGATTACCACTTAGCACGAGTATGTTGCTGTTATTCAGTTGTTCAGATCATTCTGTCCTCCACTATCTCTCAAAGTCCTCTCAGTTCTTTATCCATCTCATCCTTTGCTGTCCCCTTTTCCTTTTGCTTTCCAGTGAGTTTCATCTTCTCATGTGGCCCAAGTATTTAAGCTTTAGTATTTGACCTTCCAGTGAATGGTCTGAATTAATCTGTTTAATTATTGACTGAATGGAATATATCGAGTGAAGACCTCTCATAAGAAAGGGGATTCGATCTATGCCCTAATTATGACTTCAGACTTTGCAATAACAAGTTGAGCTATAGCTAAAAGCTGCAAGTGTTCAATTATCTTAGATAAACAAACTTTTCTCTCCTGTTCCCCCAACACACACCTTTTCATTAGCATTAAGTACCTAATAGGTAAAGAGTATGTTATTGACCAGTATTCTCTGTTTCTGGGGTATATATTTAGTCTCTGGGTAAATTAGAACTCCCCAGCTAATGGGAGAAAAGGTCAGAATTGGGAGTGGAGGCTTCTGAGGTAGGGTCTATATAATCCTGTGTTTGTAGCTTGTGCTTTGCACTCCTCTCTATTGGGAGTTGCCCTTTCTCTTGAGATCCTAATAAATCCTTTATTTTGCATTTTACCTTGAGAGTCTCTGTTTTTAATTTGGGTAAGGCTTGCTGCCCCACATATTGACTGATTTTATTTCTTTACTATACAAGGAACTCTCAAAAGTCTCTCAAAAGCACCCTTATTTGATAGCATCTTGGATAAATTACTTAACCTTTCTAGAGGTCAGTCTCCCTAAAAATAAAATGAGGAGATTGGATTAGACAAGCCCTAACATCTCTTGCAGCTTTACAGTTTCAAGTTTATGAACCAAAAGAGAGTATTGCTCCAAGTATTATTATTCCTATGTTTTAGATGATAAAGTTCAGTCTAGAAAAGTTAAGTGACTTGCCCAGTAGTCATATTGTCAATAATTATCTAAAACAGGATTTAAGAACTTTCTGGCCCCAAGTCAAGTGCTCTTAGCTGCTAGCTTATATTACCTTTCCAATTTAAGATTTCACCTCATATTCACTAAGATGACAGGAGGCATGGGATGGGAGATAGATAGTCTCAGTGTAAAGAAGTCCAGGTTTCAAGCCCTGTTTCTGCCTTAAACCAAAACCAATATGATTTTAATTGGCCACCAATAAGTCCTAGACCAAGCCCCATTTGATCATTGTTTGGGTCCAGATTGACTCATTTTGAATGTAAATAGCAGTCATATCCACTTCCCTCCTTCCCTTCCTATCTATCTATTCATTCATTTACTTATTTATTTAGCTTTTTTTTTTTTTTTTTTTTTTTTGATTAAGTGTAAGAGGAGATTCTTTACCTCTCTTGCTTTCTAGCCTTAATCACTGAATGGGCATTGCCTCAGACAAATTGAGATCTGTTGAAGACCTTACTTAAAAAGACCAAGGTCTCCCAATGCATTCATCTCCAGTCATCTTGATCTTTATCTTATCACTACCCAGATGGCCCTGGAGGGGAAAGTGAGACAGATGATCTTGCACAGCCCTCCCTCACTTAAATCCAATTTACTTGCATGTCACAGCATCACCTCCCCATGTCATGGTCCTCTTGGAGATGAAGAATAAACAACAGCAACAACAGCTACATATTAATTGTAGGACCTTCTTCTGTATGCTAATTGAGTGACTACAGGCAAATCACTTAAACTTTTGGTATTCCAAGGAATTCCCCAACACTATGAATTACAGAGGAGTTGCTGACCTATACTGGTGAGGTTTCCCTGCACTGAAATGATTATAAGTAATGAATAAAACAAATTTCTATATAAAACAATAGTAGGACAACAACAACAAAAATTATTACCACTTACAGAATTCAGTAGTAATGGTATTTGACTTGTATTGAAAGAGAAATTACACTTTGCCTTTCCTTGGAAGTTCCTTAAATATTTCTCTGGCCTGTAGTTGATTCCCTGCCCCCTTCTCCATTTCCCATGAATATATCTGAAGAAAGACTTCAAGCTCTGAGCTTTTTCCTTTTCCTTTTATTATTCATTGATGAGAGTATAGAAAGTTGTAACCATACTGACTTTTCAAAAGAACCCAGTGTAGACCAATCTTTTGTTGTTGTTGTTGTTGTTTTAAATAAGACATCTGGTTCAAATGTTGGAGTTAGTCCAATGGTTTCAATGTGGTCTTTTTGTCCATGTACGTTGCCATCCTCACCCCCACCCCCTTCCAGACTTAGACTGGTATTCAAGCAGAAAGTGAATTAGGCATGTGGTCAAAAAGTTTGGGGAATGGTAGTGTAGTATAGCCAACAGGGGTGCAAATTGCAGTTGATTACAGAGCCATCTGCAAATGGCTCCTCCAAAGGGCAGACCCCTCCCAGGCAGCTTTTAGATCTATACCACATTTAGCATCCAGTGCAGTTCCACACCCTAAGCAGCCACTCCTGTTCCAACCCTGCCTCCCACAACATTCCTACTATAGATTAATATTTAGAACATCTCCAGAAATATTCAATTGAATTTTATGTGTCATGGCTTGAATTAGATTTGAGCTAAATCCTATCCAAGGTTTAAAAACTTCCATAAGGGCTGTGTTTTATGAAATGCCAAGTGTCATAAAAAATACACAATATCAACTTTAGCTAACTTTACTTAAGATATCTCTTCCATAATGAACACCAGCCATCCAATTGGCTTTGTATCCATTTCTAAGGATCTTTGGCACTTTAGTTCTTCTAGTTGCATTATGGTATGATAGTAAGCACTAGTTAGATAGGGGCTGTGAATAGACAGGTTCACAAACATACTATCAGTGGAACTGTGAATTGAAGCAATCTTCTGGATGGCAATTTGAAATTATACATCTATAAAAACTGATGAAAATACTCATACCCTTTGGTCTAAAGATTCCACTTTTGGATTGTACTCCAAGGAGGCAAATGATGAAAAGAGCATCTCAAAATATGCCAAAATATCTGTAGCAACACTTTAAAAAGAGCAAAGAGGGGAAGCTAGGTGGCACGATGGATAGAGTACCAACCCTGAAATCAGGAGGACTGGAGTTCAAATCTCATCTCAGACACTTAGCACTTCCTAGCTGTGTGACCCAGGGCAAGTCGCTTAACCCCAATTGCCTCAGCAAAAATAAATAAATAAATAAAGAGCAAGGAGCTGTGCCTATGGGGGCAAGTGTATATTGGTCAGTTGGGAGACAGCTAAACAAATTATGTTAAGTTAATATAATGAAATTACTGTTATAAGAAATAATTGATATAGTGAGTAATGACTATATGAAATAAGAAATCAGAAAAACTTTTGCATACAAGTATTACAATAATATAGAGTAGAAAGCAGAATAGTAAAAATTGGATGTTGTGAAATCATGATGATATAATTGACTCAACAAAGGAGACATGAGAACATCTCTCTCTCCTTTCTTCACTGAGATGAGAAAGTATAATGTGAAACTACATTTGTCAGGTGTAGAGGGCTGGGACCTTTGAAGAAATATACTTGAAACAAAGTGTTAACTCAGTGGAATTGATAAGATGATGGTTCTCTAATTCACTTGTTTATTTAGTACTTAGTATGGTGATATAATGGTTCTCTAGTTCACACATAATCAGTATTCTGTAATGATGTAATTATACTAAAGTATATAAGGGTTGAGAAGGATGGAAATGAGATATTCTATTTTTGACCAAACTCCTGGTAGCTCTCCTGCACTCCTCCACTAAGATCAAGACTGGGCCAGAATAAAGACTCTAGACTCTATTCCTGACCATTCTCATGGTGTCTATCCTGCTGAGACTAAGGCCTGTCCGAAGGACTTCCAAAAAGCTAGCCTGAACATTACAGTCAGGCTTTGGGAAGTTAAGTAACTTTGCTAGGGATTACAGAGGCAGTAAGCAGAGCTGGAATATAAACTCAAAGCCTATAATTCTAATTCCAGAAATTTCATTTTTTTTGCTTTGTATCCTATACACCTTAAGTATGGTACTTAGCCCTATGGCAGTTACTTAATAAATCCTTATTGACTGTCTGCTTTAACTAGATAGTCTTTTTTGGAGAAAAAAAATAATAGGAACACTGAACTAGTAGGTAAGGAGAAGACCCATATCCTTAAAAAAACATTTGCTAAAAATTCTCTTACTGTCTTTGTGGAAAACAGATTTTATGCAAAAACAGACACAAACACACACACAAATGTACATATATATTATATATGTGTAAGATACATATATGCATATACATAATATGTATAAGTGCTTATATATAGTATATGTGTATATAGATAATCTATATATTGTATTAGTGTGATACAATGATATAATGTGATAGATTCAGAACCGAGTGAATGACTAAAGCCAAAAATTAGTCAGTTATGCTTCAATCTCAATTTGAAAGGTGGTCATTGACAGAATCCACCACGAGATTTGTGCTTGACTTTTCATTGTTAAATGTTTCTTTTAAGGCTCAGATAAAAATATAATTTGCAGTCTGATTGAACATGCTTTATGCCAGAATGGGAGAAATAGCTAATATACTAGATATCAAAATTCAGAAAGATATTGACAGTAGTAGACTGAGGCTATGTTAATAGGAAGAAATTCAATATGGATAAATAAAAAGTATTACATTTGGCCTTAAGAAGTCGACTTTTAAAATTACAAGGTAGGACAGCTGTGACCAGAGATCACTTCTAAAATTTTCTGAGGCTTTTAATGGACTGCCAGTTCAATATGAATCAACACTTTCATATAACATCCAAGAACAAATGCAATCTTAGAAATAGCAAGTACACTTTAGTGTCAAGGAAGAGGGCGAAGATATTTTTTGCATTCTGCCCTTGTCGGACCATGTTTCAAGTGTCCCTGAGTTCCAGCTATCTTATTTTAGGAAGAACATTGATAAGCTAGAACACATCAGAGGTGAGCAACCAAGAAGGTTCATGCCAAAATGGACTGGTTGAAAGAAAGGGGGATCCTGTACCCTGAACAAGAAGGTTTTAGGAGAGATGGGCAAGGATGATATAGTTGTATATTTGGAGGATTTTCACATTGAGAAGGAAGAATTCTTCTTGGGTTCAGAAAAAAAAGAATTAAGAGTAAGGGATTCAAGTTATATAGAGTCAAGTTTCAGCTTGATACAGGAAAACACTTTGATTGTCAAGTCGCAGTATTGTGCACTGAGCCCTAAACCTGAAACCAGAAAGACTCATCTTCCTGAGTTCAAATTTGACATCAGACATTTACTAGCTGGGTGACCTTGGGCAAGTCACTTACTTCAGGTTACTCTTCTGTAAAATGAGCTGAAGAAATAAATGGCAAATCACTCTCATATATTTGTTAAGAAACCCCCAAATGGGATCACCAAAAGTCAAACAAGACTGAAACAAAAAGAAAGCACTGTATAATAATTTGAGCTATTAAAAAAGTGAATGGGTCATTCTAGGAGATAATAGGTTATCCCTCAATGAAAGTCTTCAAACCAAAGTGGCATTTGACATTTGTCACTTAGGTTATATAGGATTGTTGTTCAAGTATGGGCTTCACTAAATGACTACTTTAGTTCTTAAATTCTGTATTCTGGGAGGAAAACAGAATGACAGAGTATTTGAGAAGCAAACTAACCAAGCAGGAAAAAAAATAACCAAGAAAGATATATAAACACTTTGGCTCCTCAGCTTTATGAACTGAAAGACATCAATCTATGGTTTTCAGCCTCAGTTTCTTTATCCATAAAATGGAAATAATAATAGTACCTAACTCAGGATTGTTGTGAGGATTGAATGAGAAAACATGTACAGTGCTTTGCAAATCTTAAAGCATTATATAAATGCAGCTATTTTTGTAATTGTTATTACTACAGTCAGTTTGGAAGGCTTCTCCAGCTCCTCTACCTCTCTCCTATCTTTTTCTGCTACCAGCACATCTTTCCTTTGTCTTTTTCCACTTGCTGAAAGGTAAATAAATACAATTTTCTAGAAAAGATCAAGCAATTGAATCAATGCTTTCATACTTCTTGGATCAAACAAGGCTATTAAAATAATAATATTGTTTGAGATCTAAGAAGTGAACAGTAACCAAAAAAAAAAAGACCTGTGGGAAAAATAAACTAAGGAGCATAAAATCTAGTTTGTCAAGAAGAGGGAAGAAGAAAGAATTGATTTAATATGTCTTGAAGTGAAATCATATTTCCTTATTAGCCGATCAAATCCTAGTCATAACAATAAGATATGAGGAAATGAAAGTATAAACATTGACAGTGATGATAAGTACAGAATTATGTTTATAGTATATGATATGATTGTTTTACTTAGAAAATCCCAGGAAGTAAGTAAAGGGATTAATATGGTTGATGTCTTTATTTAAATTGCAGAATATAAACTGAATCCACAAAAGATCAGCAATATTTCTATAAAGTAGTTGCACAAACCACAATGCAATGATAGAAAGACAGGTTAAAAATATTAACCTGCTAAGACATACTCAAGAGTTACATAAATATAATAGTAAATTCTTTATAGAAAAAAAGGAAGTCAAATAATTGGTTATATATTCATTGTTCATGGCATTGCACTAATAAAATAAAAATAAAGGACATACTGGTCCTGGAATCAAAAATCCCTGAGTTCAAATTCAGCCTTGGAAATTTAACTAGCTGTCTGATTATGGACAACTCATTTAATTCTGCCTTAGTTCCCTCTCCATCTGTAAAATGAGCTAAAGAAGGAAATGGCAAATCCCTCCCACTTCTTTACCAAGAGAACCCCAAAGGGGGTCATAGAAAGTCACTTATGACTGAATAATGACTTAGTACCATCATTTTTATGTGTTGTTGTTATCTAAATTAATTTATATATTGAGTCCCATGCCAGTCATACAATTGGGGATTTGTTTTTTAGAACTGGAAAAAAGGTCATATCATTACAAAATGAAAGGAGAAAAGAAGGGATTGTTTTCCCCAACTGTCACTGGGGGAGAAGTCATAAATTAATAAGAAACAAGGCATTGAAAAGATTAGAAAGATAATTTTGATTTCATATATTATATATACTATTATAAATATATATCATCTATATATTTAAGTTTCCACAAACAAAATCAATAAAGGCACAGGAAGAGAAAGCATTAAATGGGGAAAATCTTCCCATCAAACATTTCTGATTAAAGTCTAGTATTCAAGGTCTTTAATTGACACAGATTTATGACAGAACCATTGAAACAACTTTCAAAAAAAAATTTTAAAAATATGTAAACTATATAGGAATTCTAATAAAAAGAAGCTAGTCATAAGAAAAATTTAGATCAAACAAATTCTGAAGTTTTTCCTTATACTCACTGAATTGCCATAAGTAGCAAAAAAAAAAAAAAAATGGAAATACTGAATGGTGTCCTGACTATGGGGAGGCAGGGTCATGTATTCAACATTGGTGAGGCAAATAGAGTAAAGTGACTTGCCTAGAGTCATATAGTTAGTAACTGTTTAAGACTGGATTTGAGATCAGAAAAATCCCGACTTCAGGTCCAGCACTCTATGCACTGAACCACCTAGCTCACTATCCTGAGAAACAATTTGGGATGATATGATAAGAGCTATTAAATGGCTCATAACCTTTGATACAGCAATTTTAGAACTTAAAATACACTATTAGAGAATCAATGACAGGAGAGGGCCCATGAATGTCAAAATATATAGCACTTGCATAATAGCAAAATAAAAAGTTCCCCCAAAACTTGGAAATAAAGGAAGGGCTCATTAATTGAGAAATAGCTATATGAATAGTGTTACATGAATATAATGGAATATTATTGCACTCTGCTTTGTTTCTTGTCCTGGGGCCATGCTGTTAGATCACTGAGGACCTGACTATAGAATCATATCGCCCACTATATCTAGATGGCTTCTGACCCACAACAGTGATTCAATCCAGCTTATATAAGAAGCCAATCTTCCTATTGTGCCTCTATTTCTTGAACTTCTTCCTTTCTTCTCCCTGTCCCTCAATCTCTTGTCCAGGAAAAAATAATTACGTGAAACCTACCATTCCTGTTAGAAAAGTTATGTCAGTCAATCAGCTATTTCCTAGACCAAAACACTTTTCCCTGGTCACCATTCCCATCAAAATGTAAACTTTTAAAGGCAGAATCTCTATCTTTTGTATTTGTATCCACAGAACAACAGTCAATTCCTGGCCCATTGTCATATTTAACAAATACTTTTTCTTTCTTTCAAAGAAATGATGAGTATTGTTTTATTAAAGAGAAAATAAATGAACACGGGCCACTCACTTTGCTTATAATTTACTTGCTTCTATACGACTCTGATTAATATTTTCAGAGTACATTTTCAGTATAGAATATCTAAAGATGAACTAGATAGAAAATCATTCATTTCTGCCACCTTTCAGCTATTATCCCTTTTCTCATCTTTTCGTAAATAGTTGTTTGTTTTTTAAATAGCTGTATACCTTTGCTGCTTCCCCTAGTTCCCATCCAAGGCCCATAATCTACTTTAGTACTGATGATAGGAGACAAACAAATAACCTCTTTTGGCCAAATCCCCTTCCTCCCTCTCCCTCGCCTCCAGTCTCCGGTTCTCTAGAACTCTCTATTAAATTTAATCTGGTTTATCCCTTCCTAGACTTTGCTTCTTTCGCTCCCTCCAGTCTAGGCTTTTCTGGTTTTCCTTTTTTATCTACTGACATCTTTAATGGTTGAAAGCAGGAAGGTCAGGAAAAGTAGGAACAGAAGTGAGTGCAAAGGATAATGTTGTAAAAATAAAAATTACCCAGGCATGGGCTCTGTCAATAAAAAGTTATAATAAAAAAATGACAAATATGGGGAAAAAAGCAGGAAGGTCATATGATCTTCTCAAGTTAATGAGGAATTCACCTGGTCCAAGGGCAGTGTTCCAAGTTTGGACTTAGTCTAAAGAACATCACGCATAGAAGCATGTATATAGAGATATACTGATAAATGTTTTAGCTACTTCTTAGGGAGAAAATGAATGCAAGAAACACGTCAGTTTAACCCATAATATTGATTTTTCTTCATCACTTTCTGAAAGCTAGACAGTCAACAAGAATATTAATCAAGCCCCTGATTTGTAGTGTTTGACAATTTCTGAGGTATAAATGTTCACCTATTATGTACTAAGCACAGGCAGCAACATGGCACAGTGCATAGGGTTAGGGGCCTAGAGGCTGGATCTTTCTAAGTTTAGATCTGACCTCACACAACTAGCTGTATGAACCTGATCAAGTCACTTTACCTCACAGTTACCTCATCTGTAAAATGAGCTAGAATAGATCATAAAGAGTCAGACAATACTGAAACGACTAAACAACAGCAAATGCATATGCTGAAAATTTAATAGTCTCTCCTAAGTTGGCACCAGCATACCTCTGAAAGTACCTACTTCTCAGTCTCTTGCTATGGACTGGAGGAGCCAGAAGAAAAATGACTTTTGTTAGAAGAACTATCTTCCCCCATTATCAAGATGAGGTAGCAGTCCTCCCTCCCTTTCTACCCCAACTCTGTGTCTGTGTCTATGTCTGTCTCTGACTTTGTCTCTGTCTCTCTGTTCCTCTGACTCTCTCTGTCTCTGTCTCTCTTTTTCTCCCTTTGTCTCCCTCTCTCTTCCTCTCTTTCCCTTTCTCTTCTTAATTTACAAGTAACCATTGCAGGTCCAAGAGTTCTTAAATTCAAGCACTTGTATAATGGCACAATGAGGGAGATTTCCTCAACAGTCTTATTTTGGGAGGAGAAACAGGCTCACTCTTTATTTGAAGAGCTGTCCCATGAGAAACCATGAAATCAAACCAGACCTTACCAATTCCTCTTCATCAGTGCAGTGAGTTGCTTGGACCGTTGAAGGGAAGAGGATTTCTTGTTTAGTACTTTTTACCTTTGTTTATCTTTCATTGAGCTGTTTCAATGTATAATGTGATTCCATATTTGTTCTTGGGTCCCTGTGAGTCTCTCACATCTTAGCAAAGACTTTCCCATAACAACTCTTCACTAGTGTACAATGAGAGGAAGGGGGTAATTAAGAAGTCTGTCACTAACATTTAGGGAAACCTAAACACAAGATGTACTAAAGTGTATATTTCTCTGAACTTATACTTGAGGTTGATATAAACAGATCAAAAGTAGAAAATGACTCTTTTAGTATCCATGCCTCTGAACCACAAATTATGTTTGTTTTAAATTTTTGAGTAGATATTAATTACCTTGAGTTCAGACATTATCATTAAAAAAAATCTCTATGTTCCTAGCATCTAATCTATAACATGCACCTTTAATACTTTTTTGGACAAACAAATGAATACAAAACTTGAAGGGAATAAATTGCAGAGAATGGGTAATTCCCCCAGTTTTGTTTTAGATCTGAATAATTTAGGCATCCATACAAGCTGCAGTGTTGTATAAGTGCCTGTGAATTACAGGTCTTTTAACATAGAATGACAGTAACTCAAATTTACATAGTGTTCTGAAATATGCAAAGTGTTTTCTATAGTGCTTTTTGTGGCTGACTGAAGATCTGCCTCCTTCTATACCCACAGCTATAACTTGACTTCTGACCATCAGCCTATTTGAAACAGGGTGGATACCAAGAAACAAAGGACTGATTCAATATAATAATGGAATATCTCTGGTTCCATTTTTTCTTCTAGCTCTTCTTGCTGTGTTCTTGGTCTCTTGGGGCACTTGGTTTCTAAAATATTTTCAGTTACTTGGAATGATTCACAAACCTACACCTCCAGGCTTGACATTCTCAAGTTTCCCGTAGGATATTTCTATTTTTCTATATTGATAATGCCTGAAGATTAATGTTTAAACAACTGAGCTTATCTTTGTTTCTTATAAATATAAAGTACTTACAAAGTACTTTAACACATTATCTTATTTGATCTTCACAAGAACCCTGTGAAGTAGATTTTATTATTATTATACTTTTTTACATTTTATTTACATACTTTATTTATTATACATGTTATACTTGCAGAAACTGTGAAGCATGTTATGTGACTTGTGCAGGGTCACACAACTAGTAACTGTCTAAGGAAGGATTTAAATTTAGATCTGAAAAGACTCTGATGTAGGAGAAGACCTACAAAAGGAAAAAGAAAATATAAATGGATAAAATGGCCAGATAGTGTCATGGAAATAAAGAACATGAACTTGGAGAGACTTTGAGAGAGAGTGGAGAATAGGAGGGCTTGGTATGCAGTCTATGGGCACAAAGAGTCAGAAATGACTGAATGAAAAACAATGCAACAATAACAACTGAGTCCAATTCCAATACTTTCCCCATTCTACTCCCTAGCTGTCTCTTTATTTTTTATCAGTGAGTACACCCTCTATGTCTTCTCTGCTTTTCTGTAACTCTTGCCTCTTACAAAAGCTACTTCTAAACATACCTCTTCTGGTTTACTTCATATAATTAATATGAATCTTTTCTCTGTACTTCATTTGACATTTGTTTCTTCTGGCTATTATTATATTAATTTGAATTTGCTATTGAGCCATATAATAGTTTCTTCAATTAATTCATATAGTCATTGTTACCCCAGCAAAAGTATTAAGGACCATAGCTATTTCCTTTTGTTCTAGTTAGCATCTTATAGAAAGGCTCAGTTATTGAGAAACTAACAAAGTTATTCAGAAGCAGCTTCAAACCTACTTGATCTAAGTTTGTGTGCCTCTCTATGCACACTTTCTCTTTCTCCTCCCTTCTCTTCCTTTGTCCTCCTTCTCCTCCTTCTTTTTCTCTTCCTCCTCCTCCTCTTCTTCTTCATCTTCATCTTTTTCTTCTTCCTGTTCTTCCTTTTTTCCTCCTCTTCTTTTTCCTGTTCTCCTTCTCTTCTCCTTTTCTTCCTTTTTCTTCCTCTGACTGTTTGTCTGTCACTCTTTCTCTCCTCCTCTGTCTTCTTTCCTCTGCCCCTGTCCTCAGCTTCTTAGCTCACTCTTCCTTTCTCATTCTCTTTCAGTTCTTTCTCCTAAATAAAATGTCTCACTAGGAGGTTATCAACCATCTCACAACTTTGGGAATAGGCAATATAATATTCCATTCTCACTGTGATTAAGAAAATGTTTAATTCGACTTATTTCCTAGAGAGCTTGTTAGAACCTTCTCTGATGACCCTATGAGTATACCACTCTCATTTATATTGGCTTATTTGGGGAATGTTATGACAAGGATTTGGATAAGGGAAATTGCCTGGAAGGGGTCCAACTTTGCAATAATTACAAACAGATTGTGGCTAAAGGCATTTCATTTCATTGTCATTTAAACTAACCCCAATCTTTGACAAGCCTCAGCAAATGTAACAGAAGCATAACTAGATATCGAATTTTCAGAAAAGGGGGTGGTCTGGAGAAATTTTGTTTGATTTTTCTTTTAGTCCTAAATGTGCTACTGCTTCTACTGGTAATATGAAGCCCATAAAAATGGCTCTGATAAATCAACTAAGTCAAATTCTTCTTAGCAAGGAAGCCAAGTGAAGAATGTAAATGTGAGAAATTGGGATTCAGTGCATGGCTATGTGATCCCTGAGTATATGGTCCATCTTTGGACTCCTGGCATTTTGGTTTTCTCCCATTCCTAGAGCATTCCTAGAGCACTCTCTCTCATCATCTCTATTTCTTGGTTTCCCCAACTTTTCCAACTTCTAGCTAAAATCCCACATTCATTAAGAAGTCTTTCTCAACCCCTTTTAATTCTAACTCCTTCCCTCTGTTGATTATTTGCCATAGCTTACTTGTACCTAGTTGTTTACATATTGTCTTCTCTATTAGAGTGTAAGCTCCTTGAGGGCCAAAATCAATTTTGTCATTCTTGGGCAGAATGATAATAATAGCTATTTAATGAATGTTTATTGATTGATTGATTGGCTGGAATTTGTACTTTCATTTGGCATATCTGAATTTTTTTTTCACACTAAGTCTCCTATTTCTTTCATGCAGGGTGTCAAAGGATATCCAGGGCCTCCTGGTCCCCGAGGTGATCAGGTAAGTCCTATAAATATATCTTTTTCAACAGGAGAGCCATTGAGAGCTCCTCAAACCTCTCCCTATTTTTTCTACCTAATATGTCAGATTTAATGTACTACAAGTAGAGTTAACTTTTTATTATCTCTGTGTGGATTATCCATTTGGAGCTTCTGTTCTTCATCAGCTTGGCCTCTTGCTGTTTTCTAAGAAGACTGTTTCCTTTCTACACTGGCTGTTATTAATGAATGAAAATTAATTAATTGGGTATAAGTGAAATGCAGTTAGGATGGGAAATCTACTATTGTTCAAAACAAACAAACATCCTGAAGCAATGTAAAAATGACTTATTGCTCCTTCAGTCAGGATAGATAATCAGAAGTCAATCATCTATGACTATTATATCATTTTATGAGAACAAAGAATGCTCCCTTGTCCACTAGATAGGTGGCTGTGTATAAAACTGATACACATGGAGGAAGGGAGATTAATATCAAGAATATCATTAGAGTAGGTTCCTGCAAAAAGCCTCAGACAAACTTTTAGCAGAGCCTCAAAGAGAACTAAGGGGGTTGCTGAAATGACCCCCAAAGGAGAGTCCATGAAATAAGGATAGAAAGGCAGTGTTTCACTCTCACTCAACTGTGCTATAAAATCCTAGATGAAGTGAGATGAGTGGGGTCTCTTCAGTCCCTGAGGCACCATATTTCAAGATTCCAAATTACTAGGGGTGGCCAAGAATGCAACTCATGTGTCCACAGCAGGTGCAGTGGCTGTTTCTTGAAAATCGAGGAAAAAACAAGTGTTGAAAAGCAATTGAGTAATTATGGGAAGAAAATGAGAGGGGCGGCAGGGAGGAGGCCTCGGGGAGGAGAAAAAAATGACTTCTGAAATACAGCTTTGGCACAATGTTAACTAAATGTGTGGATTTGCCTGCAGAAACCCCAAATGCCTCACAGACAAATGAAAAATCGCTTATGCAGCAATTCTCTGACCACAACCCAGAAGCCTCTCATTGCTAATACAAGTAATATATTCCTGAATGGGCTGTTTTCTTTTGAAAAGTCTTAAGTCAGGTTTAAAGATTAGAAAACATCTATGCCTTTTTTTTTTTTTTTTTTTTTTTTTTGGTTTAAGGGGGAAAGGGATGAGCATTTATTAAGTACCTATTATTTACCAGGTATTTTAATAAATGCTTTATAAACATATCTCATTTGATTATATAACACTAGAAGGTAGATGCTATTATTATTTCTACTTTACAGTTGAGGAAACAGACAGACTTGCCCAGAGTTACATGGGCTAGTAAGTACCTGAGACCAGACTCCAGGCTCAGAGCTCTATGCCATCAGAGCTCAATACACCTTATGATTTAAACCTTAATTGGCTCTAATTCAATTCAGCGAGCAATTATTAAGTACTGACTATGTACCAAGCATTCTGGAATCTAACGAAATGGTGCCTAAATTGTCTATTAGTCTATCAATGGGATAGAAGATATATATAATTACAAAGTTGGAAGACAGATAGTGGACCTTTGATTTTATGAGTAGAAAGAATTCCCAAATGAGAAAATTTCTCCTGCCAGTTCAGATGACCACCACATCTGTGACTCATATTCAGTTGCCTGGAATAGAAGTGGCCAACAGGTAATATACAACACTCAAGTACAGTTGGAACCAAATCAAAATGTAACTTGGAAATACTTAACAAAATAAATAAAAATATAATAGAACATAGATACTTTTAACATATGGTTTTCTAAATCAATATGAAGTACAAGGGATCTTTAATTACAGTTTAGTGGCATTTTTTCTTTATTTTTTCATTTTTTTATTATAGCTTTTTATTTACAAGTTATATGCATGGGTAATTTTACAGCATTGACAATTACCAAACCTTTTGTTCCAATTTTTCCCCTCCTTTCCCCCATCCCCTCCCCCGGATGACAGGTTGACAAATACATGTTAAATATGCTAAAGTATAAATTAAATACAATATAAGCATACATGACCTAACAGTTATTTTGCTGTACAAAAAGAATTGGACTTTAAAATAGTGTATAATTAGCCTGTGAAGGAAATAAAAAATGCAGGCGTTCAAAAATATAGGTATTGGGAATTCCATGTAATGGTTCATAGTCATCTCCCAGAGTTCTTTTACTGGGTGTAGCTAGTTCAGTTCATTACTGCTCTATTGGAATTGATTTGGTTCATCTCATTGCTGGAGATGGTCACATCCATCAGAATTGATCATCATATAGTATTATTGAAGTATATAATGATCTCCTGGTCCTGCTCATTTCACTCAGCACCAGTTCATGTAAGTCTCTCCAGGCCTTTCTGAAATCATTCTGCTGGTCATTTCTTACCAAACAATAATATTCCATAATATTCATATACCACAATTTATTCAGCCATTCTCCAATTGATGGGCAGTTTCCAGTTTCTGGCCACTACAAAGAGACCTGCCACAAATATTCATGCACATACAGATCCCTTTCCCTTCTTTAAGATCTCTTTGGGATATAAGCCTAGTAGAAACACTGCTAGATCAAAGGGTATGCACAGTTTGATAACTTTTTGAGCATAGTTCCAAATTGCTCTCCAGAATGGCTGGATGTATTCACAATTCCACCAACAATGTATTAGTGTCCCTGTTTTCCCACATCCCCTCCAACATTCTGCATTATCATTCCCTGTCATGGCACCTTACTATGTGCCAGGCTTGAGCTCAAATCTTACTGACTCTGGGCTCAGTAGCCTTTCCTTCTCTGAGACCAGCTGTCTATATATTATGCTACATGGCCACTCATAAAAGTATATAAAA
Organism: Antechinus flavipes; assembly: GCF_016432865.1. Taxonomy (NCBI): domain Eukaryota; kingdom Metazoa; phylum Chordata; class Mammalia; order Dasyuromorphia; family Dasyuridae; genus Antechinus; species Antechinus flavipes. The sequence continues at coordinate 445,771,621 of NC_067401.1, read as the reverse complement.
TAAAACAAAAGTCATTTCAAGAAGAAGAAAATACTAATAAGAATGACATTTTTGAGATGATTAAAAAGCACAAGTGTATTTAAATTAAAATCAAACAACTGAAAGAATAAGGAAAGAAGGAAGGAAGGAATAAAAGATGGAAGAAGAAAGGGAAGAAGGAGGAAGGAATGTCATTTCCCTGGCATTGTAGCCAATCTGACAGGTGTGTAGTAGTATCTCAGAGTTGTCTTAATTTGCATTTCTCTGATTAATAATGACTGGAGCATCTTTTCATATGGCTAGAAATAGTGGCCTTTTTTCTTTCTGAGTTTGATTTCAAGATCCTAAAAGTCTCAGGGATTAAGTGATTTGTCCAGGTTTATACAGCTAGGATGTATTGGAGGCAAATCTTGATCCTAGTTCTCCTTGACTCTAAGGTCAGCTCTCTATACACTCTACCATATAATTGCTTACTAAATAAATAAATAAAACAAGTTATTTCAAGAAGAACAAAGTGCTAATAAGGATGAAAAATCTGAAATGATTTTGGAATAACCAAAACCACTTAAAAACAACAGAAATGCTGAATAAAAAACAAAAATGCCTATTTTGCTACAAGGCATTCATGTGGACCAAATTCCTACACTAGAGAAATTACTATGAAGTTAGTCACAAGCCTTTTAAAGTACATTTTGCCATCTGTGTGCACTCTAATAGTTAGAATATGAAGTAGGAATGGGCAGATTTGGGTTACAGGCCCAATTCTTCCATTGATTAATCAATGATTTTCTGATCTTGTTTCCCCAAAACAAAACATTTCCTTCTCTCCTCTCATATTTTAGATGTCTGGAGCTACCTGTGTATTTTTATGTATATCTCATTCCCTAAGATACATGGTGTATGATGAGTTGATTTCTATGTATTATCACAGTTACATCTAGAAGGACTCAGTAAAAATCTTCTTTGTAGGACCTAAGTATTTCCTATGCTTTTTACTCCTGTTATAGAAAGTTGATCTGATTTTAGAAGTCTTTAAGTGCTGTTAACTGACACTTATAAATTGCCTTATTATGTGTCAGGCTTGAGCTCAAATCTTACTGACTCTGGGCTTAGTAGTCTTTCCTTCTCTGACACCAGCTGTCCATATATTATGCTACATGGCCACTTATAAAAAAAATAAAATAAAACAAAAGTCATTTCAAGAAGAAAAAAGTACTAATAAGAATGACATTTTTGAGATGATTAAAAAGCACAAGTGTATTTAAATTAAAATCAAACAACTGAAAGAATAAGTAAAGGAAAGAAGGAAGGAAGGAATAAGGGATGGAAGAAGAAAAGAAGGAAGGAGAAAGGAAGAAGGGAGGAAAGAAGGAAGAAAGGAGGAAGGAATAAGTGAGGAAAAGGGAGAGAAGGAGTTAAGGGGGAGGAAGCAAGGAAGGAGGAATAAAATGAAAGGGGGGGGAAAGGAAAGATGGAAAAAAGAAAAAAAAACATTTTAAAACATTAGAAATTTTAAAATAAAAAACCAAATATGCTTGTTGTGCTCTAAGGCATTCATGTTGACTAAATGTCTACACTAGAAGAAATCACTATGCCACCTAGCTGCCTACTTCTGCTTCTAGTAGAGAATCGATTATCTGCCATCAAGTCAGGAGAATGGAAGGAGAGTTGATATGTATGGTGCAGTAAAAAGTTTAACAGATTTAAAGTTAGAGGAAGACCTAGGAATCTCATATTTGTAGTTTACACTTGTATGGCATTGGGTAAATCACTTGAAACTCTCTAGGTCTGTGTCCTCATCTCTGAAATGAAAGAATTGGACTAAGTAAGTTATACGATCTTTTCTAGTTCTAATTCCTCCAGGGCCTGGGCTAAAAGTAGAGAATAAAAATGGCCTTTCCAATTTATTCTGCTCCTGACTACCCAGGCAGATAGATATTATCATCATTGCTAATACTAAGAATGATTTAATGTTGTTCAGTCATTTCAGTAGCATCCAACTCTTCATGACCCTATTTGGATTTTTCTTGGCAAAGATACTGGAATGGCTTGACATTTCCTTCTCTAGATCAATTTATAGATGAGCATACTGAAGCAGAGTTAAGTGACTTACCCAGTGTCACATAGCTAGTAGGTATCAAAGGCCACATTTGAACTCAACAAGAGGAGTCTTCCTACTCCAAACCCAACACTTTATACACTATACCATCTAGTTGCCCCGATATGATATATAAACTTACAATTATTCAGGACTTTAACCTCTGCAAAATACTTTACATAGATTGTCTCATGGGAGCCTAGTCAGATAGGGATTACAGATATTATTACAGGAAAGAAAACTGAGGCACAGAGAATTTAAGTGACTTCCTTAAGGGTGCCCACTTGGATGGTGGTAGAACTGAAATAACTCAAGTCACTGGGTTCTAAATTCACTGTTTTTTTCCACCATATGATGCTGTCCTTTCAGGCAGCTGTAGCACACTGTAAGGATGGTTGAAGAAGAAGGGAATTTTAATTCAGAAGGAGACCGTTAAAAAAAAATCCTTACTTTTATGATTTTGTCTGATCCATCTGATTTTCTTAACAGTCGACTGCTTTTCTAGTCAGATTTATCATTGTGTGTACGTGTGTAAATATATACCTGGTTTTCCAGAAATGTCACTTCACATTTTCCGTTAATTAGTTTCTGAATTTGATAAGATGCGAGTAGTCTAGTTTTATCTTGTTTTCATTCACTTCTTTTGGTATGACTGGTTCCTTTCTCCTTCGAATAGCCCAGGGAGATTCTAATCAGGAATTAGCATGGGGATTCAATTTTTTCCTTGAATTTGAATATTGTATTCAAATATATAAAAATGTGTTCTGCTTTGATATGTTATTTTTGTTTTGTAATTTTAGGGGCTTCCTGGAATGGCTGGTCTTGCTGGTTCACCTGGTTACCCTGGCAGGCAGGTGCAGTAACTACGCTCTGCATTTGTCCTTATATTTCTGTTTTATTGTTTAACTTTTTATACTTCTGCATCCATGGGATCAGTATTCAAATAATCTTTTGACAAGGTGTCCTATCTTTAAGGACAAGAGGCCAATGTGTGTGATTGTGATAAGAGTTAATATTACTACTCCATGAGATCATAAACCCTTAGCCTAATTTCCCTCTCAAAACATTGAAACTTGGGAGAATTTATCTGAAAATTTATTCTTCTTTTAAGTTCATCTGCTTTATTTTATTTTCTATTCTGAAGTTTTTGTAATGATGAAAATCAACTTAATAAGCACTTATTAAGTGTTTGGGATGTGTTAGAGTACTAGGAATAAAAATACAAGCACAAAGTGATTGCCTTTAAGGAACTTACATTCTTATGGGAGAAGCCAATACAAAAGAAAGCTGAAATCCAAGAGGGTAAGATACTATGTAGGATCTTGGTATAGAAATTCAAGAGAATAAGGAGATGAGCTTGGAGATAAGTGAAAACAAGGCTGGCTAATGAACTTTTTTAAAAATGTAAGTTCTGAGAAGAAATGAATAAAGAAATGAACCATAGGGTTAGATTGAAATTCCAGTGAGAAGGAAAGAAGTCCAGAAAATAAAGATTAGAACTCGGAGAAAAATGAAGAAATAAATAACCTGGGCACTTTGCTTAAAATGGAGATTCTGCAAGGCACAGACCAATCAGGAAGGAATTAAAGTGGTATTGTGAACTCCCAGAATAAGGAAACTACTTTGAATGATAGAGAAAGTCTGGAGAGTTGTGAGTGTAGCCTGGGAAAGAATGTAGCTTCCTTTTATGTGTTCTTCCTATTTAAATATAAGCTTCTTGAGGGCAGAGACAGTGAGGGTTTGTTTTTGTTTTTTTGTTTGTTTGTTTGTTTGGTTTTTTGCTTGTACTTGTATTACCATGGTGTTTGGCACATGATGCATATTACAGGTATACTACTCGGGAGAGTTGAGGGTATCCATTTTCTGGCTTTTATTTAGTCTTCAAAATAACCATTCCTTCAGTTTTCTTACAAAGTCTGGTTCAGATACTTTTCCATTCACACAAATAAAGGAAATACAAACACCAAAAGAAATTATAAACAAGAGTCTATGGCTTGGTTGTTTAGAAATAGTTAAGAAATGTCTTAGTTCCTTTTTTGTATATTACAATCTCAAAGTTAGTCAAACATTTAAAAATCTCATCAAGTAGTTTACATGTTTTTTGGATGATCCGGAAAGATTATCTAAATACCTAAAACTCAATGCATTTCATTAATATAAAGTGAGGAGTTTTTCAAGCATAAAAATTTATGAGAATTTCATTGGTCCCCAGCCAATGTCCCCAGCCTGTGAAAATTATGTCTTTTATGGCATTTAATTCAGCTTTTTATGGCTTTTGAAAAGAAATGAAAATAATATATAGTTAATGTTTTTTGTTCTTTACTAGGGTTTAGCTGGACCAGAAGGTAACCAAGGTCCTAAAGGTATAAGAGTAAGTAATCATTTTAAAGAGTTCTGTTGAACATAACTGCATCCACACATACAAGTGTTAATAGCCACTGCAACTCTTCTACTTAAATAATTTCTTCAGAGGTTGCCAATGATCCCTTACTTGCCAAATTCAATGGTAGTTTTTTTTTTTTCCTATCTTCATCTCCCCTATTTTTCTTATAACTTTCAACACTACTGATCACTTTCTTTCTGAATGTCTCTTCCTTTTGTTTCTGTGATGATGTCCTTTCCTGGTTCTCCTTATAAGTATCCTTTGTTAGTTTTTAGTCATTTCTTATACCTCATACATTGAGATTCATGAAGGCTTGTTCTGAGCCTTTTTTTTTTTAAATCTAACTTTAATTCTAATTTTTTCATAATTTCCAAAATAATATCCTTAAAACATATATCTGATTTTTTTCAACTCAAAAAACTTTAAGTGACTTTCTTTTGCTTTTAGGATAAAATATAGATTCCTTAAAAATCCATTTTCAAGTAAGGTTCTGCCCTACTTTTCTAAGCTTTAACTTACACAAGCATTATATTGAAGCCAAAGAATTCCCTGAATTAAATATATCCTCTCCTATCTCCCTCCATTTCCACAAGCAAACCTCCATGCCAATAAGGCAATTCTTCATCTTTACTTTTAAAAAACTTTACATTCTTTCAATGTTTAATTTAGGCAAGGAAAGCTTTCCCCTTCTCTACTAGTAAGAGTTTTGTCTTGCCACACAATTTCTCTGTCTGGTTCTCTCCTTGACTTCTATAACTTTCTACTATATGTATCTGTTCATGTTCTATATCTATGTCTTTCTGGCCCCCAAAAGATCTTTTTGTATTTCCAGCACCTAACACAATGCCATATGTATAGTAGGCAATGAATAAATTGTTGGCACGTGGGTAGGCAAGCAAGAGTCTGATCTTTTTGCTACTTTGCTCAGTCTATTATGCACCTATTGTACCTAACTCATTGAATTCTTCATCTATATTTTACTGACTTCAAAAGCACTTTGAAATCCTTACTTGTGAGGCATTGTGTTTTCACCCAAGCAGAGCAGAGATTTGAATGTTTAGGTTCCCTATGCTTACTGAGTTAAGTGTAAGCTCAATTAAGCTGTTTTGGCCCTCTTTACAAACAACTCTCCAGCTGGATAACATAAAACAAAAGCCAGCTGTATTTAAACACAAAGTCACTGAAAACATTGCATTTACCAGAAACTCAGCTGATGACACTGAATGTTCAAAGGCCACACAATTGTCATTCTAATCCCAACAACTTTTGGCATAGCCTCAGAAGGACAGAGTCTCTGAGTTGGAAGGGACTCGGAATGCATTTAATGCAACCCATTCATAAACAGGAATCCCATTGATAGCATTCATCTCTCAGGAGTGAAGGATAATCAAATACCTCCTGTAGCCTCCTGTCCTATTCAGAGAGAGCTTTAAAGATGGTAGAATTTTTTTTTTTAAGATCAAGCTGAAATGTAACTCTTCATCTTTCTACTTTTTTGCCTAATTCCATCCATGAATCAATTTAATCCTCCTTCTGTATGACAGAATTTGAAATGCTTGATGTCAGCTCTTGTGCCTCTCTTTATTGTCTCTTCTCTGGACTGAATCCCCAATCACATCATTTAATACTTTCTTTCTTGTTACCTTCCTGCCCTGATAATTTCTATTCATTCATTAAGACCCAAAAAGTCCTCTGTGAATGAAACTTTCCCAATATAAGCCAGCCTCCAGTGTGAATCTGACATCAGATAATACCTCATATATATCACTCACATGGTTCTTGGTATATATTACTTTGTATTATTAATCATTTTTAATGTGAATGTCCCATTCACCTGATTACATTCTAAATTTAAAGATCTGAATTATACACTTATGGGAGTCCCATAACACTAGGCCAGTATAAATTTGATAAATTTCTTGATTAAATTGTATTGCCTGGAAGAGAAATAGGGAAGAATGAAATGATGTCTCCTTTTAAATTGACCATTTCTCATTAATAGAAATGAGATTATGTAAATGCATATTATATAATATTTTATTAATATTTATATTAACACATATTAGGTTTTACTGACATTTAAGTTAGTAAATTATATTATGTTTTTGCTAATATTTATATTGATAAATTCTATTTTATCAATATTTCAATATAGCTACTTAATTTTTGTCATGTCTTTTAAGGGCTTCATTGGCTCTCCTGGCATGGCAGGACAACCGGGACCTGAAGGAGAAAGAGTAAGTTTGTCAATTTTTAAAATAAAAGTTTATTTTAAAAGTAATATATTTATGATGAACATAGCACATAAATTCATGGTATATGGTTCTTTGCAAGTATTTTGCATTTAGGGAATAAAATTGTTATTTTTTAACACAAAAATGGATTAACAAAAATTATAAACATAGGCTTTTCTTTGTGTACAAAATGGTTATAATAATATTTTTATTATAGTTATAATGATGTCAGCACACCTTCCTAGCTGATAATACATCAGGATTTTTCCTTCCAACTCAATCCTTGCTTACCCATCCTTATATATAAATAAAGCCACATCTAGGGATGGGTAACCTTCACAAGAGTGGTAGGAAAAGGGGAGCAAATATTTCTTGATATGAATAAATCAAGGAGGAAGTGGCAAAAAGAGAGGGAAAAACAACAAGGCAATAAACATTTATTATGTTTCTGCCTTGTGCTAAACACAGTGCTAAGGGCTGGGGATACAAAGAAAGGCAAATAGTACCAAATCTTAAAATTCTAGGTACTGTCCTTAGTAAATTCTACTATTGTAAATACGCTTAACTAATCAACATAGAAAAACAAATTGAATGAAAAAATATTGATTGATTAGACACAAAATTTGTATTTGGAGGGACAGCCCAAGAAGTTCATATTTCATATGGATCTTTTAATGTGAAAAGAATCTCAAACGTTACCCAAGATGTTGGGTAGACCTATTATGGCAAGTTTATGGGAGACTGTGGATGAGCTGCACAGGATGAGTGAGAAGAGATGGTTTGAGATATTCATCATTAGAGAAAATATCCTTTATCAATGAGATCACAGATCTATTTGTAAACCCACATATGTATAGATATGTGCACACATGTGTGTACACAAAAATGTGCATGCATACTTGTGTGCATGCTTTTTTATGTTGTGTTATGTGTGCATGTATATGCATGTATGTATGTGTGTATATGTATATAAATAAATATATAAATAAAACATGAGATCTAGGTCAAGAACCTAACTTTCATAGTATTTATATAACTTAGTTAAAAGAGGAAGTAAGAAATGGAAGCTTTGGAGAGTCACAAAAATCTGTAGTGCGGAAAAATACCAGGAGCATGTCCAGCATGGAACAGTGGAGAAGAGTATTGTATTTACAGTCAGAGGAGCTAGATTCAAATCCTAATTTTGTCACTACCTATGACTTTGGGAAAGTCATTTAATCTCTCTGAGCCTCAGTTTCCTCATCTGTAAAATGAGAGGGTTGAACTCAATGATTTCTAAGATACCTTCTAGTTCTCTACATCCAGGAATCCCCACTAGAAGATTATTGATCCAATTAGGTATGTATATAAAGCACCAACTATATTTTTCTTACATGCTTAAGAGATGCTTAGGATGAACAATATTCTCTATCCCTAAGATTATATTATACTGGAGGATATAATATATAAACAAATAAATAAACAAGCACCAAATAATTTGAAAACAGAGAGTGCTAACATCTAAGAGCATTCAGATAGATATCTGGAGATGGTACTAAACTAGTAGATTTTAAAAGGCTGGACTAGAGGATAGCCTGTAAAAGGTCATAGAGATGAAAAGAGCACATCAATTCATTTAGCTGGAATGTACAATAAGTGAAGGACAATAATAAAATACTTGGAAAGGTAGGCAAAATGCCAAACTGAGGTATTTTATCCCTAGTCTTAGGGAGCCACTAATGGTTAGCCTAGCAATTGCATGGTCAGACCTGTGTTTTAGGCAGATTAATTTGGCATCTAAGATAAATAGAGGAGAGGAACTAGAAGCTGAGAGATGAATCAGGGTTTCATAACTACATAGGTAAAGGCGTTGAGGGCCTGAACTGGCGTTCAACTGGAATGTTGGTCTTTGTGAATGAAAAGAAGGGGAAGGGAAGGAAATATTTTAGAGAATGAATCAACCAAATTTCGGGCATACACACGGAGATGTTCAAGCCAGCAGAATGTTGCAGCAGAATGTAAATGGCAATTATTTCTGTTTTGATCAGAAACCCTAAAGGTCTTCCCCTCCCAGACTGAATTTTTTTTGGTAACTAAGTGGAAGATCATTCTCTGCCTCATTTCTTACCTAGCCTTAAATCACTGGATGGCTATAGCTTCAGTCATACCGAGACCTGTTAATGACCTTAGCTTAAAAAGGCCAAGATCTCCACTGTATTCAGGCCCATCTCCAGCAGTACTGATCTGTATCTTGTCACTGGATCTTGCTTTGTCCTGAAAATAAGTTGGATTTATGTATTACTTCCTTGATAAGATGGTTCTTTTCAAGAATGAAGGACAAAAAAAGCCTGAGATCAACTAAGTGACCAAACCCCACACCTACTATCAAATAGTAGATAGCTGGTTCCCTCTTAAGTGGTGTGTGTGTGTGTGTGTAGGGGGGGATTTGGAGCATGGGTGGGAGTAGGAGCTAAGCTCCTTCCATTGGTGGTCTTTCTTTGTCATGTCTCTTCTTGCATGTTCTCTGGTCCCTTACCATAAACTGATAAATGAGCTAGCTAAAGAAGAATGAGTAGAATATATCATTTTTCACCAAATTGAATATATCTTATCATTTTCTTGCTTTTGTTCTATTAGAGTTGTCTTTATAATTTGGCTAAAATCTTCTCCATTTTACAATTATGTAAGAAACTCCCCCCCCCTTTTTTTTGACAGGAATTAGTAGAAGTAAATCTATTTGGGGGAAGATCTTAACTCATTCTTTAACTTAAACTTTACTTTAACCCCAAGTTGACAAGGCATGTGCCAGGCATTATGCTAAGAAGGGCAAAAAATAGAATCTGCCCTCAAAAGTCTAATGGGAGATCCAAACAACTATCTTCAAACAAGTTACATACAGGATAAAATGGGGGCCATCTCAAAAGGCAGGTGCTGAAATTAAGAGGGATTTTGGAAAGGCTTCATGTAGAGTGTGAGATGTTGGTTAGGTCTGAGGGAATTCAGACAGTGAAGATGAAGAGAAAAGAAGTTCCAGACATTGGGGATAACCAGTGAACATGCCTGGTGTCTGGAGAAGGGATGTCTTGTTCAAGGATCAGAAAAAAAACTTACATTTGATCACAGATAATGTGAAGGGGAGTAAATTGGAATGAAAAATGCTTGTTTCTAATTTTTTAAAAAAATATGAATGGTTTACCTCAAATCCTTAGAACATTTGTTTGGCATGATGGGAATTATCTGCTTCAAACCTCCTGAACCAGACTGATTTCACAAGCTGAACAAAATAGCAGGCAGAGATTATATCTGATTTGAATTCAGCCGCAATTTAATAAAAACACATCTAGTCCTGTCAAACAAGAAAAGCTATACAAAATATCTTTTTCTAAAAACATCATTAACTTCTTTATTTTATGTTGCCTATATATTTCTTGATATATCTTTTCTCCCTTCCCCAAAAGTCATCCCTTATAACAAACTTTTATTGTTGATATGTTTCTTTACTTGTCAATTGGAAGCAACAATAGCATATAATTTAGTTACTTAGGGCAAAAGTCCATATTACATGTCATCTCTATATTACAGGGAGTTCCTGGACAGCGTGGAAGAAAGGGTCCAAAAGGAAGACAGGTAATTGATCTCATTTCTAACTTACTTTAGATTGCCTATTTCTAATTCTAATCTATTAAAAATTAAAAACACATGTGAATGTGGATTCATTTCTCCTTCAAAAGATCAGATTTCTGTTACATGAAGAGCTTGTTCAGCACACAGTAAGTCATTTCACTAATAGGGCAGCTAGGAGGGTGTGATTGGTGGCTGAAGTTCTAGACTTGACATCAAGAAGTTGGTTCAAATTCTGCTTCAGATTACCATCTGTGCCATTTTGGGAAAATGACTAAATTTTACTCGGTCATAATTTTCTCATTTGCTGAATACAGATAATGATAACAATCCAACTCACAAGGTTGTTGAATGAATCAAATGGGGTGAAAATTGTAAAATGTTTTGCAAGTCTTAAAGCTCTGTAAAAACATTAAGTCAATGTTAATTACAGTAATGCTATGTATGATGCTGTTATTGTTATTATTATAGAAAGTCTAAAGTTTTAAACTATTTTTTTAAAATAGGGAATTATTAAGCTCTTGTTTCTTAATGATTAAAGGTAGCTAGGTAGTATAGTACAGGAGAGCCAGGTGGTGATAAGGCTTCAGAATGATGCCAAAGTGCATAGAATAACTCATCTTCATGAGTTCACATCCGACCTCGGACTTTGACTAGCTGTGTGATCTTGGGCAAGTCACTTAATCCTGTTTGTCTCAGATTCCTCATCTGTAAAATGAGCTGGAGAAGGAAATAAAAAACACTCCAGTACCTCTGCTTAGAAAATCCCAAACAGGATCATGAAGAGTCAGACTCAATTGAACAATAACTGATGGTATGACAGATAGATCTCTGGGTCTGGAGTTCAAATCCTGCATTAGATACCAACTATACAAACTTGTAAAAGTTACTTAACCTCTCTTTATCTCAGTTCCCTTATCTGTAAAATGGAAATGATAGTATTTACCTTCCAAGGTCATTATGAGAATAAATGGGATAAAATTTATAAAAAATCACTTAGCACACTAACTGGCATACAGTAAGAACTAAATATATGCTTCTTCCCTTTTCCTTTAACAATTGTGGAAGCTGATTTCTGTTGCTGAAAAGATTAAAAAAGTCAATGAAAAATACAAATTTTGTTTTTAAATGATGAGGTTTTTGTTATTGTTGTTTAGTTATTTTAGTCATGTCTGACTCTTCATGAACCCATTTGGGTTTTTCTTGGCAAAGACATTGGAATGATTTGCCATTTCCTTCTCCAGCTCATTTTACATATGAGGAAACTAAGGCAAACTGGGTTAAGTAACTTACCCAGGGTCACATAGTTAGTTAGTATCTGAGGTCAGATTTGAACTCAGGTCTTTCTGCTTCCAGATCTAGTGGATTAACCACTGTGCCCACAGACAAGTTAACAAAGATTTTAATGTTTTTAGATTTAAATGTTGGTTTATATACGTATGTATATATAGAAATATGTCTATATACATGCATGTATAAACATGTGTATATATGTATTGAGTTATGGATATTGTAATGTATATGTATATACCTATGTGTATATTATATGTGCTTGCAAATATCTATGTATGTTGATATGTGTGCATATGTACATGTACACACACCCACACGTGTGTGTGTGTGTGTGTGTGTGTGTGTGTGTGTGTGAATAACCAGGTTGTGAAGACTATATGGGATTTTAAAGATTTTGCAAGTCAACCTCAGTAGCAAGTTGGAAACTGAGACTTTGTGTTCTCTTACATGTTTTCTGGTAGATAGGGAAGACTGGAATCCCTGTCTTTTCATTACCAACACCAAACTGTTTCTACTGTGTCACAAAGTCTCTATATTTATGTACCAACACAAGAATATTTTTGTAATGAAAGCAGATCATAAATCTACACAACATGACTAAGCATCATTTGCAATATGTCTGGAGCTTCTTGTGCCACATTGGGCTCTATTAAAAAAGAATGGAGTTCTCTGCAAGATTTTCTACAGTCTCTGGTATCTTTGAAGTAACATACTTTGTTTTTCATAAAATTATGATAGAATAGATATTCAAATAAAATTTTAAAGGTTTTTTTAGATTATTAATCAGTTTTGAGAAATTAACTAAATTGATTAAAATAATTCAGGAAACTAAGCTTGTTTCCTTATTTTATTAATCTCTTGGTTCCATTTACTTTATTTAGTATAACCATTATGAAAACAACAACAATAATAACATTTACACAGTATCTATTACAGATTAGGCACTATGCTAAGTACTTTATAAATATTATCTCTTTTGATACTCACAATTCCAGGAAATAGATGTTTAAATTTGTTTTCTTTCTTGATTGTGATGATTCTAATTTGAATTTATCTTTTCTACTCTGCAATGAAATGACGTTGAGTTATTTATTTATGCTAGTTTTCTTGTTTGTGTAAATACTGCATCTTAAATCTTGCTAGACATATTACTTGATTCTATTCTCTGTATTTTATGAAAGATTTATGTTCAACCTTACACATAATTGTGAACCCCTCTCCCTTTCTGACCTTTTTCTTTCTTCATTGGTGACTCCTCTCATCCATGAATCTGGTGGGCTTATTTTTCTTTCTTCAAAAAGGATTTGATGAACTCATTCACACTAAAATGTCACTCAACTCTCTAAATAAGTTTTAAGTTGTTATACATACCTCAGCAAACTTTAAGCTTCATAGATAATATATTCATTGTCATTATTGTTCATATTTTATTTTATTTTACTATTTATTATTATTACTTCATTATACACACACACATATGTGTGTGTGTGTATATATAACCAGATGTTTGATTATTTATTCCAAGGATATTTTAAATTAGAATTTTTAATCTTATATCTTTGAAAAGTAGTAAAGATATAGAAACTGAATATGGGGAACAAAAGCTTAAGCCAAAGGAATTAATCCTCTTTTCTAGTGGAATTTCAGAAATCAATGGGTAGTTGTATGAGATACTTTAATAATTAGGAATCTTTCCTGGCTCCCTTGAAATAATGCCACATTTGTGACCACCTAGTATTCCATTTATTGTAAATGCTTGGTGGTAAAGATTTTTCATTGCATTCAAGGATTTAAAGATATTAAATAATTCTTAGCTTCTTAGTGTGCCCCTATATTATATAATTGTCCTCCAGAACTCCCCAATTCAAAATGAATTTTGAGAGAGAGAAAGATAAACATATAGAAATTCCCAAATGGTTGCTCTATGTAATTTCTTTATAGTTGTCCTGGCCTAAACATTAGAAAATTGGCCATATATGAATGCTATAAAAGTATACCATTTTGTAATGATCTAGGATTCCTAGAAAAGCGATTACAACTCTAAGCCATATGTATCCCATTTCTTTCTTGACAATGTTTGTACTAGAAAATGTGCCTGATCCTATAATATGTCATGTACATCGCATGTACTCACACTTGCATTTTCCATCAAATGATTTGGCCCCATTTATGGTGACATTTCTCAACTCTGGTTGCTAGTCAAACTGTATTCAGGAAAGCCTCATAGATCACTCTGAAATGTTAGCCCATGTGACAATCCCAGTACCCCAAAGATTTATTTCTCTTTATAACAAATGATTTCACCTTCCAATGTGTTGGCTATTCAATTAGCATTTGTAATAATATGAATTATTCACCCAAGGAATCTTGTGCTTCAAGTTTTAGACAATTAGTATGCCAGCTAGAAATACAGATATATCTCATTTTTAAAGTATCTGTATTAAAGGAAAAGAGAATGAAGTATAGATTTACTGCTGAAAGTTTTATTGGAGGTCACCCAGTGCAGCCCCATAATTTGACATACAAGGTTAAAATCCTATAAGTCTTTTTTCTTTTCTTTTCTTTTCTTTTCTTTCCCCTGAGGTAATTGGGGGGTCATACTCAGAGTCATATAGCTAGGAAGTGTTAAATGTTTGAGGTCACATTTGAACTCAGGTCTTCCTAACTTCAGAGTTTGTGCTCTATCCACTGCACCACCTAGCTGTCCCTGCTATAAGTCTTCAAACCCATATTCTTTAACGACATAAAAAACTCTTTACCACCTTTAATAGTATTTCTTCTCTCAGTAGTTTAAAAAAAAGTTAAAGCATACTATAATATTAATTTATCTTGCATTATATAATTAATTATCCATATAGTATACACCCTTTTTAAGACAAAAAGAATTTAAATGGCATTGTGGGAAGAGTGTTACAGTTGAGGTCAGAGTAACTAGATTCAAATTATAGTCCTAATAATTGTATTGACATGCAACCTGGGGCAAGATGCTTGTGTGAACTGAGGAATTTATATTAGATGATTTCTAAGAAGTACATAGAGTCAGGAAGACCAAGCATACTTACTGGCTAGTGAGCCTGAACAAGTCAGTTATCCTCCCTTTGCCTCAAATTTCCTGAGCTCTAAATGTGAATTACAATGGAATGTACTTATCAGGATTGTTGTGAGGATCAAATGAGGTAATATTCCTTCCTCCTTCCTCCCTTCCTCCCTTCCTCGACAATTGGGGTTAAGGTGAGTTGCCCAGGGTCACACAGCTAGGAAGTGTTAAGTGTCTGAGTCATATTTGAACTTAGGTCCTCCTGACTTCAGGTCTGGTGCTATATCTACTGCGCTACCTAGCTGTCACTAAAGTAATATTTCTAAAATGTTTAGTACAGTATCTAGCACATAGTAAATACTTAATAAGTACTTGTTTCTTTCTTCCCTCTTCTGTTAAAGACCCTTCCATCTTTAAATTTATAATGCGAATACTAAACACACACATATACATACATACAACCAACTTATTTATTTGATTTGATTTGATTTTAGGTTAATATCCTTTTAGGTTTTTTTGTCCCGATTATTTTATGAGGTAGATTGTTGTTTCTTTTCATATGATGTTTAAAACTTTGTGTGCTCATATTTGTGGTCACCAAGTCAATAAATGGGACTGATTCTCATCAAGGATTATTTAATTTTCTTAGGTCAGTTTATAACCAATTCAAAGTTATCAAAATGCTCATAAATTAGTAGTTATACATAATGCTCTAGATGCTACTAAAGAAACTAGCTTTTACCAAGAGAGATATTTCATTATACAATTTTTCAGTCATGTCCAACTCCTCCTGACTCCACAGACCATAACATATCTGGCTCTCCTATTCTCTATTGTCTCCCCATGTCTGTCCAAGCTCATGTTCATTGTTTCCATGGCACTATCCAACAAATCCTTTGCTATCGCCTTCTCTTTTTGCCTTCAATCCTTCCCAACATTGGGGTTTTTTCCCATTGAGTCCCATCTTCTTATTATGTGGTCAAGGTATAAATAAACTTTAGCTTTAATATTTGGCCTCCCAGTGAAGAGCCTGAATTGATTTAATTATTGGCTGGTTTGATCTCCTTGTTGTCAAAGGTCTCTCAAAAGTCTTCTCTAGCAGTACAATTGAAACGTCTGAATTCTGCATTGCTCAGCTTTTCTTATAGTCCAATTCTCACAGCCATCCATTGCTTCTAGACAATCTGTACAGCTTTGATTATACTAATCTTTGTTGGCAGATTAATCATAAGTTTCCTCCCAAGGAACAAGTTTGTGAATGATCTTTGAGCCCAGAATATAAAATCTACCCCACTTCTATTTCTGTTCCCTCTATTATATATAAAAATAATTTTGATGTTCATTTTTGTCCTTTCTCATATCCCCTTTAGAAATCAGTAAGGTACTATATCTAACTAAATTTTTGAATCCCATATTCTCTATAGATAGTACACAAATATTTTTTAATGATGATGCTTTCAAGAGCTTAAATTTGATTTAATTAAACATTTTTTGGGTAATATACATGAGGGTTTGCTTGATGAAAATGTAAGAAGGAAACAAGAAGGTTTTGGAAAACAATTTTCTGACCTCTTCTTTACAGTCACAAATTTGACTGAAAGGTAGAAAGAATACAAGACCCTGCTGTATTTATTGATTGCCCCCAAAAAGCATCTGTCTTAGTTAGAAGAGAATGTGGCTTGGGTGTCCTCCAACCTTGAATTTCAAAGAAAATTTCATGATAAATTCAATCACAGAGATAACTCTTATGACTCACTAATTATTAACATCAAGCTGAGAATACAATAGGGAGATATATGCTTGCCAAAGGTGAACACCATGAGCTGGAGAGTGTCCTACAGGAGATCACTGTAGGAATTTTCTATAGTTAGTAAAGAACTCTAATGTCTCCTTTTAGTTAAAGATAGTGAGATGTTGCTAGTAAGCTCCAAGATATTATAATTCTTTTCTTGTAATAACCCATATTTCCTCAGAAGAAATTCTCCTAGAAATCCTTTAGAAAAATACAGTCTATTTTGGTGATCTAGATTGTATTTGGGAAATTGTATAATGCTTCTCACAATCCAAACCCTATCTTCATCCTCAACTTTGTGCAAACATCCATCTTCCTAATACAGATGTTTACCTGGAAATTCTGTATGGTTGTGAATATTAGAACACCAAAACTTCCAAAAGATCAAAGTTACAGGTCATTTAAGGCAATAAAGAAGTTATTGTTTTCCATTCTTGAAGAGAACCAAAATGACACTGCTATATTAAGATCAAGTTAGTATGTACAGGTTTAGCTGATCAGACCAATATGAGCGTGGTTCTACCATGGGGTAGGGGGTAGGAGGAAGAGACACAAATAGTCCTTGTGAACATTTGGGCTTGATGCTATAACTATGGACTTCTTACATTTTTCTGAATTAATTCAATTCTGCTTTGCTCACAGAACATAGCCCTTCCTCTGATAAGGCTATGCCATGCTAGACGATCCCATGTTGGTGTCTCCCATGTCATGCAATTGATTGTTCTTAAGAGATACCTTGAAGGTATCCTTGTATCACTTTTTTGACAGTCTTGTGAGTGCTTGCCCTATATGAGTTCGCCATAAAATGGTCTTTTTGGCTAGCATAAATTTAGCATTTGAACAGTATGGGCAGCCCAATGGAGTTGAACTCTTGACAATAGAGTTGAAATTTGGCAGTTTAGTCTGAGAAAGGACCTTAGTATCTAGTACCTTATCCTGCTAGAATCTTCCTAAGGCAGTGCAAATGTAAATGATTCAGTTTCCTGGCATGATGCTGAAATACTGCCTAGGTTTTACAGACATAGCAATGAGGGCAAAAAATTGCCCAAGTAATATCATTGTGAAAATATAAAGGAAGTAGAGGTCATCCTGAAGTGAAATTAAGCTATGTCAGATAGACATATGTAATGTTCTTAGTTCGGTTTTCTGGAGGTTTTTGGAGCAGCCTTCGTTTCAGTAGAGTAATCACCCTAAGAGTAGCCAGGGGTTAAAGTCCAAATCCTCTATTGTCCCCTTCAAAGTCTTGTCTCCTTTCCTAGGCCCTGATTAGCTTTCTTAAAAACTTTGTGGAGTCTTGGTATCAGTGGAGAAAATGCAGGAGGACAGGTCTGCTACCACAGGGTGTGAGATGGGATGAATGATTCTGAGTCTAAGGGTTTGTGCTTCAGCCTTTAGTCCGCTTGTCTTCCCTAGGTCTGAAAGAATCTGGCTGAGGCTCCCAGCTTATATGTGCTACACTGAGTATAAACCAATCATTATGTCACTAGGAAACCATTATTTATTGTAAGATTAAATCAATCACATTGAACTAGAGAACTATTAATCATCATGCTAAACTAGATAACCATTGTCTTATCAATTCCATTGACTTAACATCTTGTAAGAATCCTTGTTTCAGAGTTCTGGCCCATAACACAGATGTAAAGGCTACAGTGGTATCCATGAAGTGTAAGATGACCTAAAACATAGCCTCAAAGACAATGTATAGGTGACATGTCGTTGTCCTTCATTTTCGAAGAGGACCAAAATGACATCATTAAATGGTATGTAATGCCTTTTGATGCATGCATGATTTGGATTTAAGTGAGACAGAGCTGCAGGAAGTCATAATCCTCCCTCTCTCTTCTAAAGCCACTATTATCCTGTGGCAGAATAAAATCAAGACACCTGGTAATGACTCAAGGTACAATGGGTGACCTCTGTGTTTCTGATATATGACCAAGCTCTAAGCACTCCACAATACCCCCTTCACCTGCTTTCATGGCCTTGGAACAAATTGTTCTCATCTGCCCATCACACAAGGGAAAGTCTTTACATACTTGGGTTAGACACCCCCTCTAAGTCATGTAGATTTGAGACTCTTTGGAACCCTTAACCTGGTTTTTCTCTTCTTCCAAAATGGTTTACCTGTGCGTGCTACAGCTTCTTAGAGCCACAGGTAAGTGTTGGGTGGATCAGGTGGGCACCAAAGGTGGAAAGCAGCCCTGTGAAGGGCTTGGAAGCTTTGGAAGCTAATTTTTCCTGAATACACCTTACACCCCAGGTAACATATACAGAGTCTAAGAAAGTAGAGGAACAGAGAGAAAGGATGGCATAAATGCGTTGTGATCTGTACCAGTGAAGCAATACTTGCAGTAAAAAGATCTCAAATCCACTGAAGAATTGTAATATGCCTAACTATTTTGTTTAATGCATTTTGCCAGCGTACATGTCCCATTATTGTCTGGTTATATTTAATAGTGCTTAGAGATTTTATCCATCACTTCCTAGGGTTAGTTATCATTTGCTGCAAAAGATAAGCTAAATTCAATTCAGCAACCATTTATTAAGTGTTTACTGCATATAAAACACTGTCCTAAAAGCTGGAAGATGTTTGGATCTAGTAAGAACATTTGTTATGATTAAAAAGGCTCCCTTTGGGTAAGTGGGTTGTGGGGAAAAAAAGGTTTAAGTATTTAAAGAAGAAAAAGTGGTTATTGTTTAATATGTACACTCAGACTAAAGTTATGTGCCTAAAAAGGTACTATTGAGGTCACATTTTCTCTTCTTTTTTCATGTATCCTAGCATATAGAAGTTCAACTAAATTTTAGCCTTTGCTGTAAGTGTTAGAAGAAAACGAGCCAATCTTAATTTTTTGTTAATGTTTTCCATATGTCTCAATGATTTTATTTTATATTTCCCAATTTCAAGTTGAGAAACTTGGAGCCAGAAGATTCAAATTTTAGAGCTCTGGGGAAAGAGAAGCCTGGTTCACATCTGAATTGTGCCTAATCCCCAACAGCATTTTAGCTTTAAAAGAAAAAATAACCATAGATAGATTCATCATAAAAGAAAAGGAAGATCCACTGACAAAAATTTCATGTGGATTTAATAACTTCAAATTCCATTTCATCTTATCAGAATCCAAATAACCCCTCACTTAGGATGTATTTCCAAAGTTCTTTCTCCAGTCTCACAGCCAGGAAAATCTGGAGCTGCTAAAATTTTACATGACTATCAGATTAACTTGATCATCAGTCACTTCCTTACATTAAATCATCCATGCAAATTGGCATGGCACATAGGCCCAGCCTTGAATGAATTTAGTTCAAAATTAACTTTTTAGGAAAGAAGCTAAAGTTTTATAACTAGTGTGGGACTTGCTCTCCATAGTACCTGGCCAATGACAGATGCCAAAATGTAGAAAGTTCCAGGATATTTTTAAAAATTCTTTTGGGTATAGAGAGTGGTGAGTCAGATTTCTATTGTTCCTTGCAATAAGAGATTTTGCACAGAACAAAACTTTGTGAGTGCATCTATCCAGATCCCCAGAGTTCTTACTCTTCCACTGGAATGTTAGAAATAGCAAAACTCTCCAAAATGGTGGGAAAACAACACCCTTAAAAAGACCAGGTGGCAGAAATATTTATTCTTCTGAAATAGTAGAGAAATATTATAAGTAAATAATAAAAGGAAGTTATTAGGAAAATATTAGAAAACAATTTTTTTAGCTCATACCTTCATTTTGGAAAAGTCAGCTTTAAGTAGATGCCATGTATGTTTGGCTCCTAATGATAGTGTTACAATTTCAGAGTTAAGTAGCCTTCTTGACATCTGTTATTTGTTTCTATCCTTGGCCCAAGATTATTTTAAGTATATATCACATAGTTGAGTTTTAGATATATGTTTTACAAGGCACTTGGGAAGCATTTTTCTTTGTCTCAGGATATAACTGAAATATTTTTGGTCATAAAGAATTCAGCATATATATGACAATTTCAAAAGTTTCAAATAGTCTATTTTGTCAAATACAGAACAAACCTATTCTGTCACTTGTGTTATCAAAGCAAGCAGAATGCAACTTTGACTAATATCTCAATCTACTTGAAAAATGATGATTACATCAAAGTGAAGTGATCAGTTTTGCATAACAAGTTTTGGATGAGTTTAAACTGAGCTAGAATAATACTGGTAAGCAGTAAAAAGAATGATTTTACTCAGTAATGTTTGTTTAAGATTGAAGAGGAAAACTAAGGTTTTCTTTTTGGAATGCCTAAGTCAGGGTCATGGGGAATAGGATTTCTCAAAGTTTTCTTTATTTCCAAGATTTAGAAAATATTTTGTGATTGGGTATTTGTGTTATATGTACCTATATGATAGGTAGTGGTGATGGTAGAGTATTCAAGGAAGACTACTCTACCGGGCATCAACTCTCACCTGTGGCTCCAAGAAACTTTAGCATGTGCCTGTGCACATCCCAGGACAACATCTTGGTAAACAAACTGAAACACACTGGGGTAACCTATAAACCTCAGGACCCATTGGTGAGTTAGGGAGATATGTACCTTTTTCATGTGAAGACTTTCCCTGGCAGAATGGACAAATGAGAACAATTTATTCCATTGGCCAAGAGAGAAAGTAAAGCAGCCACTTTCGAAGCACTTAGGACTTGGTTTAAGTAACACATCAAGATATCAAGACAAGTTCATCCAGTATATCCCAAGCCATCAACAGTCATTTTATCTGTTGTTCCGACATTGGAGTTTGATGACTCTGGAAGAGAAAGTAAGGCTGATGGTTTTGCTTCACTTAAATCCAACTTAGGTGTGAGTCAAGATATCACCATGTGATGTCAATGGTACTCTTTAAAAAATGAAGGACAAACATCAAATGCCTGTACATATGATCATTTCATTTCATTTCTGTAAGTCTTTTTTGATCTTGGACCTATAATTCATGCTTAAAACTTTTAACATTTTTTTCAGGTATCATTTATGCATTTTATAGAAGACCTACCAAAAAAAGATGTCTTGAAAACACCTCACATTTTTAAAGTCGCTACCAATTTTTTAGGTTTATAATATATAGAAATCAGTGAATACTTATTAAGCTTTATATGCCAGGAATTGTGCTGGAGATGTAAAGAGGGGCAAAAGACAGGACCTTCTCTAAAGGAACTCATATTCTATTAGGAGGGATAACATGTAAATGAGTATATGATTACAAGACATATACAGCATGAATGGAAATTAAATTTTTATAAAGCTTTTTATTTTCAAAACATATGCATAGATAGTTTTCAACATTCACCCCTGCAAAACCTTGTGTTCCAAATTTTTTTCTCCTTTCTTTCCCCCATCTTCTCCCCTAGATGGCAAATAGTCCAATATATGTTAAATTTGCAATTCTTCTATACATATTTCCACAATTATGCTGCCCAAGAAAAATCAGATTGAAAACAAAAAAATGAGAAAAAACAAAAAGCAAGCAACAAAAAAGTGAAAATGCTTGTGATCCACACTCAGTCCCTACAGTCCCCCCTCTGGGTGAAGATGACTTTCTCTATCACAAGTGCATTGGAAAATGAATGTGAACTATTTGATTTTTGATTTTCTTCCCGAGTTATTTTTACCTTCTGAATTCAACTCTCCCTGTGCAGTGGGAGAACTGTTTGGTTCTGCAAATATGTATTGTATCTAGGATATACTGCTACATATTTAACATATATAGGACTGCTTGCCATCTTGGGGGGGGGAGGAGGGAGGGAGGGGAAAAAACGAAACATAAGTGATTGCAAGGGATAATGCTGTGTAAAAATTATCCTGACATGGATTCTGTCAATACAAAGTTATTATTAAAAAAAAAAAAAAAAAAAAAAAACAAGTGCATTGGAACTGCCCTCAATCAACTCACTGTTGAAAAGAGCCACATCCATCAGAATTGATCATCATAGCTGCTGTTCTTTTGGTTCTGTTCTTTATAGAGATTAATTTTAAGTGGAAGGGAGTCAGACTCAGAAAGACCTCCTATAGAAGGTAAAAATTGAACTGTCTTGAAGAAAGCCAGGGAAATTTGGAATTGGACAAGAAAAGGACTAACATTGCAGGTATAAGAAAATAACCTGTACACGTATAAGATTTGGGAGATGGAATGCTATATGCAAGAAACAACACAGAGTTCAGTATAGTGAGAGTTTGTAGGGGAAATGATGTCTAAGAACAATTTTTTAAAAATAGGTAAGGACCAAAAAGTAAAGGGTGTGAAATGCCAAAGAGAGGTAAACGCAAAGTTAAAGAGCCCTACTGGAGGTTAATATAAGGCGTGTGTATATGCGTGTGTGTGTGTGTGTGTGCATGCGCATGTATGTACATGTATATGCATATATACATTCTTGCTATAAATAAAAGGACATAGAAAGCTAAATGGAAGAGTATCTCCCAGGTCCTTCTTGGAGTGGCAATTTTTTTTTTTTTTTTGGTAAATAGTATTTTACTTTTTTCCAGTTATAGGCAAAGATAGTTTTCAACATTTTTTATAAGATTTTGAATTTCAATTTTTTTCTCTTTCTCTTCTTCCCTATCAACTCCCCTCCCCAACAAGGCAAGCAATCTGATATAGGTTACATGTGTGCAAATATATTTCCACATTATGAAAGAAGAAATGGAACAAAAGGAAAAAGCCACAAATAAGAAAAAAAAACCCAAAGTGGAAATAGTATGCTTCAATCTTCATTCGTACTTTCTCTAGATGTGGATGGCATTTTCCATCATAAATCTTTTGGAGTTGTCTTGAATCACTGTATTGCTGAGAAGAGCTAAGATAGTTGATCATTGCACAATGTTTCTATTTCTGTGCACAATGTTCTCCTCTTTTTGTTCACTTCACTCAGCATCAGTTCATATAAGTCTTCCCAGGTTATTCTGAAATCTACCTGCTCAATATAGTAGCAATAGTATAATAGTATTCCATTTCATTCACAAAACATAATTTTTTCAGCTATTCCTCAATTGATGGGCATTCCCTCGATTTCAAATTTTTTGCCATAACAATAAAGAACTGCTATAAATATTTTAATAGACCTAGTAATGGATCAGAGGTCATGCCCAGTTTGATTACCCTTTGAGCATAGCTCCAAATTGCCCTCAAGAATGGTTGGATTAGTCCCCAACTTTCCTAATACTGTTTTAGTGTCCCAATTTTCCGAAATCTTTTTCAACATTTATTATTTTCTTTTCCTCTCATATTAATCAACCTGGTAGGTGTGAGGTAGAACCTCAAGGTTGTTTTAATTTTTATTTCCTAATAAATAGTGATTTAGGCATTTTGTATGATTAGAGATAGCTTTTATTTCTTTACCTGAAAACTGCTTTTTCATATCCTTTGACCATCTGTCAATTGGGGAATGACTTCTATTCTTATTGACTCAGTTCTCTGTTTCAGAAATGAGGCCTTTATCAGAAACAATTGCTTTAAAAGTTGATTTCCATCTTTCTGCTTTCCTTCTAATCTTGTTACATTGGTTTTATTTGTGTAAATTTTTTAACTTAACATAATCAAAATTACCCATTTTGCATTTTATAATATTCTCTGTCCCTTGTTTAGTCATAAAGTCTTCCCTTCTCCATAAATCTGACAGGTAGATTATTCCTTGCTCTCCTCATTTATTTATGATATCATACCTATTTTGATTTTATCTTGGTGTAGTGTGTGAGATATTGATGTATGCCTAGTTTCTGCCATACCATTTTAAAGTTTTCTCAGTAGTTTTTGTCAAATAGTTTTTACCTCAGAAGCTGTAGTCTTTGAGTTTATTAAACTATAGATTGCTATAATCATTTACTAATCGGTTTCACTAACCTGCTAATCTTTTTCTTAGCTAATATTGAACAGTTTTGATGATTGCATCTATATAACATAGTTTTAAATCTGGTACAGTTAGCCCATCTTGCTATGCATTTTTTTTCATTCATTCCCTTGATATTCTTGACCTTTTTTTCTTCCAGATGAATTGTTATCATTTTTTTAGTTCTATAAAATATTTTTGTAATTTGATTGGTATGGCACTGAATAAGTAAATTAATTTAGGTAAAATCACCATTTTTATTATAATAATTATTCCTACCCATGGGCAAATAATATTTCTCCAATTGTTTAGATCTTACTTTATATGAAAAGAATTTTGTAATTATGTTTATATAATTCCTGGATTTCCTCCAAAAATGAACTCCCAAATATTTTTCATTTTTAATAGATATTTTAAATGGAATTTCTCTTTCTATCTCTTCTTTGTGAACTTTGTTGGTAATATATAGTAATGTCGATGATTTATGTGGGTTTATTTAACATCTTGCAACTTTGCTAAAGTTGTTAATTATTTCAAGTTTTTTTAGCTGATTCTCTAGGGTTCTCTAAGTATGCCATCACACCATTGGCAATGAGCAAAAGTTTTGTTTCCTTATTGCTTATTCTAATTTCCTCAGTTTCTTTTTTCCCCTTTATTGCTAAAGCAAACATTTCTTGGATAATATTTAATAATAGTACTGATAATGGGCATCTGATCTTATCATGAAGGGTTATCCTCCTTACAAATAATGTTTGCTGATAGTTTTAGATACCACTTATCATTTTAAGGAAAACTCCACTTATTCCTATGCTTTCTAGCATTTTAAACAGGAATAGGAGCTGCATTTTTTTTCAAAAAAGCTTTTTCAACATCTGTTGAGACAAATTATATGATTTTTGTTAATTTTTTCCAGATAGTTTATGTGGTATCAAATTAATTATTCTGTAAATGTTTGGTAGAATTCATTTGTAAATCTATCTGGCCCTGGAGATTTTCTCCTTTTTTTTTGCCAGGGGTGGGGGTGGGGAGGAGGACATAGTCATATCTTTTTAAAATATATTCATTTACTTAAAACTTAAATAGGAAATAGAAAAAGAAAAAAAACTCTCTCGTGTGCAAGGCAAAATACGAGAGAGTTCAAAATATGTAATAATAAACTTGAAAAGCATATATAATATGCTTTCTTGAACCATCCATCTTTGCTTTCTTGTAGGGATTTTTTTTTGTCCTCTGCTATGCACATTTTACTTTATTCTTCCCCTTCTTGGCTCCCTCTTCATCTTCCCCAAGTAACATACAGTTAATACTATATGCCTGCATATATACACACACATATATATGCACTATACATACAAATATATACATATACATAGACTTACATTTATATAAATCTGACATATAGCTGACATATAGGTTTCTCTTTTTTGATTGAATCTTTGACTTTCAGATCAGTGATTGCTCTCTCTACTTTTTTCTAATAAATTCTACTCATAATAAATTCTACTAAACATAAATTATGTTTATGTATATTTCTTATTTTCCATCCTTGTCAACTTTTCTACTTTATTTCTATCCATTAGCTTGTCTTGCTATTAATCTCCCCATTCCCAAAGGATCCTTCTCTTATCCTCTCCTCTCTACCCTTTTCTTCCCTCTTTATCTTATTCCCATTAATTTACATATTCTTCTTTACCCCATCTTATCTATTCCCTTCTCCTTTTATTTCTTTATAAATTTTGGAAGGTCTTATACCATTCTGCACATATATAGTGTACATACATACATACATACATATATATGTATATATACATATATTTTCCTCTTTAACCCATTTTTAATGTGAGTAGTATTTCAAGTTATCTTCCCCCATGTCATCTTTGTCAATTCTTGCTTTCACACCTCATTTGTGTAATAAAATACTGTTTTTACCTTTTCCTTCATGGTTTTATTTTTTGAAATCATGTACTCAGCTATACCCCAATCTTTCTTTTGAATGACCCAATTACTAATGGCAGTTTTAGACATATGGTTTACATTTCCACGTATAAAACACAAACAGTTTGTCTTTATTGAATCTTTTGAAATTAGTCTTTAATGTCGACTCTTATATGTCAAATTTTCTATTAAGTTCAGGTTTGTTTGCCACAGAATCCTGAAAATCTGGCAGTTCATTGAATGTTCATTTTTTTGTTCAGAATAATATTTAATTTTGCCTGGATATAATCTTTGGTTGTAACCCTAGTTCCTTAGATCTTTGATATATAATACTCCAAGATCTGCAGTCTTTTATTGTAGCTGCTGATAGGTCTTGTGTGATTCTGATTATGGTTTCAGCATATTTGAATTGTTTTGTTATTGTTGTTTATAAAATTTTCCCTTTCATCTAGGGGTTTTAAAACTTAGCAATAATGTTCCTGTGGGTTTTCCTTGTAAGATCTTTTTTCAAGTAGTAATTAGTGAATTTGAGGGTTTTTTTTCTTTAGGCATCTCATTGAAGGCTTATTCATTTTCTTTTACATTGGGGTTATTTAAATATTTTATTTCCTCTTCTACCAATGGCAAATAAAAAATTAAGTGGAATTGGTTTTCATTGTATTATAAAAGCTAATAAGCATCTTTCAAAGGATATTTGGTGATTTGGAGTCAATCTGCTAGCACTATGAATCAGTCTTCAGTGGAGTATTTTTGAAAACAAGTAGACAAGAATTATATAGGTTTGGAAGGAATGTATAATGGGTTTTACTTGACTTATCATTGGGTGAGGGAGAAATTGGATGGAGGAAACCATTTTAATCTATATATTTTAAAGAAGTGAATGTTAAACAAATAAAAAATTTGAAAATAAAAATTAAACATTTTAACAAAAAAGTTTTAATTAAACAAAAAGAGAAGATGAGTTCTAGTCTATGCCAAAAGAAATGCTAAACCCTAAAGAGATCACAGGTCAGTTTAAGTAGACATGATCTTCAAAGCTTATGAATCAAAGGCAATTGGTGGTGTAATGGATAGAATTGTGTCTGGAATCAGGAAGCCTCATTTCCTAAATTCAAATGTGGTCTCAGATTCTTACTAGATGTATGACTCTAGGCAAATCACTTAACTCTATTTACCTCGGTTTCCTCATCTGCAAAATCAACTGGGGAAGGAAATGACAAAGAACTCCAATGTCTCTGCCAAGATAACCTTAAGTGGTGTCAAGAAGAGTTGAAGATGACTAAAAAACAATTTAACAACAAATATGGTAGTCAGACGTGACTCAAATGACTGAGCAATAACAATATATGTCAAACATAGTGCTTTACTATTACTATTTTATTTGATTCTCTCAATAATTCTGGGAGATAGGTATAATTATTATTCCCATTTTATAGATCAGAAAGCTGTGACAAACAGAGGTTAAGTGACTTGCCCAAGAACACACAATTAAAAAGTGTTTGAGATCAGATTTGAACTCAGGTCTTCCTGACTTCAGGAGTAGTGCTCTATCCACTGCACCATCTAGCTGCCCTATATTTTATCTTGAAATACAGCTCTGAGTCACATATTTCTATCAATTTTTCTCTGCTATGAAGTGTATATTCTTTTCTTATATGTTTCTGATAGTCAACATGAAACATGAAACAATGGGTATATCAGATCAGAGATATGTCCTTCATTCTGATACATAATCCACATATGATTATAGACCAGTTACTGCTGCTATCTAGGCTTGGTCTTCTACATTCATATTATTTAACTAAAATATTTATTATAAATCTCAAAATATACATAAAATATTTTAAAATGTTAATATTTTATTTCTCCCCAGTTACATGTAAAACAATTTTAAACATTCATTTTTAAAACTTTGAGTTCCAAATTCTCTCATTTCCTTCCCCTTCACTACCACTCATCTTGAAAAAGCAAGCAATTCAATACAAGTTATTCATGTGTAGTCATGCAAAACCTTTCCAAAACAGTCATGTTATAAAAGAAAGCACAGACCAAAAAAAGCCTGAAGAAAAATAGTTTTTTTAAAAAGTATGTTTCAATTAGCATGTTCAATCAGACACCATCAGTTCTTTGTCTTTTCATCTTAAGTTCTTCAGAGTTGTGTTGTATCTTTGCATTACTGAGAATAGCTAAGTCATTCAAAGCTGATCATCTTACAATGTTGCTGTTACTTTGTACACAGTATATTTTACTTTCCATCAGCTCATGTAGATATAACATTTAATAAAATAATGTTGATATAAAATATTTTAAAGTGATGTTAAAGCTTGAGATTAGAGTCAAATTCACTAAAATGATGTAAAATTATTTTCATATGTTTTTTCTTCTAATTGAATCCTTCTTTCTTTTTTTCTCTTCTTTTTTTTTTTTTTTTTTTTTTTTTGGTCAGGGCTTTCCAGGAGAATTTGGAGAACGAGGCCCTGCTGGTCTTGATGGGAACCCTGTAAGTTTACAGTCATAGGCAACACTTGCCTTTTTGAATAAGAGCCTGATGTTATGTAACTTAGTTACACATATACACATGCACATACACTATACATACATAAATATATAGAGTATATGTATATATATATACATATATATAATTTACATATATTATATATTCGTATCTCAAACTTGTTATTCAGCAAATATTCACTTGCTTACTATTGCAAGTCACTGTGCTAGTTCTTTTGTGAGAGATAATGGTGTCCTGATGACGAATAATATTTAAAATAAGAAAATAGCATTGTAAAAATACACGGGAAAACAAGGAGAGGATCTGAGTGCTATGTGTAGTTCTGAATGGAAGTGCATTGCTTCTGACTAGGGTGGTAATAGAGATAAAATTCATAACCAAAAATATCTATACACAAATCCCCAGAGTTCAGCAACAAGCAAGAGCAATCCAGGATCCTAAAATAAAAAGGCAAATTTTATCTTGAGACCTGTGGGAAGAAAGACATAAATGGAATACAATTTTGGATATGTATGCTTTATTTAGAATAAATCCAATAGGTAAAAGTGGAGGTAGGGAAGGAAGGCATTTTATGGAGCTAGAAAAGGAACTCAAAGAACCAGAAGGAAAAGTGTGCTGGAGAACATTTGGGTAAAGATTTAATGAAGGGAGAAACAGAAGCAAAGTTGTCATCAGGATATACTTCAGAGCAGATGAACAAAAAAGAAGTAGTTCCAGAAATATCATACGCCTAACAAAGAAACATGATAAAGTAGTGACAGGGGACTTCAGTTATTCTAACATCAGCTGTAATACTTCTGCCAAAAGCAGAGCAATTAATAATTTCCTGATTTCCCTTAATGATGATTTCATGCTTCAAAAGGGAGGAACTTTTAAATTTGATTTTCACCAAAAGGGAAAATGGCTGCTAGAGGAAAATAATGTGAAATCTACAGTGAAATGAATACTCTATCTTGTAACTGGGAGTAGAGAAGAAAGGTAAAGCCAGGTATAGTTTGATTTGCTCTCTAAATTTCTGAAAAAAAAAAGGTTCTGAAGAGTTAGTCTGTGGATCTCACAGGCTTTTACAAGAAAAGACAGTCAAGACAAAAAAATTCATAAGACATAAAGGTAAATAATTCTGATATCAATGAATTTGTCTTTAATTTCTAGCAAAGTTATAGAATGAGTTATTGAAGAAGTAGTTAACAAACAACTAGAAAAAGAAGTGCTAATCACAAGGACTAGCATGGTCTTCATAACAAGTAATATGTGTGTTTGTTGTTGATTTTCTAATAATAAAAACATTTTAAAGGAAAAAATACTATTCCAGAATAACTTTATTTCTTTTTAGACCATTATTAAACTTGTAGATGATTGGATTGCATTAGACACAATTTACCTTGGTTTTAGAAAACTATATGATAAATATTTCATGCTCTGTTAGTGGAAATGATAGAAAAAAGCCAGTCAGTAACATAGATGTATTTAGAATTAGTTAATTGAACAGATTCAAAGAGTGATTAGTAGTTCTATACCAACTTGGAAGGACACTAATGGAGTGTTCCATGCTCTTTGCTTGGACCTTTATTGTCTTCATCAGTGATTTGCATAAGTGGCCATTTGGCATGATTATCAGATTTGTAGATGATACAAAGTTGGAAGTGAGAACTATAAATTAAAACATCATATTATAAGGTCAAATTTAATAGTCATAACTAAAATCTTATACTCAGATTCAGAAAATCGACATCACTAGTATAGAGACATAATTAGACAGTGGGTTGTATGACTAAGCAAGGAGATATGGAAACTCAAAGAGCTAATGTAATTTGGGACTGGTACAAAGTGCTTTAAGTTCCATGAGTAAAGAAGTGATAAGTCCCCTACTGTATTCTGTCCTAGTTTGGCAATATCTAGAATATTGCATTAAGTTCTGGGCACCACCATTTAGGAAATACTGATAAGCTGTTATTGTTCTGTTATTTTTTTTTTAGTTGTGTCCAACTCTTTCTGACCTTATTTGGGGTTTTCTTAGATGCCAGAATAGTTTGCTATTTCTTTTGTAGCTTATTCCTTGTGATGCATTATTTAAATTAAAACTCCATAAATATTTGATTTATCATAAAATTTTTCCCTATAATTACAATAAGGTTAAAAGAGCATCATGTGTTTATATAGAGAGTTTTATTGTTACTCAGTTATTCAATCATGGCTAATAAGTATCTGAGATCAGATTAGAATTCAGTTCTTTCTATCTCTTAGCTGGTGCTCTATCCACTGCATCACCTGTTTTCATCAAACAACATCAAATAAAAGCAATTCCAATTTATATATGTCATTGGTGATACTCATAATTCAGTAGTGAAATATGTTGCAATTTAATGCTCATATTATTAGAGTAACTATCATTTATTTATGTGTTTTTTTTTTTTTAGGAGAGATACTAAGTAAAAGTTTGCAAAATCTGAGTGTAATATTCTTCTCTAAAATTTAATTTTCTCTGAGAGCAGGTTTCTGGGGGGCTTCTGGGAGCAGTCTTAGTTTCAGTTCAATAATCACCCCAAATGCAGCCAGTTTTTAAAATCCAAATCCTTTATTGTCTCCTTCAAAGTCTTATCTCCTTCACTTGGGACTCAGCTAGTTTTCTGAAGGCCTTCCGGATCTTGGTTTCAGTGTTCTCCACAGGACAGCCTGCCACCACTTCTCTGTTTTCCTTAGTTCTGCCTGACTGCCTTCTCTGGCTTCTGAATCTCCCCAACTTTCAAGGGTTTGTACTTCAGCCTCCTGCCACTACAAAAGTGGATGATGGAATGAATCTGTCTCAGCCTTTGAGAGTGCGCTTATCCTCTCTGGCCCTGAGAACTTCTTATATGCCCCACACTGAGTATACACCAATCATTATATCACTAGGAAACCATTATTTGCTGTAGGATTAAATCAATGCTAAACTAGATTTAACCATTGTCTCCTCAATTCCACTTAGTACCTTAGTTCAAGTTCTGGCCCATAACATCTCCTTGTAGGATTAAATCAATCATACTGAACCATGCTAAATTAGATAACTATTGTCTCTATCACTTCCACAGACTTAGCACCTTATTTCAAGTTCTGGCCCATAACATCTAAGCACTAACAAATTTGAGACAAATCAGTTTTATTTTTCATTCAATGGGAACTATTAAATGTTCTTTTCTATTAGTATATTTGGATGATTGAGATCTCTGATTTCCTTACTCTGGGAAATTGTTAGTATTGAAATTTGTTCCATGGATGCAGAGCAGATATTTAACCTTTAGTCTTACTTGGGACATTGATTAATTCAGTGGCTGGTCAAGAGTCACATCATCAGTATGTCAGCATCATGATTTGAACCTGTCTTCTTGACTCTCTGGCCATTACTCTTATTTCTGCCACATTTTCTCTCAGAACATTTCAGACTATTCTGTAATTGATGTATATGATATTTTTTTGTGAACCAAATAATCGAAGGGATGCTAAAGATATGTTTTATATATCTGTTTCCTAAATTCCTGATATAATACTCTGGGCTTTGGGATGAGAAAGGGTTATTTTAAAAATAGCTGTTCACTGCTGTTACTTAAGACCTCTATACTTAATAAGCTTTTTATGATTATCTTTTACTTTGAAGTCATTGTTGAGAATAAGATTAAGGGAGATGGACAAGAAATGAAGTCAGGGAGTTTCCAAAGTCCTCAACTTTACCTTGCCTTGCATTCTGACTCACAGTCTACTTATGAACATTATAGTAATTAATAGGGGTACCTATCTTCTTAGTGAAAGGAGCAGGGAACACAAAGAGACTAATGCTCTAGGTAAAATGGTACTGTCCAAGATGATGGGGTAAAGGGCCAATTCGGAGACTATGGAATGACTATAACCATTATCACTACCATGAAAAGATAGCTCAGCAAGCACAGAACTTTTATAACAAAATCTTGTTTAGAGTAATTATCTTCCAACTTAAAAAATAATTATAAGTTGTATAAATAAGAGTCAGGAAGTTTAGCTAGAATAAAACATGATTTTTAAAAATAAAATTGTACTTAAGTATTTTCCCTTTTAAACCTTCTTCTATAACAAATGTGGTAATATGCTTAGAAGAATTGCAAATATTTAACCTATATTGACTTGTTTGCTATCTTGGAGAGGAGAGAGAAGAAGAAAGAGTGATAAAAAAAAAACTTGGGAAAAATAAAATTAAGTAGAAAAATTAGCATATGTATATATATACATATATGTATATATATATATATTTAAAAACCAACTTTGGCCTCTGTAAGCTATAATAGAATTACATTTAATTTATTTCTATGAATATTATTTTAAAGGGTTTTGTTGGTGGTGCTGGCCCTCCTGGATTTCCTGGACTTAGGGTAAGTGTGATTTATTGATTTGATTTCCTGGACTTAGGGTAAGTGTGATTTATTGATTTTGACATCTTTTAAAAACATTTCATTGCCTAATATAGATTTTATATGATGACATATAAATATTTAGAAGTTAATTTATCAAAATAAAAAATTTTAATCTCATTACTTTTTATTAACTTTGGTCAAATTTATTTTTAAATTAAAAAAAAGAACTAGCCAGAAAGACAGGGATTAAAGTCCTGACTCAGACATGTATTAATTTTGAGACCCTTAAGTTCTTAGTATTCTAAATAACATCTCTAAAACAACAGTTGTCATGAAGATGCTAGATTGGAAAGGGAAGTCCATTATACCAATAAAATCCCTACTCTTAAATGTGATATATGAATGAACTATGGCTTATAATCTAATGAAATGCATGTTTTTATGAAGCTTTATAAAGGAGTACATATGATAATGGATTTCCAAAAAATTTACTAAAAAGTAATCAATAACTACAATAGCTACATATCCCTACCCTCACCAAAAATAACCATAATGTCTTTTTTTGTCTTTGAAACTCATTGGAGGTAGAATAGTGTTTGCTTTATCTAATGATCATAAGTTCTTTATAGATGAAGGAGTTCTGATCTTGTATAGATTATCACTGTGTTGTTTGCACATTCAATGGACTTCATTTCATGTCCTTGATTTCTTGTATCTTCTTGACCTTGCCAGTTAATAGGTTGGTACTCATTGTCTGATTCTTTCTGAGAATTTTGAACCTGAGCTTCTTTCCCCACCTCCCACACTTTCCATTTATAGACTGATTCTGAGTGAAACCCAACAGATTGGATTTGGTGAGCATTCATGACCTTCTTCTTTCTTGATATTGCTCATTTGGATTTCCTTCCTCCTTAATGTCAAATGTATCCCTTGATTAAATAATGGACCAAGTTCTCAACTGCTTGCTGATCATAGTAGTCTTCATGCACTGTGACAAATATTTCTTTTCTGTACAAGAAATGGGAGATGAAATTGTATAGATTAGAAGTACTTGAAACAGGAATTATTCAGTGGTATCCAATCTGAGCAATGATAGGAGCCAGAATTCATTAATATCATTAGCCAAAGGGCCACAATACTAATTTTAATATAATACATAATTCACTATCTGTAATATAATTGGCAGATAATCAGTTATAGATAGATATGATTCCATCTTAATTTTATGTAGAGTTTTATTTTTTTTTATTTTGTGCTTTTTTGAAGTTCTATAGAAACATCTCTGGATCAAATAGTATTAGCCAGCTATAGGATGTGGTTTTAGTGAAGTTAAAAATCAATTCAATGGACTTTGATTGACATTTTAATGTGACTACTACATATTAATTATGCTCAAGGTACAAAGATAAAAAAATGACCAGTTTGGGCTCTCAAGAACCTTAAGCCCTAATATAAGTTTGTAGATTTCTAACATAGATACTGAAATTATTCAGGGATTCTCTTCACATAAATCTCAATTTGTTCATTTTACTAAAGATAACAAACATTTATCTAGAATGAAATATTGGGAAGTTTAAATACTCTCTCTCCCAATATACTTGTATATGTCTTTCCACTTATAAATATTTGATAGAAATAATGATAAATTTGGATCTAAAGTAAAATATCATTAATTCAGCTGTCACAGATTGTAATTCATTATGGATACGCTTTATATTAAATGAAAGGCACTACCACACATATTCACCAGCTAGCCACTTATTGATTGTGGTAGCATCTGTGGTTTCAACATAAAGCATATCCATAATTTTCCCATATTAAAATGAAAACATTTGAGGTGCTTATCAAGGCCAGTAATCCTATGTCTGGTTTTAAAATGCTCCTCAATTTGTAATAGTGAAAAAAATATACTACATATAAGTATATATATATATACACACATACTTATACATGTGTGTATGTGTATGTACACATATGTATATCAAAAGAAAGGGACTGGAGTTGAGGAAGATATATTTTCTGTTTAGGACATCTATATTCTTCCAGTTATGCTGGTTTGCTTTCTTAGTTATCCTTAGCTCTCACCTAGTAAATGACATAAGATTCTTTATAAAGTCCTATTCCAATTACTCATCCTGTAGTGGATGAGACTCTGAGTTCTAGAAGACTTTGTCAGTGGGTTGCAAGATGTAGATGGTTCTAGCATGCTAAGAAAGCTTTGGTCATAGCAATAGGCTGAATTAGCTATGGAAGGAGCAGTCTAGCTAAGTACAGAGAAGTCCGTTACCACTAGAGTGACCACTTGCCAGGGAATGCTTTGACCATAATAACCCATGGAAGTAACAAAAAAAAATGCAAAGCACTTTCTCAATGCTATGTACAACTTGGCTATTGGTACTCTAAAATTGAGATCCTTGTTCAATGATCTATGAATACACCTGTTACTGGAAAAAAAAACAAAAACAAAATAAAGATGAGGACGTTTAGTGAAAACACTAGTTTTGGGGGGTATCAGGAAAAGCTTTATGTCAAAGGTGGTGCTTGAATTGAACCTTGAAGGTAGCAATGGTTTTGATGAGGCAAAAATGAGTCCATTCCAGACAAGGTGGTTGATTAGCACAGTTATAGAGATCTGTTATGGGCCAGAATTCTGTACTTGAAACAAGGATTCTTACAAGGTGTTAAGTCAATGGAATTGATGAGATAATGGTTATCTAGTTTAGCATGGTGACTAATAGTTCTCTAGTTCAGTATGATTGATCTAATCTTACAACAAATAATGCTTCCCTAGTGATATAATGATTGTCTTATACTCAGTATGATGAATGGATTTAACTGTAATAGAGCATATAAGCTGGGACAAACTCAGCCAGAAAGATTCATTCCATCTCACACCATCATGGTGGCAGGCCTGTCTTCCTTCATTTTCTCCACTGAGACCAAGGCCTGTATGAGCCAGAGACAGACACAGAAGGGGTTGGAGAGAGACTCAGAAGGGCCAGACACAGATTTGGAAAGGCTCGAAAACAGACTTGGAGAAGATAGAAGACTGGAGGCTGGAGCACAAGCCCTTGGACTGAGACAGACTTCAAAATAGAGACTGTGGTGGTTCTCTTCCTTCGCTTCTCCACTGAAACCAAGAATCTGGAAGACCTCAAGAAAGCTAGCTCAGGCCCAGGAAGGAAACTAGATTGTGAAGGAGAAGGATTTGGACTTTAACACCTGGCTATTCTTGTGATGATTACTCTACTGAAAGGAAGGCTGGTCCCAAGACCTCCAGAAAATCAACCAGAACATTACAGAAATCTATTCTGAAACATTTATTTTTCCAGTATTCTTATTTTTATTCCCTGTTATATACACTTTGATCCTTGCCCCTGGCTTCCTTATTGTCCCACAAATACACTGTGCTAAGGATGCTTGTATGTACATATTTCTACTTTAAAATATGGAAGAAAAGCCTATATGTGTGCATATTTACTCACATATAAGCATGTGTTATTAATTAATATATTAAATAGCTATTCATATATACACACATATATATGTGTATGGAGAAATATCAATAGATATGGTGGATATATAATTCACACATATAGGGACACATATATGTATATACATACATAGACACACAGAGAGGGAAAGAGATCTGACCTGTTGAAGTCTATATAGATCTCTCTCAAGATATATAGATAGATAGATATATGTGTATGTACCTCCATTCTATACATATATCTGTCTAAAATACACATATACAAACAGCCTTATATTTGTTCACATGTGTTCCTATACACATATACATGTATATGGATTTCTCTTTCATACATTTTATAATTTTTGAAAATTTTTCATAATATTCTTTCAGTCCATTGTATTTTATGGGTGTTAGCTTTTGAACATCTTGAACTCTGAATAAACTTGCTACTGTAATTTTGAGAATACAAGCTTCCAATTGACAAATTTTTGGATGCATAAGTAATGATGTATTTCCATAGTGTATCTATTTTAACAAGCTGGAAAGAATTACCCTTTTCCTCCCCACTGTCATATGTATTTCAGGATTAAACATGTTGGAAACAATCTATCTTAGTTTTATTTGACATTAAGATTTATCCAGAAACAAAGCTATTTCATGCATAGTATTTCTCAATCTCTGTCAGATTTTCCCTTCTTAAATATTGTTTTGTACAATTATAGATTGTTTGAATTGACCTATGATATTGGAGGTAAAACAGTTATTCTATTCCCAAAGGCATCTTTTAAAAGTTGTTTATTTTCTTTTATTAAAAAAGTGATGGTAGAGAGAATATTTATTCAATAAAAAGAAAACACTCAGTATTGCCTATCTATTTTGGCCTTGTTAAAGTACCAATAATTCAATATACTTTCATTAAAGTTTTTTGAAGCAATTGGGGTTAGGTGACTTAGGCAGAGTCAAAAAGCTAGTAAGTGTTTGAATTCAGATTTGAACTGAGATGCACCTGAATAACCTGAGTAATTCAAGTTATTCCTAAGTGAAAAAAATTCCCTCTACCAAAGCAAGTCTACAATTTCTTTGTAAGTTAGCCTTATGGTGCTACTTAGACCACTTTGAGTTTAAGGCTTTTATCCAAGGATCAATTTTTGTATCAATTTTTTAAAGATCCCACAAAGCATCTGGAAGCTCATACAGAGATCTAGAAATATGGATAACACTGCTAGTGAAAAATTTTATCTTAGAACAATGAAAAAGGTCCAACAGAGAATTTTTTTTTTAATTAAATCCAACCTTGATGCTGGATAGACTTCATGTATTCAGAAGTTTGATTTTTCAAGTGGTATAATGAAGCACTAAGTTTAAATCAAATCAATAAATATTTATTGTTCAGGGAACTATAAGGGATTCAAAGAGGAATCACATATGGTCCTTACTTTGAAAGAATTTATAATCTGGCTCGTTGATACTCATATCCTGGAAAAGAAAATCATAATTCAGTAGATAAAAGCAATGTTGCAGACTAGTGCATGTAATTAAAGTACCTAATATAATAAATATAGTATTTTCAATAGCAAACATTATAGGAGATTAGAGGAAATAAAAATTTATCATGGGGTAAAATACCCCAGAAAGGCTTCATGGAGGGTCTGCATTGGACAGCTAGGATTTCAGTAGACCAAGAGAACTGTAGAAGTTTAAGCTGGAAGGAATATTATCCAATCACCTTCATTCTAGATGAGATGGCTGAGGCCAGAGATATTTGCTGACTTTTCATGGTCACAGAGGTAGTAGTTGAATAAAGATTTGAAGCCAAATATTCTGATGCTGTATTCACTGCCCCTGCCACTACCACCTCAGCTAAAGATAAGAAAGTGCAAGTAATGTCTGAAGGGACAAAGTAAATTAATTTGACCATAGTTAAGGATTCATTGAGCCACTTGCTTGTCTAATGTTCTCTTTATAATCTTCCTGCAAACTTTAATAGGACTCATTTTTTAAATTGCATTGCAGGGTGCTGTTGGCCCCCTGGGAGCAAGTGGACCCTCTGGGATTCCTGGGCCAATGGTATGGTTTTGATTGTTTAAATGATATCTCTCTTTGACTGATTTATGATTTCAAAAGTGACAGTCGAAACATTTTTCCCCTTAGGGTCTTCCAGGGAATATGGGGCAACCTGGAATCAAAGGTGATAAGGTGATCTAAATATTTCCATTACCATAGAGATAATTCATTTCCTCTTAAACTTTACTTTTTTCTACTACTTTGATCTTCAAAAATTATTTTTTCAAAATAGCATTCCCATTTACTAGCTTTCACTTAAACCCTCAGTCATAGTTTCATATTGCTAATGGATACTTTTCAGTACTTATATGGATAATAGATGAGTTTACATGTGGTTCATTTAAATTGATATTTTTGTTCTTATAATATCATCATCTTTGCAGATGCATTATTTTACATTCAGTGTCTGCCTGTGTATAATACTATGTTGTTTAGGGTGAACAAGGCATTGCAGGAGAGCCGGGAGAACCAGGGTATCCTGGAGACAAGGTAATTTTTGTGGAATAATTTCTATATATAGACAAAACCCAGTGAAATATAATATGTAAATGTTTTTAAAAGAAAAGGTATAATATGTATCTTTCATTAAATGTGTCAGTAAACAAATCCCTTGCATGATTTGAACAACAAATTTATTAGTTCATAAATATTACGAAGATGTAGCCCAAAATTTTGCTTTTTCTAATCTTTTGATCCCAGATGTTTTGGTACCATTCTGTGTTAACATATGGCAACATCTGAATTAAAAAAAAGTAGGATTTAAATTGCTTTGTTGATACATATTTCGATTGTTCCAAATACTGCGATATATTTTGGACATGTCATTTATAAATAAGACCATAGTGGCCTTTTGTGATGTGATGATTGCTCTCTTTCCTGAATTAGTATTTTTTCCCCCCAGGGAGCTCTTGGTTTGCCAGGACCACCAGGAATGAGAGGAAAGCCAGGACCTTCTGTAGGTTTGACCTTTTACTTTACTCTTTCTGATTGTATCAGTGCAAGTCATAGCATGAATCTCAAAACTTGTTAGTCTTAGAAGCTATAAGAGGTTTCAACCTCACTGGTCTTGCCTTTTCTAGCTTGTTTCAGGGCTCAGCTAATTTCATAATTTAACCCGTATTCCACAGACTATTGGTTCCCAATCCACTTTAGATCAGACCAAAGCCCAAGTTTCTGTGAACCCTTAAGACTTTGATTGGTTGTGATGTTCCCTTAGATGACATCTTATAAGAAGTGTTTAATTTGAATCACATGTTTACAAGCCAGAAAATAGACAATATCTTAAATAATGATATTTTGATTTTTCCAAGCAATTGACTGATTAAGGAAGGAGCTCCCAAGAGAAATACCATGGTATACTAATTCTTTTGGCCAAGCAAAACTTGTTTCTTTCTTCCTATGGCTCTTGGACATTCATCACTGAATGCTGTCATTTAAGACAACACAGAACTGGGGCAGCTAGGTGATGCAGTGGATAGAGCACCAGCCCTGAAGTCAGGAGGACCTGAGTTCAAATGTGACTTCAGGCACTTAACACTTCCTAGCTGTGTGACCTTGGGCAAGACACTTAACCCCAATTGCCTCAGCAAAAAAAAAAAAAAGAAAAAAAAAAGAAAACAACACAGAACCAGAATTAGTTAACATAATATGCTTAATTCATCTATTAATTCATATACTTATAATGAAAGCCTTTTACAAAAGCAAAACTATTATAAAAAAATCAAGTTTAAAACATCTCTATAACTCATATATACACAGCATGTGGTTCTCCTCAGTCCTCTAGAGAAACAGCCTTTTCTCCTCCCCTGAAAAATTTACACATGTTTCAGTTTATAAAGATATGATAGCATCATTAGGTCAAGGACCCACAGACTGTAGAATATTAGTTTTTAAAAATCCTTGATTTTATCCCATCCTATGTAGCTTCCTGAAATTGTATTTCAAAGGCATTTTCTATGGTTGAACTATCCCAAAAGACAAGAAGACATTTCCTGACAGCCTTTGGAAGGAACCCTCCTCTTTAGGGATCATCTGCCAGGCTTGAAAGCTTTGCCTATTTGTCTGGCATCAAGGCAGTTTGCATATTAACTTTTGGTAAATCCCATGGAACAGTGAATAATAGAGATCTGGACTCAGAATCAAAGAAATTTAACTTTAAATTCTTCCTCTAATACTAGCTTTGTGGTGAGGAACACGTGACCCTTTGAACATTGATTTCTAAATTCCTAAACTGGAGATAATGGTTTATGGTTTTGTTGTAAGGCTCAAAAGAGACAAAATATGTAAATGCTTTATGAAACCTAAAGGGACTATATCAATAGCAACTATTATTATTATTATTATCAAGAGGGCAAAATTTGTGGAATTATAATAAGCCAATAAAAGATTTATGAAATTCAGGTTTGCCAGAGTATTTTCAAATCTTTTCTTGACCAAGATGGTGGAAGCATCCAGAAATTGAAGGAAGCTGCTACTCTTGTGTTCTACAGTGATATTCAATGTGAGGATTTTTCAGGTTTTAAAAAAAATATTATTTCACCACTATTTTGAAGGAGGGTGGGTAGAAAAAATGTGATATGCTATTTCAATCCCCCAAATTATAAGTAATATTAGTTGAACTCAGGAATGAAGTGCTTATATGTAAGCTCCTTAAAGGTGGGGACTGTGTTTCCTACACAGAAACACAGTCTCCACCTTTAAGAAGCTTATATATAATTTAATAAAATTTGACATGTTTTATATATATACAATGTGGCTTAACTCGATGAGAATCACTCCTTTAGGGAAAATGCTCAAGGAAAATTTGCAAAAGAGCACTTTAAGATAAGCTAATCAAGGGAAGCTTCACTGAGCTAAATCTTGAAGGAATGGAAGGAATCCTCAAGGTGGAGATGCAGAAGGAATGCATTTCAGAAATGGAAGATTGCATAATATACTGTTGAAGTTTTCTATATAATTGCTTATTTAAGTCATATATACACAAAGCAAATATGTTCATTTTGTTTTGTACTGTTTAATCTAAATCATTTTAGCAGCATATAACAGTGAAATGTCATTGGACTAAATTTTAGGGAATAGCTAGGTTCTGGTCCCAGAGATCCCTGACTAAACCACTTACTCGTTCCTGGATTTATTGTTATTTTTAAAATGAGCAACTTGACTATTCAATAATACATAAGCTCTTGAGGACAGAAACTGCTCCATTTTTGTCTTTCTATCCTCAGTGCCTACTATAATACCAAGTTCCTAGTGAAGATAAATTAGATAATCGCTAAGAGCCTTTCAAATTTTTTTCTTCTTTTTTTCTTCCCCTTTCAAACTATTATTCTATATGATAATGTAGAGGAAAGAGAAAGTTTAATGAAATGATCTACTTCCTGTCCCCATTCTTTAATATCCTACCTTAAAAGTTTTGTGCTATGAGAGCACGAGATTAGGACTTAATCCTAATGAGAGCATAAATTAGGACTTAGTCCCAAAAATCTTTGATCTATAGTTTTTTTTCTACATTCATTTGTGGCACAGTGACAATGAATTACAATGTATTTTGTCTGTAAAAGTTGCTTTCAAACACCTGCTTGAAGAATATTTTGTTCAGAGAGACCAGCTCTCAAATTAAAAAACTTCCATGCCAAATAACAATATTTCTCCAAAACATTTGTTTACCATCATTAATAGACCACCAAAGTCATAAGAATATCTTTACTGTTTTATATCTCTTCTATCTTTGTTATTGTTCACAATGCTATTGTTAATAATATTATTTCCAAATGAACCTAATCTGTAATGTGTGGATTCTTGTTTAATAAGGAAGAATTTCCTGATCTTGAGATTTGTTAAATATTTTTAAGGGTTAGGGAAGGAGCAGCTGGAATTTCTTTCTCTGGAATTTTGAAAAATAATGGGAATTATCCCCATGGAATACTTAAGAATTATTCGTTTCTTAAGGCAGGAGACTAGATCATACCTTTCATTGACCCTTACAATCGTATTATGATATATTTATATGAACAGTCATATATTTTAGGAGTTCTATCATGTATGTATATTGAATATTTCACTCTTTTCAAAAGATTATCCCTAAAAATATGCATATTATAGATTAAATCAGAAAGATCTTCAGGAATCATGATATAAGAGATTTTTAATACTTCCAGCTCTTCTAATATCTCAAAACATCTCATAATGACTCAAATAAAAAAAAAAAACTACAAAAAGGGATAGAAAAAAGAACACCAGTGGAATGAAAAACACTAGAGAAACTAAAGAAATGAAGAAGAAAATAAAATCTCCTAATATAATGAAGACATACTCTAGAGCAAGAAAATACTAAGAGAAAATGACAGAAGAGCTATTTTTAAATAATTACAACTAATTCTCCTGAAAGTAGGATGAAAGACCACAAGAATCCTAGGAATTACTGCAAGATCCAATAAAATAATTTTTAAAGTATTAAATTAATAATAAATTGATAAAAGTATTAAATTAAAAAGCAACTTTATATAAGAAAAATAAAAGAAAAATGAAAGAAAGAAAGTGAAAAACAGTATGTTTCATTCCATATTCATTCAATATCAGTTCTTTTTCTGGAGGCGAATTATATGCTTTATCTTTAATCCTTTGGGATTGTCTTGCTGTGAATAGCTAAGTTATGCACATTTTTTTCATCACATAATATTGCTTTTACTTTGTATAGCACTCTCCTGGTTCTGGTAATTTCACTGTCCATCAGTTTATGTCGATTCTTCCAGATTTTTCTGAAATCATCCTGCTTGTCATTTTTTTACAGCACAATAATATTTCATTACAATCATGTATCTCACCTTGTTTAATCATTGCTCAACTGATGGACATCC
This sequence comes from Antechinus flavipes, assembly GCF_016432865.1. Lineage (NCBI taxonomy): Eukaryota > Metazoa > Chordata > Mammalia > Dasyuromorphia > Dasyuridae > Antechinus > Antechinus flavipes. The sequence continues at coordinate 445,728,179 of NC_067401.1, read as the reverse complement.
TTTTGATTTCCAATTTTTAGTCACCACAAAAGTATAAATATTTTTGTAAAAGTAGGTCTTTTTCCTTTTGGATATCTGTGAGACAGAGACCTAGCAATTATATTACTGGATCAAAGGGTATGTACAATTTTATAATCTTTTGGATGTGGAAATTGTTCTCCAGAATGGTTGGATCAGTTAAGAAATCCCCCAACGTTGTATTAGTGTCCCTGTTTTCCCACATCCCTTCCAATATCCAACATCTTTGTCATATTATCCACTCTTATAGGTATGAGATGGTACCTCAAAATTATTTTAATTTGCATTTTTCTGATCATTAGTGCACATGCATTTTCAAAAATTGATAATGTTCTAGGGCAATAGTGTCAAAATAGAAATGAATGCCTGTGGGTGCTTTATTTACTTAGAAAACCACAAATTAACATACCTGTATTGCATTACATTTCTAATTGTTTTATCAAATATTTTCCAAAAACATTTTAATCTGATTTTAATAGCAGTCTTTTGTGAGCAAAACATTTGATACCTTTGTTCTGTTATAATGAATTCATAAATAAATGTTCAAATGCAGCATATGCATCCTTTAAAGTGGCTATTGGACTATGATAAATAGATCTATTAAATAGCCTTAAAATAAATAAATAGATAAACAAATTGAAAAATAGCTATTAAGCTATCATCATTAATGATCAAATAGATAACATATTTGCTAAATGTATTAAGTAGAAAAAGTAGGGAGAGAGAGAGACTCAATCAACTAAGTCTTGTTTAACACCATTGCTATAATAAGTAAAACCATTAAATATAAATAATAAATATTTAGAATTAAGTATATTCATTATTAAACATTATAAATTATTGATATTAAATATATAGAAATTGCTATATCAGGAGAGAGGAAAAACCATATGTATATATACATATATATGTGTGTGCATAAATATACATACAAATATATATATATGCCCAAATTATATAGATACATAAATATATATCCAATTGTTTTTAATATAAATAAAGGAAGACTTAAAGAACTAGAGACCTTCACTTGTAAGGATGTAATCTACTAATACACTAAAAATAATATTACCCAAATTACTCCACGTTTAGTGCAAAAAACTCACCAAATTAAAGAGGAATGCCATATAACATGGAATAAAGTAAATTAATTTTTAAAAATATATTTTGGAAATGGTCAAGAAGAACAAGATATATAATGAAAGAAATTAGGAAGATGCAATAGGGCAACAACATTTATTAAGTTCTAACTACATTTCAGACACTCTGCTAAGCTGAAGAGGTTTTGGAGCCAGATCTCAAACTATAATATAAAATAACAATAATTAATGCTATGTATTTCTGGCTTCAAAAAAATTTTTTTTAAATCAGTGGAATACACTAAATAAGAAAAACCTAGAGGCAGTTAGATGAGCACTGGCCCTGAAGTCAGGAGGAACTAAGTTCAAATACAGCCTCAAGCATTTGACACTCATTTGCTGTGTGACCCTAGGCAAGTCACTCAACCCTGATTACCTTGGGAAAAAAAAAGACCTAGGAAAAATGTGAACAGTAATCTAATATTAGAAGAACCCAAGAACTCAATTACTATGGAGGACACTCTCCTTGATGAAGGATGTTAGGATAACTGATAGCAGTGTGGTAGAAAAATAGGGCTAGGTCAGCATTTTATGCCTTTTGCTAAACTAAATTCTAAATGAATAATTTATTCATAAAAAGTTAGATCATAAAGAAATTAAAGAAGAATGGAAGGTAGTATTTTTCATAATTGCAGATATGGGAAGAATTAATCATTAGACATGAAACAGAAATGATCACATATCACATAACTTCAAAAAATCTGTGATTAAGTACATTTGATTCTTTCCTTTAAAACATGAAAATTAAAACTAATTCATGCTCATCTAGCATAGGCAATTCTCATTATTTTCTTTTCATCAGCACATTGAGTGCCTTCCTCATATTCCCTCTCTTTTAAAATTTCAATAAATAAAATTTATCATGAACTTAACACCAAATAAAGTGGACGTTTCCATACACATTAAATGAGGAGGGGAAAGGAAGATTGTACAAGAAACTAAAGACCTTTATTATGTCTAGCTTGTTTTTCTTTTTAATTATATAATTTCAACCCATGGCTTTCAAAGCTTTCCTGCTTGTAGTTACTTCTGTACAGATGACTTCCTGCTTTCTTTTTGGCATTAAACATTATTCAGTGACTCTGTTTTACATTTTTTTTTGTTTTTTTTTCCCATACCCTTTCTTTATTCACACTTACCTTCCTATCCTTGTTGGGGAAAACAATTTAAAAATTTCTTGCAACAAATATACATAGTTGAGCAAAATAAATCCTGACATTTTCAGATCTAAAAATGTATTTCTTTTCTTTTTAAGATCATCTCTTTTCTCTTATGTAGTGGATAGGATATTTCATCAGTCCTAACCATACCTGAATGTTGTACTGATCAGAGTTCTCATGTTTTAAAAGCTGTTTTTCTAAAAATTGTTATCTCACTTTACTCTGCATCAATTCATATAGGAATTTCTAAGTTTGTCTGAAACCACTCATGTCATCTTTCATATGCTAAATAATATTATATTACATCTATATGCCATGATTTATTAGCTATTATCCAATAAATGGGCATCCTTTTAGTTTCTAGTTCTACTACAAAAAGGCCGATATGAATATTTTTGCATATATGGGATATTTTTCTTTTTTTCTGTGAGTTAATTGGGGATAGTATAGATAAATCAAAGAGTTTTCTAAATATTCATCTGTTTCTTCTACAGTTTTATTAGCACCTAATTGAACAAATTTTTTCTGTAATTTCCTCTATTTCTTCTTCCATTTGCCACACATCTTTATTTTAAGTTTATGATAAAAATAATTTCATTTTCAAATCACTTTTTGATCTAGGAAGCTGTTTAATCAAATGTCCAATTCATTGATTTCTTCTTTCTTTGTTGATAAAGAGATCAAAATACAAATTTCCTCTAAGAACTGTTTCAGTTGCATTTTATACATTTTGATTTTTTGTCTCATTATTGTCATTTTATTTGATTAAATTTTCTCTTCTCTCTAAAGTTGTTTTTTTTTTTTTTACTTACCAATTCATTATAATTATATTACTTAGTCTCCAATTACTTTTTAATTCTTTAAGGACCCTTTATTGAATATTGAATTGATTTTTTCTTGCACTATTAAAGTTAATAAATGCTATGTTTAGTCATTCTGTTTTTCTACATTTTTGGGTAAGGTCCTTATACATCAATTCACATTCAATTTTTGTAAAAATATCAAACGTCTGAGAAGTATATAAATTCATTTGTATTACTATTCAGTAATCACTAGGGATATGTCATCTCTGATTTTTCTAAAATTCTATATTTTTCTATATTGTCAACATTGTCTATAAGTTTTTTTTCTGTATTTTTCTATATTGTCTATAAGTAAAATTTAATTTCACTGCTTATCTCTTTTTACCTTACTATATATACTCTAGGCTTATTTTAATTCAACTGCTGCTTCACTCCTCCCCCCCCCCTTTTAAAGTTCAGCTAAAACATATTTTGCAATAGCATCTCATTCTAATTGTATGAGAATCTTAGGGTTTTAAGTATATTTCCTGTAAACAACATATTGTTGGGTTCCAACTTCTAATCCATCTATATACCCTCTATCTATATACTGTTTTATATACAAATTAATCCCATTCATATTTATAATCATGATTAATTGTATATGAAACTTCCTTCATCCTGTATGTATCTTGCAATTTTTTCCTCTTTTTTGTTTCACATCCCTCTTCACAGAAAAGAATATGGTGGAAGAGAAACCATTTAAATGACACATGATCTTATACATGAAAAACTCTGCTGCCTATGTGTTGCATTTATTCTCTTCTCTTTATTCCTCACCCTTGATTCTTACTCTTTCTTCTTATCTTCCCTTTACATTCCTGCCTACAACATTCAAGTTTTTGTTTATGACTATTGTCTTACTAATCCTACCCTTTTATTTTTTCATATTTCTCTCTATCCCCATCCCATTTCCTTTTCTTGCTATTTCCCTATTGTTTAATATGCTTATAAAGGGAAAATTTGCATTTATGATTGTGTGCTTATTTGTATGATCTACATACACATGTAATATCCCTTATGTAGATATATGTGAATGTTCATATCATATGCATGCATGTATAGATGCATATTATACATGATCTTTATTTTTATTATATTGATATGCTAAATAGAAAAAAGCATTATATTAAGTATTAATGGTTCTAAATAAACTTATATATGAGTATATGTATGTACATTTCTCAGATAATCTTTTTAAAAGAGCATTATAAACATTATATTATAAACATAGAGATTATAAACATCTAATGCACTTCTATTATACAATGGTAATTGACTCCTGGTTATTCTGCCTTTCCTCTCCTTATAATGGCCTTTTCCTCCCATTTTAGTCTTCTAAGACCATTAAAATAGAACAAAACCATCCATAGATCTGCCATCATTTTAACTTCTTTATGACTCTTAAAAAATATTAGAGTTCTGGGAAGTCATTTGTTTCTTATCTCTTTATTAACATGAAAACAATTTATCCTCACAATTCCCTTTCAATTAAACAACAATATATGATATCCTATGTTTCTCTTGCTGCATACATTTTCATTTCAAAAGATCTATTTAATTCTGGTCTTTTAGGAATACTTAGAAATCCTTTATTCTATTGGAGGTTTATTTTTTCTGTTTACAGGCCCTTAATCTGCATATTCATATTTTTCAGCACTGTGCAATGCATTTACAAAAATTCAAAATGTATTGCATAAAAACCTTAGACCCAAAATAAGAAAATAGGTAAGGAAAGAAGAAATATTAAACACATCCTTCTTAAAAAATAACAATGCAATAGAAATTATACTCAGTAAAGGAAAATTAAAGAAAGAGTTAAAAATTAGAAACTAAATAACTTAATCCTGAGGAAATGGTATGTCAAAGAATAAATTATAGGGATATTTTATCAAAGAAAATTATAATAACATAGTATACCAAAATTTGTAGAACACAGCCAAAATAGCCTTTATGGGAAAATATGCAATTGACAGATAACTCCACTAAAAACAAGGGAGAAGGAACAGATCAATAAATTGGGGGTATACAACTAAAAAACCAACAAATTTTAAAACCTTAACTAATTTCCCCCAATTTCTAAAAATTAAAAATAGTTTTAATAATATTCAATGTAAAAAAGTCACTTTTTTTTTTTGTTTTTTTTGCTGAGGTAAGTGGGGTTGTGACTTGCCTAGGGTCACATAGCTAGGAAGTATTAAGTGTTTGAGACCAGATTTGAACTCAAGAGAAGAAGCAAAAAATTCAAATAATCCACACCTGCAGGAAATAAATAATGAAAAGGTCACAAATTGTTGGAATCCTTACAAACTGCTAACTAATTAGAGTTGATCTAATCTTACAAGAAGATGTTTTGGGCAGAACCTGAAACAGGGTATTAGGTAGAACTAGTTAGTGCAATGCTTGTGTTTATACCTTTACTCATTGGAGTTCACAAGTATGCCAGCTTCACAAAGTAAACTTTGTACCTTTGTGAATTCACACTTCCCTTAAAGCTCTTTGGGCCAGAGAGCACTATGGGAGAAAACCCATAATCCCATTCTCTCAGAAGATTCACATATAAGGCCAGTGAAGAGAGAGCTATTCCTATATTTTCCACTTGGCTGGCTGGTCGCAGAAGAGAGTTCAGTTGGACTGGAGAGGAGCACTCTGGTGCAGACAGAGAGCACTTTGAGAGATTTCAGCAGAATTACGCCAGAAGCCCTCTTGTCGAGAGTTCAGCGGACAACCAGATTCATCTTCATCTCATACCACTGTGGTAGGTGGCTGGGCTCCTGAACTTCCCCCACTGAGACCAAGCTGGTCTGAAAGACTCACCAGAAAGCTAGCCGAGACCCAAGTGAAGGAGACAAGAGATTCATTCCATCTCTGTGCTGGTTGGAGGCTGAAGAAAGCAAAGGCAGAGGCTAAAGGACAGAACCTTTGGATTTGGAGATATTTGGAGGGCTCTAAGCTAAACCAGCTGTGTTTTGAGAAGAACAAGAACGCCAAGATTTGAACTCACAACATTTACTTTGTGAAGCTGGCATACTTGTGAACGCCAATTAGTAAAGGTGTAAACACAAGCATTGTACTAATTAGTTCTACTTAGTACCTTGTTTCAGGTTCTGCCCAAAACATCTTCTTGTAAGATTAGATCAACTCTAATTAGTTAGCAGTTTGTAAGGATTCCAACAACAAATGATACCTTATAGAAAGAGAAAAGAAACAAATGAATTTACAAATAAATTCTATCAAAAATTCAAGCAGTTTATTCTTAGGTTGTAAACTTCAGGAGCTGGGAGAATGATGTTACCTTCTAGAGTAAAAGGAAATTGTGGGGAAGGAGATAATGTGTTCCATTTGGGATGTATTAGTTTAAGATATCCATTGAGCACCCTGAAAGATTAGCAAAGAGGTTTATAGGAACATATCAAAAAAATCATAACTAGATAGAATTTATGCCAGGATTTCAAGTTTAATTTTTTATTATGAAAACTACAAATAAAATAAAACCTAATAATAATGGAAATCTTATGAATATCAAAGGTGCAGAAAAAAACCTTTTTAAATAAAATCTAACACCCATTTATGTTTTTAAAAGAGTACTAAAATAGAAAATTCTCTGCTTCACCAATTATCTGTATTTAATGGTACTGAACTACAAATTTTTCCATTAAGATTGAGTAAAGCAAAAATATTCACTATCTCCACTAATATTTTATGATAGTAGAACTGCTAGTTATAGAAATAAGAAAAAAAAATGTGATTTGAGAGAATAAACATAGGTAAACAAGAATTAAAATTATCACATTTTTCAGATAGTATGATGATTTACTCAAAAAAATCAGAGGAGAATCAATTAAAATATATTAAAACTAATAAAGTTAATAAAATTTCATGATCTAAATCTATATAAGTCTTTGGTATTAGTACTTATAGTCTACAAAATGCAACAGGAAGAGATATAAAGAGGAAATTCCATTTACAATAATTACAGAATGTATAAAATACCTGGGAGGTTTCATCTACCAACACATATGGAAACAATATGGGTATGATTACAAGAGACTCTCTAGGGAAATAAAGACTGACCTCAATAATTGGAGAAATTAATTGCTCATGGGTAGACAGTGCCAGTATAATAAAAATAACAAACCTACCCAAACTAATATACTTATTCAGTGCCATGCTAATCAACCTAACAAAGGAATATTTTGTAGAGCTGGAGGGAAAATAACTAAATTCATATGGAGTAGCAAAAGTTCAAATATTTCAAGGAAAACTTTTTTTTTAAGTGGAAAGGAAAGCAGCCTAGCAAAACCAGATATCAAACTATACTACAAAGAAGTAATCATTATTTTATTCTAGTCAAGATAGACAGAAGAATCATCAAAACAGAATAGATATAGAACATACAGAAGCAAGTCAGCCTAGTAGCCTAGTATTCAGTAAACCCCTAAATCATTTTTTATTGTAAGAAATGGAAAGTAGTCTGACAAAAATTAGATATAAATTAACATTTCACAGTTTTTATTGTAGTAGATACAAGTAGATACTAGACTCAAATTTACTCCATTATTCCTCTCTGGCCTTCCTCCTTACTCTAAATTTCTATTTCTGCCATATCCCAAAACAGATTATCTTTTTTCATGGGTATGCTGGAAACTGTTTAAAAACTACCTGGAGGAAAATGAATTTGTGAATCATTTCTAAGTTTAATATGCTTTTCTAACATTTTCTTCAACACTTAAGACCAGACAATCCATAAAACAATAAATCAATTCCTGATTTGTAGCAGTTGACAGTTTTTGAGGTTTAAAGGCACATAATGAAAACAACAGTTGATCCTTGCAAGCTGGATATAAACTGACTCCACCACATCCCTGCTTTTTTTCCATCTCCTTCAGCTTTCTTTTTTGTGTTGTTTTCTCCCATTAAAATATAACTTATTTGAGGGAAAAGACTGTCATTCTTTTTGCTTCTATTTATGTTTCCAGTATTTAGTATCCAGTATCTTGCAACATAGTAAATATTTAATAAATGATTATTTTATATTCTTGATATGATTTAGCTATAAAAAAGATCATATCATTTTTAAAAAGAACATCAAAGAAAAAAATTATCTTTCAGATCCATGCACATGACTAAACAAGATAGGAAAGCAGAGAATAAAATTTGCTATTTTTATTATATAAAATTGTTTTTATTATTAAAATCAAAGCAACTAAGAATGGAAATATTAATGGGTACAGAGTGAGATATGCAGTAGTTTTCTCTTAAAATGGCTCATTTCCTGAAAGAATTTTCTAAGAAAATTTCTAAGAATAAGAGTAATTTTCCTATTAATAAATTGTCATAGGATATGAACAAGTGTTTTTTTTTTTTAAAGAAGGAAATCCAGACTATTATTTAATATGTAAATATTATCGAAATCACTTAATAATTTTAGAAATGAAAATCAAAGTATTTTAATTGGTTAAATTATTGTTGAAAGAATTTCAGGAAAAGAACTACATTAGTACACTGTTAGTGGTGCCTGTGACTTGGTCTGGCCATTCTGGAAAGCAATTTAAGACTATACTCCAAATATGCCTAAACTATGCATACCTCCACTAGACCTATACCCCAAAGAAATCAAATAAAGAAGAAAAGGACCCATATGGAGAGAAGTACTAAAGCAACTTTTTTCACATTTGCAAAGTACTAAAAATGACAACAAATTATGATACATTAATATAATGAATTAATATTTTGCCATAAGAAATGACAGTTTTACCATTCTGGGGCACAATTTGGAACTATGCTCAAGGGACTATAAAACTATGCATACCCTTTGATCCAACAGTTTCTCTATTAGCCCTGTGTCCCAAGAAGATCATAAAAAGGGAAGAGGACCTATGTGTGCAAAAATGTTTGTAGCAGTCCTTTTTGTAGTGGCAAGAAACTGGAAACTGAGTGGATACCTATCAATTGGAGAATGGCTGAATAAGTTATGTATATGAATATTATGGAATATTACTGTTCTATAAGAAACATTCAGCAGGATAATTTCAGAGAGAACTGGAGAGACTTACATGAACTGATGCTAAGCAAATTGAGTAGATCCAAGAGAACATTTTACATAGCAACAGCAAGATTATATGATGACCAATTCTGATAGATGTGGCTCTGTTCAACACTAAGGTGATCCAGGCTAGTTCTGATGGTTGTGTGATGAAGAGAGCCATTTGTACCCAGAGAGAGGACTGTAGGGATTGACTTTGATTACAACATAGTATTTTCACCTTTTTATTGTTGTTTGCTTGCTTTTTGTTTTCTTTCTCATTTTTTCCCTTTTTGATCTGATTTTTCTTGTGCAGCATGATAATTGTGGAAATATGTATAGAAGAATTGCACATGTTTAACATATTGGATTTCTGTCATCTGGGGAGAGGGTGAGGGGAAGAGAAGGAAAAAAATAGAATACAAGATTTTGCAAAGATAAATATTGAAAATTATCTATGCATATGTTTTGAAAATAAAAAGCTTTAATTTAAAAAAAAAAGAAATAATGGTTTTAGAAAAACCTGGAAAGATTTGTATGGCTTGATGAAAAATGAAAGGAGCAGAGGCAATTGGACAATTGAAAATACAAACAACTTTGAAAGATTTAAGAATGTTGATCAAAATGACCTACCACAATTCTAAAAGACCAACTGTGAAGCTCACTACCCATTTTCTAATAGAGAAGCAAAAGACAAGATACAGAATGAGACATATTTCCAGACATGGCCAATGCAGGAGTTGTAAAGGTACAGATGGATCACATCTACAAGTTGTTCACCCTCCTGCAAATCATACTTTGGACAATCAGAATTCTTCTTCCACTTATTTTTTCCCTTTTTGTATAGTTAGGTCAAACTCTTTAGTAACTTCATATCTCATTTAAGAGGCTCTGCACTATTCTGAGGGTTGATGTAATCAGCACAAGGTCATCTTAAATAAGAGTATCTGGAGACTTCACAATTTTAGGGAATCTTTCTTCATCTTGGACTCTGCATTGGAATTCTCCTATGACAGTGACACATACCTTTGGTGAGCATGTCTCCCTGTTATATGTCTTGATTGATATCCATACTCAGGAGATTGTCAGCTAACTTTATTATTGTACCTTTCATGAAATCTCGTATGAGTTTTACACCTGAGATGTAGACACATTGTTGGAACATATCTCAAGGCAATGCTTTGCTCTATTGAATCAATATTTTTCTTATAGCGAAGCAGTAAACACAATAGTGTTTGGATTGTTTATAGCTGACAGTCAATTATATGACTATAAAAGTATGTTCTATGGAAAATTGCTTGAGAAGTTCTACCTATTTTCTTTTAATACCTTCACTGAAACCATTCTCAATGATGAGAATGAATACATCTCAATGTTTAGATTATTGTCACAAACATTTTTTGAGATGGGAAACTATGGACATAAGTTGATAATTACCAATATTCCTTAGGTTATCTTTTGAGATAATAATACCAAACATTTTTACCCCAAACCTTGGATATCCTCTCTTAAAAGCCATCATTTAATGCTGTATGTCAGTTTTTATTTATTTATTCAACAGGTGCTAGTATTAGGTGCCAGGGAAATAAAGAAAAAATAAAATTGCCTAAGCACTCAAGTAAATTACATTTTATTGGAAAAAACAATATATACCAAGAAAATTAGATTTAAATGACATATAAAATAATTTTGGAGATGGGAGAAACCATCAAGTGGGGGGATCAATACATTATTCTTTAAGGAGATAGCACTTTAGCTGAGTTTTGAAGAAAAGCTAAGAATTCTATAAAATGGAGATAAAGAAGCAGTGCATCCCGATATAAGGGAGAGCCAATACAAAGAGTTATGTATAGGGAACATCTAGCTAATAGGGCAACTTGGCTAGAATGGTGAATATGTAAAAGCATAATGGGTGCTATTCCTGAAAAGCTAGTCCAGATTTTAAAGAATTTGGAAAGCTCAACCAAGGAGTTTGTCTTTTGTCATAGAACCAATAAGGGAGCTCCTGAAGCTTCTTGAGTCAAAATAAATGGCAGGGTAAAAATCTCTACTTCAGGAGTTTGGGTAACTTTTGTATAACTTGTGAAGAATAAGAGAAGGATAATTCTGGATGCAGAGAGAACAGTATGAACCCATTCTCTTTAAGGAAAGATCTTTCCATTAGATATTTCTGATGGACATGTAGTATTAAATGTGCATATATATATACATGTATGTATGTATATATATGAAATTGACAAACATATAAGATTACAAACTATTCCTAAGTAAATAAGTAAATAATTTTCAAATGAAGAAAATGCTCAGTAGCAAAATCATTAAAGAGAAGCTAAATGCAAGTTAAAAATAATCTTGAAACATGTAACTATCAGTTCTAGACTAGGTGGTGAAAGATGGACAAAACTCATTCATAAAGGGAATATAGGAAAATTGGCCTCTTTTTTTAAAAAAAAATTTCAGTTTAAACTAAAAAAATACAAAAAAAAGAATTTTATTTCCATTTATACAGAATAACATAAAAGAGAATTCTATATAAAAGTATAAATTTCCATGCATTTAAGTGCTTAATATTTTGCAAGAAAAGCTATTGAATTTCTCAGATCTTTTGACACAGAAAATAACACTAAAACTATATCTGAAATAAGTTATTTACAGAAAGAAAATATCTACATATTCAAAAAAGTTCATATCAACATTCTGTAATAGGAAAAAAGTTGGAAAATAAGCCAAATAAGTGACTGATGATGGGAAATGATGGGATAAACAACTGGACAAATTTCCAGTGAAATGGAATGTTGAATGCTATAAGGAATAATGAATACAAGAATTTAGAGAAACAGAGGAAGACTTATAAGCAGTGTAAAGTGAAGAAATCAAGGACAAAATGACCATGTACAAATAAACTATGATAATGTTAACAAGGTCAACATGGAAATCAAACAAAACTGTTCAAATACAAGGAAAAGTCTATGTTCATATGATGATTAAAGTTAAAAGGCATATCACTTCTTTCTGTTAGCAAACAAGTTTTAGGAAGTATATTTTGTAAGAGATTACTATGAGTATTTTTATTAAAGTGTCTATTGTGTAAAATCAAGATATTATCAATAAATTTAAAAGTAAACCAGAATGTACAAAAACAAAGAAAAAAAGTAAATTTGAATATATATTTAATTTCATTTAAAAATCATAGCTTTTAAAAAGGAAACAAGGATTAATAATTTTCCTAAGTTAATAAACCTTTAAAAATTAATAAGTCCCAAAGATTTCTATTTCATAATAAGAATTTTTATAAATCAATTTTTCTTAAATGGTGGAGGAACTATTTTATTTGTATTTCTTTCAGATAATAATAAACATTTGGTGTATTTAAGCCCAGTTATTGCTTGCATTCTGACATTAAAATATGCTGATGAGAGAGTCAGTCTCTTAATTTTTTTTCAGTTTGAACTCAAATCAATACAAAAAGACAAAAAAAGTTATTACTTCTATCTACACGACAGAATGTAAAAACAGGATTCTGTATAAAACCATGAAAAAGCCTAACCTCACCTCTCCACACAACTTATATTTAAGACATGTATCAGGAGAAAAAGGAACAGTGCATAGGATCAATGGAGGAACCTGTTTGATTGTTGCTGAGCAGGATGGTGACATGGACAAATACATCCTAAGATTATTTTGGTAATTCTGTGGATAATAGATGGGGAGAGAAGAGACTGACATCTGAGAGTCTAATTAAGAGACTCTTGAACAGTCTAGAAAAGAGATAATAAGGGACTGGAGCAGGTTAGGAGTCTAGTGAGTGGAGTTAAGGAGAAAGACATAAAATAAGTTAGCCTAGAATCCAAATTTCATAAATGATTGAACTTGAGGATTTAGGGACAATGAAGTATCAAGATTGAAATCTATGTAGTAAACCAACTAGGTAATTGACTAAAGCATGGTAGTGTTTTCAATAGAAATGAAATTTGAAAGTGGTGAGTTTAGAGGGAAAGATGAGTTTTGTTTTGGATATGTTATATTTGAAATGCTATTTGACCATTAATTTGGAAATATAAAGTAAAAAGAGATGGGAGTTGCACACACATATTTATATATGTATATATAATAAATACATATATATACACAGAAAGCTATAGAAAACATATTTATGCATATAAGCATTTATGTATTATGTAAATACACACATATACATTTAGTGCATATATATCTATATGTGTATATCTCAGTATCTATTTATCCATATATGACATCTATCAGCAAAGATATATTCATTTAATCCAATTGAAGAGGTAAAATATGGGAAATAATTCAGCAGTGGAGATTGCAAAGAAATAAGCAGCCAAGTAGAAAAGCAAGAGAGAGCATAAAGCAAAGAAGGAAATGTTACTTAAAAGCAGGGTCTTCAACATTGTCAAATATTGTAGAGGTAAAGAAGTATGAAGGCAGAGAAATGATTATTGGATTTAATAACTAAATTATGATTGGTAAACTGACAGTGAATAGCTTTTGTTGAAGGAGATAAGAACTCAGTTTTGATAAGATTGAGAAGCAAATGGGAAGAAAGAAAGTAGAGACAATGAAAGCAAATGTCACTTTTTAAGAATTGAACTAAAAATTGTCATAATACATGTCCCAGACCAAGTACACATAGAGGAAGTCCAACCTAGACATAGCATATTATTAAAAGTATTCATTTTCAAGGTGTCTGAGAGAGGGAAGATACCAAAGATGTGCAAAAAATATTTAGATTTTTAATATGCAGAAAAGCAAGCTAGAGAATATCAGTAATTATTGACTCACTTTCTATTTTCCCACACATATGCGTGTGTGTTTGTGTAAATAATATCTATGTGTTATTGATGGCTTTCTTGAAAGTTTGATAAGATAATAGGCAGACCTTCATGAAAGATAATCTATTGTATATCATATCATTAGAGTCATACAAGTGACTGAAAGCTATAGAATATATAAAATCTATCTGTATGATTTGTTTTTTAGTAGGAAAAACTACTACCTTAAGAACTCTCTTCTAACAAAAGTGGTTTTTTGTGTGTGAATCATACAAGATTCCTTGGATAATTTCACAAATGTGATAATTTCATTCTGTGAACTCCTGATTATTAATATCAAGTTAATAATAATAAGAGACATAAACTTTTCAAAGGTATATATCACTGTCTTGCCTGTCACTTAGAACCTTCACAGAGTTCAAGTGCAGGAAGGAATCACTTATAGATGGTGAACTCCTCCAAATACTCCTGTTTGAAGATGCCATTGTGATGATTACATCAGATGCCAGAACACTGAAGAGCCTCGTTTACATTGACTTGAAAGATTTGGATCAAATCTATACCCAGGATATAAGATGTTAATTTCATGAAATAATAGATAATAGGGTTAAACAAAAGTGTTTTAATTGCTTTAAGAATGACAGAAGTAGCCAGTAAAGTAGAAGAGAATAAAAATTTAGAGAAAATGGGAATGATCTAATAGGCAATCTTTGAAAGAGTTGAGATTTTCAGAACCACTAGCATTAATTTATTTTATATTAATATTTCAAAATGAGCATAGATTAAAATATTTTTAAATGAATTTTTTATAATAATGTTGAAACCTTTCAATAAATGGAATATAATTTTGCTAGTTTTTGTGTGGTAAACCAATGAAACTTTAAAGGACACAATGGCATTGTAAAATGCTAGTTTATTACATGCTTATTTCTTTATAAATTATACTTATTTTATAAATTCTTATCCTTGCTTTCTTTTCTTTTCTTTTTTAGGGACAAGCAGGTGACCCAGGCCCCCACGGACCATCTGGACCACCAGGACCAGAGGTAAAATGTTGGTGAAAGAATAATAACATTAGAACAGAATTCAGTTGGTAAAAACATGTTTTCACAAAACAGTATTAAGGGAGCACTTCAGAACATTTAACATCTGTGAACATAGATTAGATTAAATATTTTTGTTACATTAGATACTATCTGGTAATGATCTTTGTTAAATTTTGGAAGTTAGACCAGTGAGGGCAGAGGATCACAAATTATATGGTCTCTAGCTTCCTCTTCTCTTTCCAAAAGGAAGAAACTTGTATAAGTAGAAAGGACTGAAGTTGTCCTTCAATTTTTACCTGAGGACCTCAATATATATATCCCCATGCTCCATTATTCTGTGGAATTTTTTTTTTCAGATTTTTCAGTGGACGGGTAAGGACAAAGTCATGTAGGTTCTCCTAAATTAGAAAGAGCTAAATTCCTGTGTAGTAGAAAATAGCATGGGCTACTTTTGTATGCCTAAGAACCACTCCAGCTAAGTTCTGCGCCAAAGAGTTGGCCACTGGATGGCAAAAATTTTGGCAACAATAATTCACAAAGACCATCTACCAAGAGGTTGTGATCTACTTCAATGAAGAAAACATTCCTCCTAACAAAACCATGTCTTTGTGAGTAAAATCATTCATCTCTTCATCCAAATTGTACACAACTGAACAAATATCTGCCCTTGAAGTTCCCTTAAATCCCTGGACTTGAAAAAGAGAACATAACCTTTCAGGTTTTAGCTTTAATTTGATAATAAGTGCTATTGTTATTCCCATTTTAAAAATGAACAAACAGAAACCAAATGCATCATCCAGAGTCATCCAGCTATTAATTGTATGAGGTTGGATTTGAAATCAAGTTTTCAAGATTCCCAAATCAACAATGTCCTGAATGGAGCCATATTTTCAGTGTTAGCATTCACACTTCAGAAATCAACAGCTACTACAGAATAGGGTTTAGTTTATTGTTTTTAATTATTTAAATTTAAGAAAGTGAGGGAGAAAATGTTAATAAAGTAGATTAAATGTAAAAGTGTATCTATCCACATCTCTCTTCCACCCAGACTCCCATGCCCACCTAATTGTTAAATATGTCTTTATATTCTTACATCAATCTCAGGATTCTGTACCATCTGGCTGCTAAAAGGAAAAAAAAATTAGAATATAGGGTAAAGAAAAGAAATACTAGAAGCATATTCTCAAGCTTAGCTCAAAATAATTCACAATAGATTCCTAATACTGAATTTAATATCTGTTCTTGAAGCATATTTTATGTTATCCTCTTTGAACCTTGAACTTTACAGAATGTTTACTTCCAAAATGTTTGTATTTTTTTTTTCATTTTTCTGTTGTTGTGGACAACAGTAGTTGTCTATGAAAATGCCTCAGAATTGTTTGCATATTTTATAACAATTTAGACATCGGCTTCATGTGTGATTTATAATTGGTTGATTTCCTGGAAGCCTACTTGAAATAGAAGCTTCAGAGATATTATGTTTGGGTTCTCTTTGCAGTCATATTGTCCTATGAGTCATATACCACATGAAGAGAATACTTCTCAAGCTCACTCTCATTCAAACATATGAGTCAACAGAAGGGGGCCAGAGAAAAGAAAAGGGAAGATATATGAGGATATAATAAAGTATCACATATACTGTAAAACTGAGAAAATTATTTAGGATCAGACTAATTTTTTAGATTAAGAAAAGCAAAGAAAAAAATACCCAGAATGCCAAATGCTTCGACAGTTTCCAGGGGCAGGAGACTACTAATGTTCTCTCCTCCAACTTCTAAAAGGACAAAGTATTCATATTACTCACTACACAGCTGCCTTTTAGTGTCATCTAAGCCTGACTGATTGATTTAATAAATGCATATTTTGTCAAAGTGTCTAATTTTAAATGCACTAAAAACCATTGCTTCAAAATTAATATTTAAAAATAATGCCTGCATTTCATTTTAAAGTAAAATAAGAATAACATTTAGAGTAGCAAATGTAGCAAAGTAAAATAGTTAGCTGTTAAATTATCTGCATAAGATTGTTGTGGAAAGGGAGGGAAATCCGCATAAGTGAAATTTCTGCATAATGGAAATGTAACTCTTTAATTACCAAGGACTTTTAAAAGCGAAAACTATTCTGGAATGTTATATATATATATATTCTACTTTTTAAAATGGTGTCTGTAGAAAATAGTTTGACTTTTTCACAATAACCAAGAGTCATTGCCATGATTATCATCAATAATACAACCTTTTGTTGTATTAGTTTGTAGATGCAGTAATTATGATCTGGAACACGACACTTTTCCCAAAATATGCTTTAGAAAGTGATTTCTTTTACAAAGACCATATGTCAATTTGTTGGGTTTTGAGTCATTTTTTTTCATTTGTTAATTCAATACATTTTTATTAAGTACCAATATTGTAAAAAGTGTCACACTATTCTGACAGGAACAGAAAGATAGCCTCCTTCATGAGGGTCAAATGAAGGATGTACATATGAATGACTTCTTTTGCAAATATGGCTGCCTTTCTACAAAATTAATTAGTCCAGAGGCCAAAGAAGCTTTTTCCTTTGTGTTTATTTTGCCTTCCTGAAAAGCATGTATAGGCTATGGAATGGGAATCTAGAGATTATCTAATTCATTCCTTAGCCAACACATGAATCTCATAAGCAATGTTCCCAATAAATAAATGGTAATCTAGTTCCTACTTGAGAATTCTTAATAATGAGAACCTGAGACTGAGAAAATTTTAATTGTGATTATTTGCTCCTGAAGTTGAGCCTAAATCTTTGTAATTACTGGCAATTCTACCACTGGTATTTGTGTTTCTCATAAATTTAAAGTATAATACATTTTTTTGGTACTGTAAGTTAGTTACATCTTTATCATACTCTTATTAAACTAATTGCTTCATGATATAAATGAATAAATCTTTTCTAAACTTTATATATCAACTGGTGTTAACCATAAAACTCTGCATACAGTAGGCATGGAATAAATGTTTACTGAATTAAAATGAATCAAGGAGTAGATAAGTGTCCCTGCTTTAGTGAATGATAATCATAATAATTTAAAGCCTATTTTATAGGGAAGTAGATTCTATTATCCCCATCTTGCAGTTCAGGTAACTGAGATAGGCAGAAGTGAAGAGGCTTTTTCTGTCACATAATTATTTAGTGTCTTAGGATAGATTTGAACTTAGGACTCCCTGGCTCCAGTCTCAGTGTTCTAACCTCTGTACTACCTAACTGCCAGAAAAAAGTTTACACTTTGCTTAACGAACAATAAGGATAACATTAAGAGTTTTAAATGTGGAAGTAGCATGACCAAGTCTATGAACAAATCAAATACCTAGTAACCACACTTTGTTTACTTAACTTTTGAGAGTCCATGGTTACTTCCATTTCAGGAAGCACTATGACATTATAGTGACAGATTAAGTGATTAAAGGATGGGGTAAAACCATGTAATGGCTAACATGGCATTTGGTGGGATTAAAAAGTTATTGCATACAAGGAGATGATCTGAATTCAAGACTTAGTTCTACCACTAAGCAGTTGTGAAATTATTTTTTAAAAAGCTAATGGTGGGCAACTAGGTGGCTCAGTGGATAGAGCACCAGCCCTGAAGTCTGGAAGACTGAGTTCAAATCTGGCCTCAGACACTTAATATTTCCTAGCAATGTGACCCTGGGCAAGGCACTAAACCCCAATTGCTTCAGCAAAAAAAAAAAAAAAAAATCTAGAGGAATATTTTCTATCATCAATCTTCTTTGAGACTCAATTTTCTCATTTGTAAAATATTTTCTACTGTTAATGTATTTATATTACATTACATATGAAAGTATTTTCTAATGTAAGGGGATCCAAAGATTTCTTTGGTTTTTAACATTCTGTGATTCTTTACTTATGTTTTTGATAATGACGAGAATGCCTTACTCCCTGCCCTGTCCCTTTAAGTCCCAATTCAAATATTATTTCTTCTATGTAACTTTTCCTGATTCCTCCAAACCCAAAGTGATTCATTGTATCCTTCATATACTTATATTATTCAAAAGCACTAATCTCCTTAATATCAGGAATCTATTCATAGCAAATATTAAATACATGGTGATTGAATTACATTATATTGAAAAGATATAATTAACACTGAGCTATAAATGATTGAGTGTGTCAGTGGATTCTCATGTGATGTTATTTTTTAATATAGAGCAAGAATTCTTAGGGCAAATGCATGATTCTCCAAGCTGAGCAAGTGAGGGAAGCATGTTTTTAGATGAAAAACCTTCAGGGTATCCTTAAAAATCATATAACATATACAGCTGCTTCATCTCTCTGGATTAGTAGCATCTATTCTAAAGTTCAATTCTCAATTGTCTGATGGAATTAAAACAATCTCAAATCCTTGGATATAAATCTGAACTATTTGCCTTTGGCGTATAAGATGATTGTCTTTGAAAACCATCTGAACAAATGTCACTTCAGAATACTTCCAAGTATGTATTTTCCTGCTTCCTAATGTTTTGCTTATTGAAGGCAAATTGGTATGTTGCCATATGGCCAAAAAAGTTTACATATCTGCACATCCAAGCCTTCAAAGAAATATGAATTCCAGTGAAATAAAAAAGATAAAAGTTGCATGTTTTGAACATGAGATTTTAATATCCCCTACCTTCTTGGGTAGATATGTTCAGTTCTTAGAAATGAAAGATGGTACATTCAGATCTTATTTCTTTCTTCAAAACAGGCTTAGGATAGCAGCATACTTATAGGAATACAACATCCTCATCTCTTCTTGGTCCTGAGGCAACAAAGTAGAAGAATATTGTCTGTGAATTGATTCTTCTACTGACATCCCAGGACAATAGAGAATGCCAAAAAATTTGAAGTTTACATATTATTTTTGGTAAATGCAGCCAGTTGTTTTCTATCAAATGGGATGAGACAACTAAAATAGCATTTCAAACTTTTTCTTATTTATATTGTATTCCATTTTTATATTACATTTTCCCCCAACTATATTCATCCCTTCCACTCTACCCAAGATTCCTAATAACAAAGATCTTGAGAAAAATGAAAAAGTCCCATGACCCCTCAGTTCTCATTCAGAACATCTCTCCTGTACTAGCTACACTCCTCTTCCTTTCCTGTCTTAACCTCTAAGTGAAAGCAGTTCAATTCTATGTTATTCTTTAATCTTATCACTGATCTTGCGCTACTACACCTCAGACCTGAATTACTTCCATGGTCTGCTACCTTCTTTCCTACTCATATGCCACTGAACAAACTTAAAGAAAATCATGAAACAGTGTTGCCTGGGTCCCTTACAACTTTGTTACATAATCTTGAAAGGATACTCACTGAAGCAAGGCAATGCTTTTTACATCTTCTCTCCATCTCGCATCACTCAGTGATCCTTTGCTGTTATATCCTCCTTTTCCCCTGTCTCACACGAAGAAATATAGCTTTTCCTTGCCATAGTAAACCACACACACACACACACACACACACACACACACACACACACATGAGATCCCATTCTCTCCAGTCTTCATCAGCAAATCACCCTATTTATCATTCCCAATTTCTCACTTATCTTAAATTTCCATTTGTCTACTGACTGCCCCTCTACTTCTGACAACCACATCCTTGTCTCTCCCAGTTATTAGCTCCTAAATCTTCCTTTTTGGCTAACCTCCTTGAAAAAGTTGTCTATAATTGGTTCCTCTGTTGCATTTCCTCCAACTGATTCAAACCTTTTGTAGATTATCTTGTGACTTCATCATCCAAATGAAACTGCTCTCTCCACAGTAACTAAACAAAATTGAATGGCTTTTCTCAATCCTCATTGTTCTTGACCTCTCTGCAGCTTTTGACCCTGTCAATCTTTTTTATATTGATACTTCTCTCTAGGTTTATCTAATACTACTTTATCCTGGTTCTTCTGATTATTTTCTTTTGCTGGATCTTCATGCAGATCACCCCCAATAATATTGGATGTTCCATACTGCCTCCTCCCAGCTCTATCCTGAACCTTATTTTCTTTTCTCTCTATGCTACTATCTCATCAGCTCACATGTTCAGAAATCATTTTAATTCAGATAATTATCTGATTCTAACCTCTTTCCTGATTTCCAATCTTGCTTGTCCAACTGCCAATAGGACTTCAAACACTGAATATCCCACTGATGTTTCAAACTCAGCATCTTCAAAACAGAACTTATCTTTCTCCTGAGACCCTACTCCTTTCTGAACTTTCCTTTTACTGAGGACAAACTACATATGGGGCCATCCTCTCAGCTGCCCAAGCTCACAATCCAGGGCACATCCATGACTGCTACATTGCACTTATTCTTCAAATATAACTTATTGCCTCTGGATATAAATGCCTTTTTCTATGAGTCTATTGGAATTGTCTTGAATCACTTCATTGTTGAAAAGAGCCAAGTCCATCATATTTGATCTAAATGATGCTATTCTCCCCCCCTTTTAAAAAATAGCCTTTTATTTTTCCAAACACATGCAAAGATAATTTTCAACATTTATCCTTGCAAAATCTTATATTCTAAATTTTTCTCCCTCATTCCCCCTTTCTCATAGACAGCAAACATTCCAATATAGATTAAACAAGTGCAATTGAGCTAAACATATTTTCATATTCTTCATGATGTGCAAGAAAAACCAGGATGATATTATTCTTAATAATGTAGGAAATACTATATAATAGTAATAATAATAATAATGGCAGATAGCATTAACATGAGACTTTAAGGCTTGCAAAGTGCTTTCTATATGTTAACTTGATCCTCACCCAAAAACACCACTCTGCATGATAGGTGTTATTATTGTTTCCATTTTGCAGATGAGAAAACTGAAATACAGAAAGAGAAATTATTTTCCCAGGGTCACACAGCTAGTAAGCTTGAATCAGGATTTGAGTTCAAGTCTTCCTGACTTCAAATACCACTTTGTATGTACCCTTTATGGGGGTCAGTATAGCATAAAGGGATAAGTATAGGATTTTGAGTTAGAGAACTTGGATTTGAATCTCCGCTCTTCCAGTTACAGCCTGTGTGAGTTTGGAAAAGTCACTTGAGCTACCTGGGCTTTAGTTTCCTCATCTGTAAAGTAAGGGATTAGGGATTAAGTTCATTGAAAAATCCTTCCTGCTCTAAACCTAAATCTACAATGCAATGGTCCATTGTACTAAAGCTTCTGACTCTGACTAGGTGGTATATGGGAAAATATATGAGCAGTCTTCCCATGATATCACTTTCCAAAGATTCAACAAAGTGCCCTCATTTCCACTCATCCCCTTTTATCAACCAATAAACTCTGCATTCATTTAAACTTCCATGAGCCTTTTAACTTTTAACATAACGAATTCCACATCTATGTTACCCATCAGCTGAACTATTTTCTTTTCATTTTGCTCCTAAGCTACCCATATTTTATTTCCAGGGTATTCCCAAGATTCTTACAGGCCCAAAGCCTATGGGAACTCCAGTACCTAGGAATCAGAACATAAATGGTTGTGACCCAGTTAAGTAGAATGTGAAAGAACAGTTGGACAAGTAAGAAAATGAGCAGAGGGAGGAAAGGATTACCCAGAAGACAATGTGTTACAGCAGAAAGACAACGAGGCTTGGAAGCAAACAATCTTCCCACTTTCATGTGAATTCAAGTTGTACCTCAGATACTTACTACCCATATAATTATGGGAAAGTCGCTTAATCTCTGGGACTCAGTTTCCTCATCAATAAATTGAAGAGGTGGGACTAGATAACCTCTAAGATTTCTTCTACCTACAAATTTATGGCCTTGTGACCTTGGATAATAAATCAAGGTAGATCCTATCTGGGAAGAAGAATTCATCATCCCTCTACTGTGAAAAGGACAATGAAAATGAGGACAGAAGAGAAGCTATGAAGTTTAACAGTTAAAACAGTTGTTACCTTGTGTACAGTAGTTCCATAGATGGCTTTTAGATAACTTATTAAGAAAATCAAGGAAAAAAGAGAATTTGAAGAGGAATGGAAAATTCAAGATTCAAATGCTTTTACAGCCCAAGAAGAATAAAACTTAAGAAAAAAGACTGATTTGGCAATGAGAAAATCATGAGTGATTTAAAAAAAAAAACTATACTATTTCTTGAGTGATTATCATGTGGTTAAAAAAAAATCAGTCATTTAAATAGCTTATGAGCAAGACTCCAAGAGATTCCAGGTGAGGAACAAAATCTATTTTTAGTTGTATTCAGTAAGAAATTCCGTAAGCCTCTAATTAAGAAGAAAGGATAGCAGCAAGTAATCTTCCATGCATTTTTCCTCATTATTTTAAGAAGTGAAGACCAATATAATTACAGAAAAGTTTTACATGGTTATAAATGTAATTTTTTTTGAAAACAAGAAAATACAAGTTCAAAAAATTATTTCATCTAACTTATTTTCTCTACTAAGAATAAAGATATTTTTAACATAGAAAGGGCAGAAGCAAAATGCCAAATAGGGAATCAAAACTCAAATAAAGAGCAAATATCTAGAATTTACTAGAATTCTAGCATAAAAGAATATCTAAATATTCCTGATAAATTAAAGTCATCTTTATGACATTTTTGGATTAGTGGATCAAGACACAATGTAATAGAGATAAAGGTAAAATCTTGATTTTAGTTTCAAAAGAAGTATAAAATGGAGAAGGTATGGTTTATATAGGGAAAATTTCCAGAGGCTTTAACATATTGCAAACTCAGTATAAATTGGTGTGATTTGGATAAGAAAATAACATAGTCTAAGCTTATATGGTAAGCCTTGAAACAAAAATGCAAAATTGCCTTCAGTTCTGTGCAACAGCCTTTCATTTCTAGAGTGATAGTGATAAATTCATGGTAAGAATCACACAGGTGCTTTTTAAAAATTCATTATAAACTTTAACTTGGGTTGTCAATATTGTTAATGTAAAATTTTTGTCCAAGACAAATGAGTTGGCTTACTCATGGAATAAATGAATTATATCAAACTTTATACAATTACTATAAATCAGAAAAAAAGAAGAAACATGCAGGGACGGATGATTCACAGGTACTTCTTGAAAAGAATTTAAAAAATTAACTGTCAATTGATTTTATCATGTGTACAAAGACAAGAAACATCATTTCAAGGGACTTTGGTCAATTCATATTACAGTACTTATGGTAGATATTTACAAATATATAACAATGTAACCAACCTTGGTTGTAAATACACCAGTGAAGAAATTCAATGAAGAAATCACCAAGACCTTACAAATTAAATCAGTTTACACATTGATACTTGGTGATATCGATGCAAAAGTGGATATCTCAGAAAGCATAATACAGGGAATAAAAAGAAGTCAGATATTTATATAGACTTTATAGAATTCTCACTCTTCTTATATCATTAACGCTTTCTTCAAGAAGAGAATTAATAGGTGCTGCCAATACATCACAAGTCACCAAAACTTCATAGGAAGTTAAACTGATCATATTTAATAAATAGAAAAAGACATTATTAATGTGAGATTTATCCCTAAATCAGGTGCATCTAGTCAGACAAGTGATCTGTCAGAGCAAAAATCAGAATTAAGAAACAGAAGAAAGAATAAGAAGGAGAAAAAGATATGGCATTGAATTGAAGCAACTCAATGTTTAACTATTTAAACAAATTATTTTTCATGAAAATAAGTACTGAATTAAGTAAATGTCATTGATGTTGATTATAATAATTTTATATAAAAGTTGAACCAGCATTATCTATTGCCACAAGGACATCAAAGGCCTGATAAATCACCTCAGTCAGCAAACACTTGGTTTGTTTGACAAGTAGGAAGTGATGGTGGCCAAAGCTAACTGACTTAGGATGTTTATTTGCTTGTAAACTCCTATGAAGAAGAATGAGGAGAGATTTTGACAACTATCTCACGAAGCAGACAGAAGCAGAAGAGGATAAAACCAGATTAAAAGAAATCCTGGCAAAAGATTCAGCTAAGCAAAGTTATTCTGAGAGCATTCAAGGACAAGAAATAGAAGGAGAATAACAAACAGAAGAAAAATGGAAAATACTTCCATAGATTATTATACAACACTTTTTCTCTATCAAGAACAATGGAGTCACCATATTTAGATTCTGGTATCAGTCTTTCTTACAGGGAAAGTCAAATAGCACTTTAGAGAACAAATTTTGATATTTTAAGTTGTATGAACTTATATTCCAAAACCAAATATACAATAATAGGTCAGGTCCCCAGAGAAAGTGGTCTTAGGAACATGAATGAAAAAAACATTTCAATAAAAAAAAAATTGATTTAATGGAACAATACGCCACCTTAAAGACTCTTTATCAATATGATGTCTTTCACCCATATGCCAAAATCATGTTGACAGAGATGACACTATTTAAGAACTGGCTGATTATAAGCATCAAATGAAGCAAAAACAAGGGATTGTATCATCACCAAAAATGTTTGCCTCTGTGACAAAGAAGATCAACACAGAAGATACCCTGTGATTGGGAAGGCACTCCAAAGGACATCTTGCTAATTTCAACATCTCCTGGAAAAGATTAACCACCATTCAAAAGTGTTTGGCCTGACCATACATGGAAAAAAAAAAGACCAAGTGGATGAAGAATGCCTATTGCTTAGATTATGACATAGTTGGATGGGTAAACCAGAGAATCTATTTATCTGTGTGTCTGTTGGGGATAGACAATGCAAATGGACAATGCTTTAGAGATGTTAGCAGAGGGAGGAGATTGGACTGCATTGTACTAAGGAAATTGCAAAATTCTTTTGACAAAGCCAAGTTTCTCCCAGAATCAAAGGACCAATTTTTTTTTAGCATCATCATTCTACTAGTGTTGCTGAATGGAGTTGATGCATGGAACATAACAGTCTCTGAAGAACTAAAAATAAATATTACACAGAGGGCATTGGAGATGTAAGTGTTCATAGACTGCAAGATATAAGCATTAAGTATCTTTAATGAAGAATATGAGTAAAAGATTCTCAAGGAAATATAGAATAGAAAGGGCTGATAGGCTGGTCATTGAGAGAGGGTCAAAAAAATAACAAAGAATTGCCCAAACTATACATTGACCTTTTAGTAGCAGAAGAATGCCTCTAGATTGTACGATAGCTCTCTTGTGGCAAAATTCTTAGAGGATACAATCTATATCATTTAAAGAAACATTCTACTTAGAATATTGTTAAATAGTGTTATTTTTGTTAAATAGTTCAAGTTAAAGGAAATTAGAGTTGTAGATTGTGAAGTTAGAATACTTTTTGGATGATGAATAGATGAAGGTCATTACTATTCCTGTGTAGTTGGTGACTGGGTGGAGTGAAGGTTGAAGAGATAAAGAGATAACTATATTGGGAAGCTAGTTGTTTAAGGCAACATCATTTTGTATATAGAAATCCTCTAGTATGAGGGCCAGGGTTGAGGTAAAAGTGAAAATTGAACTAAGTACTCAACTTCTTGAGAAAGAAGAGTAAATGATCTAAGGCCATTTGGAGACTGCTCCAAGGATGTGAACGGGGTGAGCTAGCTTGAGCTTGTTGAATTGAATTAATGTACAAAAACATTGTCAGAATCAGTTGATTTAAAATTATAAGTATTTTTGTAACATAAATCAAAAATCAATTTTCACAGTGGCTTAGAATTTCTCATAGAAATTATTTCAAATGTGTTTTAAAGATCATATGCAAATAAGTTGCATTTGGATCACAAATAGTAAGACAGTACTTATAGTAAGGAATTTGATTTTCATCTCTGGACATGATTTGTCTCAGCTGTGTTTTCTGGAAGGTACACATATGGAATTCAGCTGCTATTTTTTCCTTTGGAAGGAAAAAAGATACCTGAGTAGCAATGACCAAATGTAAGCATTTTCCACCATAAATCATGGTTTTAAGAAAAGGCTAAACAGCAAATGAAGGATAAGCCAGGTGCCTAGAGAGATGCTTTTATTCTTGTATCCAATCTGGAAAATAGTATTTTTCCATTCATTATTTTCTCTGAAAGTAGAATAGCTCCCTCTCTTGAAATTTTTATGTTGCTTTCTCCTTTAAGTTTACAGGGAAAACGAATTTATTATTACTACCCTTTTAAATATTTTTGGCTTCAAGTCTTGGCTAAATTATCTTCACTCAAAAAAGATCATATTAAAGCTTTTTATTACTTTCCTTCTGAGACTCAGCACATTACTGACATGTCAAGCATTTCTGCAACTGCCAGGACTTTGTCCTATAAGTGCATTCTGGGAACATATCTCTCAAACCAAGTTTTTCCCTCTAAAAAGCCCCTCTCCTTGGATGAAATACAAATAAATACATGCATTCTTATTCCTTCTTTTAAAAAAAGCAATCCATAATACATCTGTCCCCTTTTAGTTCCTAGGGAAGAAATTTTAAGTGTCATTGGAAGTTTAATTATACAATTAAGATCATGTTATGCTGCTCAACATTTGAAACCAAGCTTTGCTTTATTATGCTTTATTGTGTACATAGTCCTATATTAGACACTGTGGGGATGGAAAAGTGAGAGACCTGTTTAGTGATGATAAATAATTTAGAACTCATACAATATAGGTACCTCCTAGAAAACCAAATGATTTGTTCTGAAGTACATAAATAGCAAGTAGAAGAGCCAGGATTTAAATCCTATTAGTAAAGTTCTATTACCTTATAAACTAGTTTTCTTTTTCAGCTGTGTATCTTGGCTACTAAGCACAGTACTCAAAAATTCTGAGGACTTACTAAATGTTTGTTGAAAGGACATAGGGTATTACATTTGCTCTCAAATACAGTTGTTGTATTTGTCTTGCAAATTCTGTTTTTTTCTTCTCTATTTTTAAATCTCTGTTGCTTGGTTAGCTTTCTGGAGAAGGAAGGGGAAAGAAATGCAAGGGGAGTCAAAACAAAAGATAACAATAAAAATTAATGTTTAAAATGCTTATTGAATTGAAAATCTAGGTCTTCTGCCCACAATATGCTTCCTCCTTTGGACATTATATTATTTTAATTATATCATGTTATATGATATTATACACCATAAATATCATATTATATTAACTAAATTATTTTAAATATTAATATTATATTAATCATAAATTATTTCATATGTGTGAAATATCCAAGTTTGCAATTTTGGAATTGTCCTTGATGCTTTTGTAATTTTATACTAAAAATGACATGGAAAGGGAAAGACTGACTTAATAGACCTCCTAAATTAGATACCAGAAAGAATACCACAGAAAAGGAAAGTGAATAGGAATTGAGACACGCATAGAAAGTTAAAAACTAAGAAAGGAATCAGTTGTAAAATTTTGGGCCTCAGTTGTCTATAAATAAATGTGTCAAGTTTAGGCAACAAAAAATAACCTAAAGTCTTAATTAAAAGAAGCAAATTTCATGTTATTAGGTACCATCAATGCATGGTGGAACAAAACTGAAGAAGAGACCATAGGTCTGGATAGCCTGGCTTGGATAGAGTAACAATCACAGCAAAACAGTGTCATCTGATCTAGGTGCACTGTATCCCTGGATGCTGAAAGAACTGGCAATTATAGTTAAAAGACTATAGAGGGTGGAGAAATGACACAATATTGAAGGGCAAATATCATCCCAACTTTCAGAAAAAGGGAAGAGAATTGAGTTTACAAACTATAGAGAAGCAAACGTAGCCTAGAGCCCTAGAAACACATTAGAATGCATAACTAGGGAGATAACTGACAAAATATCTAGACAGGGAAGGAGTGATGCTAAAGAATCCCATGACTATTAAGGATCTTTTTGGTGGGATTATTAAACTAGTAGATGAAGGGACAGCTATAGATATACCACATAGTATAGCTATAGATGTACTCCATAGTATATCTATATCATTTACGTGTATGTTTATATCTATATATCATATGCAGATATAGGTATATATGCTATCTATCTATGCTGTAGATGATACAAAAATGAGAGTGTGTCATTTAACACACTGAATGACTATCAAAATCAAAAAAGATCCTACAGGATAGGCAAGTAGCATTCAAAGATTCTTTTAAAATGGCATTAAATGACTTTGTTGTGAATGGAGCACTGGACTTGGAACTGAGAAGACTCATTTTTCAAATGTAACATCAGTTACTTATTAACTGCGTGACTCTGGGTAAGTCACTGTTTGCTTCAATTTCTCATCTGTAAGATCAGCTAGAAAAGTAAAAAGCAAGTTACTCCAATATCTTTGGCTAGAAAATCTTGAAATAAGGTCAAAAAGAGTCAGGCACAACTGAAATGAATCCTTTAAAAATATTGCTTTGACTTAAATTATGTCGTAAGATTTTAAAAAAGATTTTAATATAAATTACCTTCATTTTGAATCTAAATTCTAAATGGAAATATTATGCAATGAAGGCATTTTCCTCTTTCAGTCTCACAAGCAAATCATTATCTGCCATTCTGAAACAACAATTAATTATGCTGTGCTTTGGTGTTTACAAAATATTTTCCTATATGTTCATGAAACTCATAACGGCGATGTGGAAGGTAGTTAGGATAGGGATTACAGATGAGGGAACTGAGGCTCACAAAATGACTGAGCAGGCACAGACAATTAGCAAATGGAAAAGATAGATCTATATAGAGGTAGCACTACATAGTGAAGATAACTCAGGATGGGAGTGAGAAAGACTTGAATTGGAATCATACATCAGACCCAGAACTGTTGATCCCAGATAATACTCTGTTGATACTCATTTTCATTAGATGTCATTATATGCCATATGAGAATATTAATAGCAACTATAAATCAGAGTTTGTAAAGTGTTTTGCGATCTCAAAGTTCTAGGTCCTGATTAGTATATCTTTTTATGCTGTTAGTTATTTTTCAATCATGTCTGACTTTTCATGATCTCATTTGGGTTTTCCTTGGCAAGGATACTGGATTGGTTTGCCATTCCTTTTCCCACTCATAATTATGATAAGGAAACTGAGGCAAATAGGGTCACCACAGCCAATAAATGTCTAAGGCTAGATTTGAACTCAAGATGACCATCATTCTATTTACTGCTCCTCCTAAGGGCAAATTTATTATATTTATTAAATTCGTTATTAATGCAAAATTATTCAATGCATATTTCCATGGGATGAAACAAATTGCCATGTTTCACACAATCATAACTTCAACCAGTGCAAACTTGAACGCAAATATTTCTAGAGATCCTTTATTTGCGCCAATTATAAGTTAGCTTCAAATATTAATTACCATTAGCTTTCTCACTCCCAGTTCAGTGTTCTTTCTAGAGTTTCAATACTACAATATTTTAAAATGCAGGAGGAGAAAGAAGAGAATAAATCAATTCTTTGCCTTCTCCTATGATCAGGACTACTATAAATTTCTCCATAGAGCAGAGCCCTGAAGTAGATGACTTGACCATTGAAATTATGATTTAGTTTCTTCAGGAAAAAACACTGTGGATAGATGTGTTTTCTTCTTTGTGACCTTCACATCTGTTTCCTACCATTGCTTTGGGTGACTCAGCCCTGACTCCATTAATAGCATTTAAAGTTGTACATTTTGAAAACTTAATGCATAGTCAAATTTTCAATGCCAAACTTGGAAATCAGTTTTAGTAGATTAAAAAAAAGTTAGCCACTTTTCATTTTCTCAGTAGTCAGAATTGTGACAGTTGAAATGCTGTAAAGTGAACCAGTAGCATCAAATCTCCTAATAGATGTGGCAATTGGCCAGAGGACCACTTTAGTTTTCTTGTAATAATTTTTCCAATAAGTGTGGCCTTAGTTCAGCCTTCTAGTGAAGTTCTAGTCATCCCACTTAAAAATAATGAATGGAAATGGCTTAATCTGCATTTTGATAGTAGTTCTTTATTCTTTTAGCTCTGAGAAACAATTTCAAGAACTACAGAGAGATGTTTTCATTTACTCTCTAAGTGAATGCACACCTAAAAAACAATGAAATTCAGTTTTTGGATCACTTCTATAGTCACAATAAGAAGAGCTAGTAATAAGTGTGTCTTAAGAGTAGTTCAACCTGGTTCATAAAAATAGTTTTCCAAAAGCATTGGGATAGTTTTAAGCTATGACTACCCTAAGACTCTTGGAAGATACTGTATTGTGTGATTCAGTTTCTTAAGCATCCTAGTAATGCAGATGAGTGTGGTATTATAATTCCTATTTTGCTTAAAATGAAATATGTTGTAATAGGAACATTTTCCTTATTCCTCTGAAATTGAGAAAATTCATTGTCATTCTGGGCTTTTGCTACTTGTTAGATACTATATTTTTCTTCTGATTTAAATGCAGAAGAAAATGACATGGTTTTATCCCAGGATCTTAGGTAGCATCACACACACACACACTCTCACACACACACTCTCTCTCTCTCTCTCTCTCTCTCTCTCTCTCTCTCTCTCTCTCTCTCTCTTTCTCTTTCCCCCCCCCCATTCTACTTTGGGGGAGTTGTAACATTAGGAAGGTTTCCTTGACCTCTGTCTAAATTTGCCATATTACAACTTACATCCATTGCTTATAGGTTTGTTCGCTGGTAACAAATGGATACAGTCTTATCCTACTAATGTGACCATACTTTCATGACAATTCCCTTAAGTTTCTTATTTTCCAGGCTAAATATGCCCAATTTCCTCTACCAGTTTTCATAAGAAACAGACTTGATTTTGTCATTCTTGGCCTACTCTGGAAGTTCTCTAGATTGACTGTATCAACTGAACACAACTCTAGATGAAGTTTCATGAAATAAGACTACAGTGGAATTGCCATTAGCCTTTCCTAGAAACTCAGTCTGTCAATGGAGGCCAGGTCTATTAAGGTTTTTTTGATTGACACACTACTGACTCAAATTGAACTGACCAACCATTAAAATCCCTATTTTGGGATTTTTTTTGTTTAACCATCTCCTTTCTATGTAATTGTAAAATTGATTTTTTGTACTTAAGTCAAGGATTTCACATTGATTTTCTTTTTAAATCATTCTGTTGTTTGGTATTGCTCTGAGAAATAGTCCTACTTTTTTTTACTTAGTCATATTGTGTCCCTGCACAAGCCATTCTGTGAGCCTCAGTTTCCTAATCTATAAAATGGAAAGAATAACTTCTATCCTGCTTACCTCACAGTCCTATTATTAATCTCAGGAACTCATATATAGGAAAATATTTTGTAGACTCTTAAAGTATAGCATAATTAATTGTTAATTATTATTTTAAATTGTCAGATAATGATTTGATGCTTTGATTTAAGGGCAGAAAATGTCTTGATTGCCTAACATTTAGAATTTGACTTTGAAATAAATTAGCTATTAATTTTTAAAAATTCTTTAACATTTTTATAATTTATTTTATGCCAAGTACTTTAAGATTACAAGTTCTGAATTACATTTTCTTTCTTTTCATTAAGTTACATTATATTTCATCACAGGCAAAGATTTTGAAATTATCCATTAAAATCAATTCATCCATCCTAATTATTGATTCTGTATCAAGATTTACTCCCTCCAAAAGGCCATTAAAATCCAATTCCAACATGTCATCACCAGGTCAATCAGGTGACACTAGGTTCTTTATGTCAGTGAAATATAATTGATAGCAGGTCATGCCAAGTTGGAAAGACTTTGAAGATGGACCTAGAAATCAGCAGTTGCATATTTTGTGAACCAGCCTATTTGAGTTTGATGATGCACAATATGAGAATTCTGGTAGCCGTGTGAGGGTTTTATTCAACCTTACTCCAGAGATTGTTCTGAAGTGTTATAATCTGTGTTAGTGGAGCGAAATAGCCACACTGAACAAGTCACAGATTCTTGGAGTTTTGAATTTTCTATCAAAGCAGAAAACTCTGCTTGACATAGTCCATGTCCACATTTTCAAAAATACTAAAACTTTATTCTTTGGCCAAGTTTCTGAACTTTCCTATAAAAGCATGGGGATGGAGATTGTCCCTGCCCCATTTCTTAATATGACTGAAAAGTGAAAAAGACAATGAGTCCCACATGGGTAGAACACATGACCAACTCTGTCCTCTTCTCTGCCTACAAGAGCAAAACCTTCTGAACCCAAAAGTTCTTCACTTTGGGGCATTTTGTTTTTTGATTGATCAACTTAAAATTTCTCACCTGTTTAAAGCTCCCAAGAATTACAATTAATTTATTTAGCTAGACAAGTGAGCATACCATTCCTTTCTTGACCTAATTACTGAAGAATCTCCATTTGGTAAAGGAATAACAAGTACAGATAATTTTGTTTGCAAATTTATAAATGTTTAACATGGTCTATTGATTGATTGAAGTGGGAATGGGAGTATTACTCCTTTTCAAGGTACTACTATCCTTGCCAACTATTTTCCTATATCCTCTTTCTCAGAGAAAGCTTTTAAAAGCCCCTGTACTCAGTGCCCCCACTGTGTCTCTCAGTCTTATTTTAATCCTTTGCAATTCGACTTTTGACTTCATCGAGTGATTGTAACTGATCTTTCTAAAGGAAAAGGGCCACCTCTTCATCTGAAGTAGGAAGGAGGAAGAAGATAGTGAAGGAAGATGTTTGAGTGATATGAGAAGAGAAAGGGAAAAGAAAAGAGCTCCCCATGAATAACCTAAATTTGGGGAATGAGCCTGGGAGGACTGAGAAGGGGGTAGAATGGGAGTCTTGAGGAAGAATAAAAAATAGAATATTTACTGTAGTGACTAGGTTTCTTTATCTCATCCAAACTGGAAATATATCTGTTCAAAGGTCCAACCCCACTATTTATTAGCATGGGAACTTTGACTAACTTCCAACTTGGGCTGATTTTGCCTTCCTTAGATGACCAGGGGTTCCCAGAAGGACTCACAATATTGGTATCAAACTTTGGTTTAGACACCCATATGGCTTAGCATACTACAACTCAAAATTCTTGTTTTAAAATGATCCTCCAGACTCAGCCTCCCCAAGTAGCAGGATGAATTTTTTTTAATTTAAATTTTATTTTATTTAATAATAACTTTGTATTGACAGAATCCATGCCAGGGTAATTTTTTACAACATTATCCCTTGCACTCGCTTATGTTTCGTTTTTTTCCCCTCCCTCCACCCCCCCCCCAAGATGGCAAGCAGTCCTATATATGTTAAATATGTTGCAGTATATCCTAGATACAATACATATTTGCAGAACTGAACAGTTCTCTTGTTGCACAGGGAGAATTGGATTCAGAAGGTAAAAATAACTCGGGAAGAAAATCAAAAATGCAAATAGCTCACATTCGTTTCCCAGTGTTCCTTCTTTGGGTGTAGCTGTTTCTGTCCATCATTTATCCATTGAAACTCAGGTCTCTT
Source organism: Antechinus flavipes (assembly GCF_016432865.1). Classification (NCBI taxonomy): domain Eukaryota; kingdom Metazoa; phylum Chordata; class Mammalia; order Dasyuromorphia; family Dasyuridae; genus Antechinus; species Antechinus flavipes. Next base: position 445,693,816 of record NC_067401.1, on the reverse strand, counting down.
TGTCATAGAAATCCACTTCCATCAGAATACATCCTCATACAATATTGTTGTCGAAGTGTATAATGATCTCCTGGTTCTGTTCATCTCACTTAGCATCAGTCCATGTAGGTCTCTCCAAGCCTCTCTGTATTCATCCTGCTGGTCATTCCTTACAGAGCAATAATATTCCATAACATTCATATACCACAATTTACCCAGCCATTCTCCAATTGATGGGCATCCATTCATTTTCCAGTTTCTAGCCACTACAAACAGGGCTGCCACAAATATTTTGGTACATACAGGTCCCTTTCCCTTTTTTAGTATCTCTTTGGGGTATAAGCCCAATAGAAATACTGCTGGATCAAAGGGTATGCACATTTTGATAACTTTTTGGGCATAATTCCAGATTGCTCTCCAGAATGGTTGGATTCATTCACAACTCCACCAACAATGCATCAGTGTCCCCATTTTCCCGCATCCCCTCCAACATTCATCATTATTTTTTCCTGTCATCTTAGCCAATCTGACAGGTGTGTAGTGATATCTCAGAGTTGTCTTAATTTGCATTTCTCTGATCAATAGTGATTTGGAACACTCTTTCATGTGAGTGGTAATAGTTTCAATTTCATCATCTGAAAATTGTCTTTTCATATCCTTTGACCATTTATCAATTGGAGAATGGCTTGATTTTTTATAAATTTGAGCCAGTTCTCTAAATATTTTGGAAATGAGGCCTTTATCAGAATCTTTAATTGTAAAGATGTTTTCCCAGTTTGTTGCTTCCCTACTAATCTTGTTTGCATTCGTTCTGTTTGTACAAAGGCTTTTTAATTTGATATAATCAAAAATTTTCTATTTTGTGATCAGTAATGGTCTCTAGTTCATCTTTGGTCACAAATTTCTTTCTCCTCCACAAGTCTGAGAGATAAACTATCCTATGTTCCTCTAATTTATTTATAATCTCGTTCTTTATGCCTAGGTCATGGACCCATTTTGATCTTATCTTGGTATATGGTGTTAAGTGTGGATCCTTGCCTAATTTAGCAGGATGAAATTTTAAACAGATCACCATGACTATACTGTGTACAAACTTTGATACTCAATGCAATTGATTGCAAAATTCCTCAGTCCTTGTCTTTCAAATTGTCCTTTAGTAATTAGGTCACTTCCCAGCATTTCATCAACATTTATCTCCTTTGTATTATCTCTTAACTTGAGGGTCAAACCCTATTTTATTTCACTAATGTCTTACTTTGCACTTACCAATTTATTTTCCTCCTTTGTTAAAACTTATCTTTCTCCTCCATAGCTCAACTGATTTTCCTCCATCTGTTTCAATTTTTCTCCAGTTTCTTTCTTCCTCATTTAATCTTTCATCTTTGCAAACCCAAAAATTATTTCTCCATTTTTTTCACCATTTAAATTCATCCCAAATCTACCTTCTTTTCTAGTTCATTCTGCAACTTGGTCTTCTCTTTTAGAAGTTAAAAGTAACGGAAATAGGGATGGGAAGAACTTGGCAATAGTATTGTACTTTTATTGTACTTTTACTTTTACCTGGAAGATATGTATCCAGGAGAAAGTTTCTCAACTTTTTGAAATTTTAAATCTTTATTTCAATTATTTGTTGAAAATTAACAGCTTTCCACATTTTGGTGATATTACTATTTCAGTAGCATCTTTCTCAAAAGGAAAAGAAGAATTTTCATTGACTATGGATTCTAGTCCCTGAATTTGGAAACAAAATGTATCCATCCATCAAATCTCAACTCCCAGAATTTGCTTTCTATCTCCTTGATTTTTCTTATTGCCAATATTGGTATCAAACTTTAGTTTAGACAGTCATATGGCTTAGCCTACTACGACTCAAAATTCTTGTTTTAAAATGATGCCAGATTCACATTTTCATTACAAAATTTTGAAAGTCATCTGTAAAATACCTAATTGGGCTGAACATTTGGCATTCAAAAACTTCAACTGGAAGTAATTCTCATTTTCCTTTTTTTTTTTTCTAAACAAAATTTATAAAATTTTAGTTTGGGTTCTTTTAAAAGAGAATACAAACCAGACAGCCAGAGTTTTCTTCTTTTAAAGCTTCAAAGGCTTCATCTGGCATTATTTTAGGTCTGCTACCCTCAGCAGTGCATCTCCTTAAAGAGCAGTTTTGAAATGTTTCTTGTGGTCTGGATCAACTAATTCTTTCAAAAGCTCTTGACTCCTGCTCACTCCTAGGACAGAAAAGTTTCTTCAGCTCATCTCCCAAGCCATCATTTGAAGAGTATGGAAGTAGGCATGATTAAGTTATGCATTCCCCTGCTTCAACACATTCTTCTGTCTCTGTGTCTCTATCTCTTTCTCTGTCTGTCTCTGTCTTTATCACTCTCTCTGTCTCTATCTCTGTCTCTCTGTGTCTTTCTGGAGCTCTCTCTCTCTTTCTTTCTCTCTCTTTTTTTCTGTGTGTGTGTGTGTATCTCTTTCTGTTTCTGTCTGTCTCTCTCTACAAATCATCTAAACAAACTTTTTTCTCTGATTTTCATCTGAAGGGAGAATAGTAAGACTGAGCACCTAATTGGTAATCATTCCACTTTAGTACTTCAATAAAATGTTATTTTGGTCTAGGCTGACCACCCTTGGAAAGGGAATAATAAGAGACATTTAATTTAACTTTTAGTTTCCAGGAAAAAGACTGACATTATTTTGCTCTTAAAATAAGAGAATTTTTTCCATTACTATAATTCACCCAGAGAAAATTCTAAAGTTATATGTTTTAAAACTCATGGAATCACAAAATATCAGAATTTTAAAGAAGAAAATTCTAACATTATATATTTTAAAATTCATGGAATCATAAAATGTCAGAATTGTAAAGAACATTGGAATTAGGGTTGGAGATCATCTAGTACAACTCATGAGACAATATCCCAGACAAATAACTAATTAATGACAAAGGGCGCTTTATTTTGTTTTCAACCCATTTGTTCTATTTCCCCCACCTCTGTTCTGACATTCAAAAAAGACTTCCAGATGACCCCAATTATAGCCCAAAAATAGACAGAACTTCCCCGATGTCCACAGGGTCTTTGTTAATAACTCTTAAGTTCTTCCTTGAAGGTCATCACTCACCATCTTATCGATTCTCATGCCATATTTGAATATTTCATATGATTATAAATTATCCAACATTTTCTAGAAGACTTCCAGTGATAAATATACTGCCTCCTTGTTTGATTTTATAGGTCTTTTATTTCTAAATATGTAATAGCCATCTTCTACTCCTACAATGTAGTAGTTTGCCATTCCTTTTCTAGCTCATTTTACAGATGAGAGAACTGAGGCAAACATGATTAAGTGAATTGTTCAGGGTCAAATAGCTAGTAAGTATCTGAGATCAAATTTGAATTCAGATCTTCCTGACTCCAGGGCTGGTATTCTATTTAACAAATAGCTGCATTTGCTTGGTATATAGTGGGCATTTAATTAGTGCTAGCTGACATGACTTGACTGATTGGTTCAGTTTTATAATTTTATCACTGTGGAATATTCCATACTGCTGATAAATAACACAGGATGTACCACAATTTATTTCTTGTTATTCAATAGCTTCAATCATATCTAACTCTTCATGACCCCATTTAGGATTTTCTTGGCAAAGACATTGGAGTAGTTTGACATTTCCTTTTCCAGTTTATTTTACAAATGAGTAAATTGAGACAAATGAGATTCAGTGACTTGTCCAGGATTACCCAATATCACACTCCATTTCACCATTCATAACACAACCAAAAATAATATATCTCCCATCACACATAAACTAACACAACTATGTCCTTCCAGTCATTCAAGGATAGTCAGCATATTTGATTTCTTGCAATTTACAACCTTGTTATGTCTATGAAGATTTTCAAGGACTATGGCTTCATTCAGTGGTCAGATTGGTACTTTTGTTGCTAACTTATCTAGACTGGTTCTGAAACCATAGAAACAGATTATCCCTGGATCCATGTTTGAAATCTTGACTTGAAAGGACCTGTCAGAACTTGTGTTATACTTGGTATCACTTTTGAGAATCCAGAGTTACCTATAAAACATTGGAACAAAACTTTATGGGGGTGAAATAGAATATGATATTGAAAAGGGAGAAAAAATCCTTCATGTCATTGATTAAACTTGAACATAGTTCCACAACTCAATGGTTTCTTCAACAGAATAATTACTGCAATGTCTCTGTGGTCTCATCTGTTACTATTTTTTCCATTAATGTAAATTGCAAATCCATAGAAATGAAGTTCCCAGATAGCATGTGTTCAAGAAGTACACCTTATTCTAATGGTTGTGGCCTTTGAAAAGTCTAAAGGGAATTTTAAGATGCCTATCAGATTTGTGCTTTTTCAGAAAAAAAGATAACTCTGTATGTAAAATTGTACTTTTTTATATCTTTTCTTAGGGTTTTCCTGGAGACATTGGCATTCCTGGACAAAATGGCCCTGAAGGACCAAAGGTAAATTTTTATTATGTTGTAACTTGGAACTGTTAAAATTTGATGTTCAGAGTCTTCTGCACTCCAGGAATGGAGAGAACATGATAGAAATGGGAGAAAATTCCTTTATAACCCATAAAATAAATAGTGTCTGTGAACCATTTTACATTATACAGCTTGCTTCAAGATGTGTAAGAAGCAATTTCAAAGTCCATTTATCTCACGACTACGTTTTATCCAAAGCATGTTGTAAATCAGTAGAATCCAGGTAAGTGAACATGATTGTTCTCAGCTTGATCTTTAGGGTTTCCAAATTTGCAAAGCAGTTAAGTTATAGTGATGGAATCTCTTGGGGCAGGAAGGAGAAATAAAATATGAAAATAATCCAATCAACAATAACTGTTTTAGTTACTGAAGCCCTGAAACAATGGAAAGTAAAGCCATCATCTCAGTAAATTGGACTTGTTCCATGGCAAAGAAATGAGCACTGGTAGCTAACTAAAATAATTCAATCTAACCGTTCTTCATTCCCCATATTTTTAGTTATTTTAATGAAAATAATCAGCTCAAAGCATTCTTCCTTTCCTATATTGTTGATTATCTAAGAGAATATTCCCCTATCTCATTTACTTTTGTGTAGGCTACTAACTGTGTATTCAAAGAATAGCCAAAGTTTAATAATTACTAAAAATGGAAGACAATTAGAAAAGAGCCATCAACATTTTCTTTTAAAAAGTTCCATCACATTCTCATTGAAAGCTTATCAAAATCTGAGAAATTAATTTGTGAAATATGAACTCACTATTCTCCCACCACCAATGAAAATAATCATAATAATAACCAACATTAATAGAGTACTTACTAAATGCCGGGCATTGTGCTAAGTGCTTTACAATCATTATCTAAATTAAATCAACTTGTTACTTAATTGTACTATGAAGTTATTGTCTACCTATATGATTTCATTTATATGGTTTTTTCCTGATCATATGAAAGATTATCTTAAAGTGGTCAAAGTAGACATTCAAAAAATTTTAGCCTAATTCTCAAACATTTAGAATCTTAGAATCTTGGAGCTTTCAGAGACCTTAGATATCACTGTATCTGACACCACCACCCTCATTTTACAGATAAGGAAACTGAGGCCAGAGAGATGAAGGGACTTTTCCAAAGTCACATGGCTAGTAAATGACAGAGCCAGGACTAGAACCCAGGTATGCTGACTCCCTCAGTCTGGTGTATTTTTCCTGACACCACACATCTTTTGACTTTAGTTCCCATTACTTCACATAATGTCATAATACCTTAAATTTGTGTCATTTGCAAAGTATATTCATATGCCTGATCCTATTTGATATTTACAACCTTAAGATCTAAGTAGAATGGGATATTATCATCTCCATCTTAAAATTTAGGCTAACAGAGGTTTGCTGATTTGCCTAACGTCACATAGCTAGTAAGAATGAGAAACAGAAATTCCACACAGATCTTCTGATTCCCAGATTTCCATTACAACATGCAGCTTCCCTGTATAGAAGTTCCTGAGATTAATAAGAAAAGTAACTATGAAATTCTTTCTAAGATTGTCATCCTCTTGAGGGCAGGAATTGTGTACTTTTGTTCATCTTTGTTATCTTAGAGCAGTCTCTTATATGTTGGTAATAAGTATTTTAATTCCACTGAAATAAACCAATATTTAAAGGATTCTGTAGTAACAGACTAAGATTCCAAGATTCATTTGACAAATGGTTATGTAGTTTTCCAAAACTGTACATTCTTTCTTTGGAACTTTAGCCTCATGAAATACTACATTGGACAATCTGGTCTAAACAAGAATTGGTAGCTTACATTTGAGATGGAAAGTTACCAAATCCCAAAAGTTTCTTTATGCAGCTTATTATGCTAAACAGGGCATAACTGCCGGAGTCTAGAAATGTTAAGCATTAGAACTTAGTCTGCAACTGCCTAGAAATTTGAAGAATTCTCTCTCTATGGCTTCCGATTTTTAACTATTATCCATTCCTATATTTCTATATTGCCTCTCTCTGTCTGACTACTCTTTTTTCGGTAAAATTTCCATTAATTTTCAAAAAGGATATCCAACACAGGAGCAAGCAATGATAAAAATGAATGGAAACTCAAAAAAAAAATGGTTTGGGGCAGACTGTATTTAATTAAAATAAATATTGCTTTTACAAGGAATTCAATATGGTTTAGAGCCATCTATCTCACTGCCCCTCCCAGCTTTAAGCCTGAGACCTCACAGAAGGAACAATGAGAAAAGTTTGAGTCATTTGTATTAGATGTTTAAGTTGTTAACCAAATTTATTTTTCCTATCTACTTATGTATGAAAAGTTGTAAATATGATTAGAAAAAAAATAATTTAAAAAATAGGCTACAACAGGGCATTCAACTTTAACAGGTTGGCAATTGCCATCAATTGCAAGTATGATTGCAACAATTAGGTCACATGTGCTTCTATTTATTAATTTTATATCTATAGAGATGGCACCTCTGTTTCTATAGGATTTGTGTTGGGTTTTGTTTGGGGAGGTTTTTGGTTTAGAACTCTGATTTTATTGTTGGGTAGAAAACTCCGAGCAAGGAAGCTCCCTCTACTTGCAGATCTATAGCTACTTAGATAGATAGATAGATAGATAGATAGATAGATGGATAGATATTTACTTTGAAATTAAATAGAAAAAGGCAAAAAAAATTTCCACAACACTTCCATATATACAGCACAACATAGAAAGAAGATTCCATTTCACTCTGTTTTTTTTTTATTATCATTTTCAAAGCCACTCTTCTGTGCTTCCACCTTTTCTTTTGTTCTCTTCTATGCACTTTTTTCTTCTTCCCCTTCACCGTACCATACAAAAATCTACCATGCCCCTTGATCCAACAATCCTTTTATTAGAGCTATTCCTAAAGATAATCAGGGGAAAATAAAAATGTACATGTTCTCAAATATTTGTAGCAGTTGTCATTTGTGATGGAAAAGAGCTAGAAATTGAAGAAATAATGTTCATCAGTTGGAGAATAGATAAACAAGTTGTGACATATGATCAAGATCATGTACTATTGTGCTGTAAGAAATAATGAGATAGTTGATTTTGCAAAAACTTGGAAAAATTTGCAAGAAATAATGGAGTAAAATAATAACCAAGAATGCAGTGTATGCAGAAACAGCAATATTGTACTAAGAACAACCAAGTCATTATATTCTAAGAAAATTTCTTGGGGCAAAAAGATTTGAGTGACTTTCCCAAGAATATACAACCGAAGTATGTGTCAGAGGCAGGACCCGACTCCCAGTCCTGAGAAATAGAGTATTATGAGTGAAGAACAGAGAGACCAGTTTGGCTGAATTGCAAAGCATGAGATGGAGAATAATATCCAATGAGTCTGGAAAAGTAGGTTGGAATCAAGTTATAAAGGATTTTAAAAGCTAAGCAGAGATATTTATATTCATTATAAGGACAATAGAAAGCCATTGGCTTGAATTAAATGGTCAAGTCTCTGCTTAAGGAAAATTTGTATGGCAGAAAAATGGTAAGGAACTTGAAGCAAAGATGCTAATTAGGAAGCTGTTACAATAATCTAGGCAAGACATAATGAAGGTTTGGAATGAATTGGTAGTTGTGTGAGTAGAGAGAATGGAGAAAAGAGATCTAACACAAAAGATGTCTTGATAGGTAAGGTGAGGGACAGGGAGAAGTCAAGGATGACACTAAAATTAAAAACCTAATTTACTGGAAGGATGCTGGTACCTTCTAGAGAAATAAGGACATTTGGAAAATGATAAGAGTTGGGGAAAGGATAATGAGTTTAGTTTTAGGGTTGTTGAATTAAAAATACCTTTGTGACATTCAGGTTGAAATACCCAATAAGCAGTTTGTGATGGAGCTGAAACTTGGTCATGATAGGAGCTCAGTTCCTAGTTCTGAGAGTCATATGCATAAAGATGTAAGTTAAATCCATGGGAAGTGATGAAGTAACTGAAAGGAAAAGACTATAAATGGAGAAAAGAACAAAACTCAGAACAGAACCTTGGGGAATATTTGCATTTAGGGAATGTGATGTGAATAATGATCCAGCAAAAGAGACTGAGATCAAGAAGTTAATATGTGAACCAAAAGAGAGCAGTATCATGGGAACTTAAGAGAGAGTGCCTAAGAGGAGAAAGTCGTCAACAGTGTCAAGTGCACTACACAGGAAAGATTTGTACAGAGAAAAGACCATTAATTAAAAGATCATTGGTAAATTTGAAGAGCAGTTTCAGTTGAGTGATCAGGTCAGAGGAATGCAAACTGGTGAGAAGTGAATGAGAGAAAGGCAGTAAATACGGGCTATAAGTGGACAAGTATTTTCAAATAGTTTGGCTTAAAACAGGGGTGGGGGTGGGAAATGAGATATAAGATAAGGAATGGTAGTTTTCAGAGATTTTTAAGGTGCTTTGAGTGAGTTTAAAAGCAATAAGGAAAGCGTTAGTTGACAGAGAGAAGTTGAAGATTCAAGAGAGGGAGAAAATGAGGGTACAATCTTCTGGAAAAGACAAAAAGGGATCAGATTAAAGGTGTGTATAAAGAAGTTAGCCTTTGCTAAGAAAAGGACTGTCAGACACTGGGTGGGGGAAAGACAGTATGAGAATGTCAATGGGTTTTAAGATGGAGGGAAAAGGGGGAAATGCAACTCTTGGCAAAAGGGATTTGATTTTTTTTCAGTGAAGCAAGGCTCAAGCATCTAAACTGAAACTGGTGGAGAAGAGAGATGGAAGGAAGAGATATAAGTATTTTCAATAAGAAGAGAAGGCTTGGAATAGCTCCCATGCAGCGTGTGATAGGGAATCATTTAGGGAAGAAAAGGACTACTTTGATTAAAAACCTAATTAGGGTTGAATACCATGAATTTCTAATCTAATGGAGCTTGGTGGGTTCTGCTAGAATTTGTGTTCATAAGTAGCTAGCTAGATGGCTCTAAAGTTTGGAGCACTTGAGTTCAAATACAGTCTCAGACACTTAACATTTACTAGCTGTGTGACCCTGAACAAGTCACTTAATCCCAATTGCTTTGCCAAAAAAAAAAAAAAAAAATGAAAAAAATGATTTTATACTTTAAGATTTGTGTTCTACCGGAGTAGTCCTTGATATATCAGTCTCATCAGAGAGCCTCACCATATACCTCACCATGATAATATACTAGATTTTTCAAGGCATATATTGATGATCCTTTAAAAAAAAAAAAACTGGCTTCATAGTTTATTCAGACAACTAAGTGATACACTTAGTAGAGTATTCGTCTTAGAGATTTAGGTTCAAATCTTGAGTAGAACATTTACTAACTGAATGGCCTTGAGTATGTCATTTAACTCTCTCAGGCTCAGTTTCTTCATCTGAAAACTGGGTATAATAATCACTTCAATCTAAGGTAACTCCATTTTACAGTCAAGTTGAATTGTTTTCAAGACATCCTGACATTGCTCTAAAGATAGTCCTTCAAATTCTATTAATTGCCCAAAACTCAAAATAGGATTAGAAACTTTTGTAGAGCATAAGTTTATTAATTGTGCAAATAATTTTATATACTTGACTCACTAAGTCTTATTGAGAGCTACAAACTATAATAAACATATAGGGGCTTACTTTATTAGAGCAATCATTTGTCATTGCACAGGCAGCATTCAGTCAGTCAATGTTTTCTGAGTGGATGCCTATTTACATACAAAGTTTTATTTAGGCTCACAAAAAACCATAAAACACAATATTTATCAACACTGTTATAATCTATTTAGAGATTATAACAACTATAATGTTGTTACAATAGTAGCCAAGAGATCTCCTTTTTCTAGTTAAAAATATGGATTTTTTTAAAAAATGAAGATGTAACTGAAGTGTCCCAACTTTCCTAGTATTCTTCCAGCATTCTGACATTGCTTCACCCATCTTTTGGTCTCTTGGCCTGGCAGCTGGAGAACATCGACATACTACTGTCAGGTCTTTTGAGGATTATACAGACAAGAACTGAGAGGGATACAGTGATGACTGAGTTGCCTTTGTCCTCTCAGTTTTTGATCTGTGGCAATGAGGCTGGCTATGTTAGCATATTATCAATATATTATTTCCGTGCTGGAAGTCACAAGGTTAGATGAATGTACAAGAAACAAACTAGTACACTCAAACTCCTACATCTGAGACCCTAAGGCGCCATCATGCATCCTCTGATTCCTACCACCAATATGAAAGCTTAGATATCTCTTTAATCTCTGGGTGAGCACTTGGTCATGAATTAACTATATTTACCCCACTTCCTTTCACAAGGAGATAGAATGCCTAATTGATATCTCCAATTCTATACTGTATTAGGAGGTAAATGAGAAAGAGAAAGAAAGACAGACCAGTCAACCAAATCACATGATTAGGTGCTAAAGGTTAAGAGATTTCTGCTTTTGCAAGAATCTGGATCCAAAGGCTTGATGAGATGTGCAATCTGTGTGTTACATAGAAGAAGTTTTTTTCTGCTTTTATTTTCTTCTATTTAGTCCAATTTAATTTTTACTAAGATAATGATCCTCAATGAAAGGCTTTTGATGGATTGTGTTTTAGGAAGGGAAGGGAAGGGTGACCATTTGGAACTAAGCATTTGAAAAACATACTTCTAGACCATCATGAATTTGTCTTTTATTTTCTATCTTGACAACCGTATTTCAATGTAACTGGTTTCCTTCATAATTCTATATATCTTATTTTATGCTTTTAAAAACATTATTCTAAAGCATGGCTTCTTAAACTTTTTCCATTTCCATTCCAAAAATGGAAAAATTTTCCATTTTCCCCTTTTCATCTCTTGGCCATGTCACTTTCAAAGAGTTTCTGAACTCGAGCCCTAGCTCGAGAGAGGCATTAACTTAACTCTCTTACCTGAGAAATGACAGTTGTGAAAAAGGGATCCATGTGGCTAAATGGTGGGAAGACTGCTTCCTCTGTAAAAGAGTTAAAAATTCCTGAAAGCTAGTCCCCTGGGTAGAGAAGGGGAGATTTCTTGGATAAAGTTGAATTCCAGAAGTATCCCAGACACTAACTTTTATGATAGAGAGTGAATTTTCTGGACAATGTCAATTTCCTAGAAATTCAGGAGCTAAATCTTCTATAAAGAAAATCTTCATACAGCCCTACAATTGGAGAAATAGTAATAGACTGAGTCATGATAAAGGGAAATGAAAAGCCTTTGCTTTACTCCTTATTTGTAGTGTGAGATCTGTGAGAGAAGTTTCCTTCTCTCCCTCTCTAAGTTTGTTTTTCTTGTTTTTCTTTTCTCTCTCAATCGAAAATTCTGTTGTCTTTGTTAGGGAACAAGGACAATTTCTTTTTCAATATTTTATCTATGTAACCTCAACACCTTTCAAATAAGACACAATAAATTCTTGGTGAATTAGATTTAATTAATTTCTAAGTACTAGGCAACTAGTTATACATTCCCACACCACCACCTAATGGCAAAAGCAAAAGTCTGCTCGTCATTTTTTATGAGTACTAGTGAGGAATGCCTATTTCTAATGGATTTTTTAAATCAGATATTTCACCTGATTTTACTCATCAGTCATGAGAATTTACATTGAAAGCATGTAGGTGGTTTGTTTATATTAGTAGACTTTAAAACAATAATTTACAAGCATTTAGATTGTCATAGTTCATAAGATTTTGATATGCTTACAAAATAATACTTTTAAAAGTTATCTATAAATACATGAAATTTTAATGATGTTATCATACAAGATAAATATATAGATACAAAGATATACAAATCATATCTAGAGAAACAGCAAAATAATAAGTAGAAAAATTTATCCAAAGTTAAAGTCTTTATGTTGATTTATACTGAAATTAAATAGAAAGGAGAGGCTGGAAGAGATTGTGAAAGATTTTGAATAATGAGCTAAGGACATTTATCATGTAAATAATAGGGAACCACCAGAGACCTTTATAAATGAGAATAACATAACTTAAAATGGTGTTTTAGGAAGATTAATTTGAAAGCAAGGTATAAGAGAGCTTGATGGGAAAAAAAGTAGAAGGAAGAGACTGTCATCCTTTTCCTTTCAGTGAGTGTAGGCTGACCTTGGTAGACATCAGCACATGGAACCTTGTTCTTTGTGCCACAGAATAATCCTTATAAGAACCATAACTACTATAATAGTAATAATTGTTGACCCTTACAAAGCTCACACTTTGAGTAAGTCATCTAACTTCTATGGACCTTAATTTCCTCATTTTTAAAATATGGGTAAATTATCTCTAAAATTCTCTTTAGCACAATGTTTTGATTTGTTTTTTGTATCCATGTACAAAATCATAGGATGTTTAGTGCCCTCTAGTGGACATTTATGAAACTCAATGTTACAATTCTCCCTGTCATTTTCAAAGAATACATTTAAAATCATAGAATTTTAGTTTTAATTAAAGCACTTTAGTTTTCTGTGTAGGAAAATTTTAAAATAATAACTTATAAGAAGTTGAATTTGTAACAGTTCAAAAGCTGCTAACAGATCAAGAATGCTACCAAGCTGAAAAAAATGAAAAGTTGAATAAATATGCATAGTGTAGAACAAAGCTTTTTTTTCAGAGACCAAACTTTATTTAACTCTGTACCTTCTGGCTAGTGAATAGTGAATAGTTAATCTCTTTTTTAAAATTACTAATAAAATTCAAGCTTTTATTTTATTATATCAATAAACCTTTTCTGAATACTATAGACCATACTCTTTTCAAAATAGGAAAACATATAATTTAAGTCTGAGAGTACTGACACAACATGGTAGATGTGAAAAACCACAAGATTTGGAGAGGGAAGAACTGAGTTCAAACACAAGCTCTACTTTTTTAATTCCTGTGTGATCTTGGTCATATTATTTAGCCAGTTTATATCTTAGTCTCCTCATCTGTAAAATGAAGTAAGGTTGACATTAACTCAATTTCCTTACATTTCTTAAGTTCTATAATCTTACTCTATTCAAAGCTCAATTCTCTAATAAAGGTCACCACCTCTGAGGACTATTTCACTTTTGTCTATGGGTCCCCAGTATTTTTAGATGTAGTAAATGCTTTAAAATGTTCCTTAAAGTGTTTAGTTGATTGATATACAATGCTTAAAAACTTATTGTGGATTCTTGTTTTGCTTTTCAGGGACTTCTGGGCAATCGAGGTCCTCCAGGACCTCCGGGTCCCAAAGGAACTGAGGTATGAGGAAAAATTAGTGTCCACTCAGCATCTTTTCTTGCTTATTTTTCCCTTTTTTCTGTAGACCTTAAAATCTTGCTTATAAGAAATGTTACTGTGGGATGTGTCATTTTTGCCATGGAGGATTTCAAGTTTCCATTCCATTTTGGCAGGTATTAAATGGAGTTCTCAGTCATTTCTTAGTGCTCTGTATTCACTAAGGGATTGATGTCAGTGGTCTCCATGGCATGCTTACAGAATATGGATTCAACATTTCATAATGTTCCAAAATTTAAATCATGTTTATCATTTTGTATTTTCAGCTTAAGGAGTCTTCTTTTTAAGTGTTATAGAAGAAATGTCCATGAATCAAGTTAAATAGAATAGATTATACTGCTAAATAGATTTCTCTATAAGTTGTTCAGACATAGTAAGTCATATGCACAAAACATCCAAAAAAGAAAGAAGACTTTTTTCTTTGTGAATGAATCATTTGATAGCATATAAAATATTTAGCATTACTTTTGATGTTTTTGATGTTTTGAAGTAAACTATTAACAATAATTTAGTTTTCTGTATAGATAATCATTTCCTTTTAAGTTTATATCTAAGAAGTAAGCAGGTGATTTGAAATGCACTGTTAATAGATGATTTAGCCTTCTAAACATGGAGCATATTAGAGTATAAGCGGTTGAGCAATATTTGAAAATTTGCTAAGAGAAAATATCCTTATCGGCTCTTTGCTAGAGTCAATATTCTGTTAGGGAAAGGACTTCATGTACAAATCATGTGCCCTAATGTTATAATAGAGAGTTTCAAGTAAATAGACTAACCGAGTTCTCTCATTTAGAGATTAAAATCAATTCATTAATTGATTATGCTATTGATTACCAATTCTAGTTTTTCAATATCCTATGATATTATAAAACTTTTAAAATATAAGAAAATATCCCTTTCATTATCTTTTTAATCTACTTTAAATTTTAAGGAATGTGTGTGTCTTATAGCATTTTTAAGGATTGTTACACTCAAAAATACCTGACAGGGGAGTCACAACTCCAAAAAAGGTTGAAAATCATTATACTATCAATGTTTCAAAATGACTTCAAATTTCTTCAGAAGTAGGGAAAATAATAATTTGTGAATTTGTAAATACTTTCTTTAAAGTAACAAGCTTTAATTATTTTTTTTTAGGGAGAAGAAGGACCAGTTGGACCCTTTGGAGAGCTGGGTCCACGAGTAGGTATCACAGAAAGAATATTTTTGAAAACCAGAAATGCTTCTCCAGAACAGAAATCCATATTTTACATAATAGAGTATAAATAACCAGAGTATAATTTAGTCTAAAACAATTTTTAAAAAAGTAAAAGCAGAGATTAACCACTTGAATTCTTTGGGGACTTATTAAAGAATAATATAAACCTGTTAAATACTTACTCCTTTCTCTAATAGCCTTAGCTACTTATGCAAAGCATGTCTAATGTTTCTCTAAATTTTCTATCATGATAGATATTTTAGCTATTCTGACAGATAATCTACTTTTTGTGTGGGTCAACAAAACTGCAAAAAACAAAAATGTACTTTTGACTATCAATCCTTTAAGGAAGTTTGCTTGTTTAACTTATAAGGTACTTTCAAGTTCTATAAATAGACTTTAAACTGTTTTTGGTATAATTAATTTCCTACCCCTAAAAATGTATTAATGAATCAGCTTAGTGACTTAGTGACTTGAGGATTTGAGGAGCATCCATTAAAACTTGACTCAAAAGTTCCTCATCTTTCTTTTATAATAAGGAATAGAATGGAAGTTCTCCATAGTTATGTGCCTTTTCAGAAATAATCATTTCTCTGCCCCTGATTACTATTAGGTCACTACCTCTTTGGGAGAAATGAAACTAATTTGAAATTTTTATTTTATTTTTATTTTTTAAATTTTTAAATTATTTTTATTTTAGAGAAATTAGAATTATTACAAATGAATAGAAACTGCATCAGTGACTCATTATCTTAAGAAAATAGATGAACCTTGTCTTGTGCAATTCAGAGGGCTTGCATTCTCAAAGTTAAAGAAATGTAGTGTTTGGGGGATTGTTGAGTTTTGTTTTATTTTGTGTTTTTGCTTTCCTTTATACTATTAAAATAAAAATGAACAGATATTTATTCTTAGTAGAATTCTTTCTGTGATAGAAAGAATGCATGGTATTTCAGAAGATTATTCAGAAGTCATTTGATTAGTTTGTAAAGCTAACAGTGCTACTTCTACTATTGGGGGAATAAATGTGTAAGACCATATCTACCTAACAAAAAAAATGAAGTATAGATTTAGATATTTTCCTTTTAACTGGACAAGCAAAACTTCTTCATTCAGGCCCCAAAATTAATTTCTTAATTTAAATTATACTACTTTTTTGTCTCCATTAATTCATTTTAAATTCAACAAATACTTATGAAAGGCGAGGTAGCATATAGCATAGCAGATGGAACACTGGACTAAAAGCCAGGAAGATCTAAAATCAGACCTTTATCCACTGGACTGTAACCCAGTTCAGATTCTGCCTCTGGCCCTCATTACATTGGGGATGATTTGATTATGGTCACTTAGCTATTCAGAGCCTTAGTTCTCTCATCTCTAAAATGGACATAATAATAATTGCAGTAATTATACTGAGGTTCTTACATGGAAAGCACTTTATAGCCTTTAAAATGCTCCATAAATGTGAATTATTATTATTTAGCAACAATTATAGACCTGTGTTGGGCACAGAAGATATATATATTTTTAAATGACACAATTCCTGTCTTCTAGGAAGTTGTAGTCTAATGGAGGTGGTAGATGAGGAAAGCAAAGATAATAAGATGTTTTTAATTTACATCTTCCTATCTCTCATTCCTTTCTATCCCCTACGCCTAGCAAAGAGGCTTGTATATATTAGGTAATTAATGTGTTTGTTGAATTGAGAAAGTGGCCTTATAGAGTAGGAGGACACTTCTTCTTCTCAGACTGTACTAAGGACAGAGGACACACAAAGATATAGAGATATATAGCTTTGGGTCTCAAGATAAATGGCTTCAACTTTCCCAATAAAGACTACTGGCTTTGATGTTGGAGGATGTGGGATTATATCCTAGCTCTACCACTTCCTAAGCTTGTTTCCTTAAAAAAAAAAAGTCCTTTCCTCTCTGAGCTTCATTTTTCTCATCTGTAAAAGTAACTGGGTTAAACTAGAGGGCCTTGAAGTTCTCCTCCTGCCCTAAATCATATGATCCTGTTTTCTTGATAGCAACTTTATGAAGCAATTCCAAGGACCCCAAATTCAGAACCTTCAGGTTCTGTTAAATAAGATTCAATTGAAATAATTGAATCTTTGTCAAATATTTATGTTGGCTGCCAAAAGAAATAAAAATGTCACAAATCTCAAGAGATAACTTTTCAAACTTTTAAAATGTCAATTTGGGAAATAATCTTTTTTTTTTCTGTCCCTTTGCATCATAGGGAAAACCAGGTCGAAAGGGATATGCAGGTGAACCTGGACCAGATGGCTTGAAGGTACAACTTTTGTGTAATTCATAGATTTGGGGAGGGGAGAGAAAGGAGAGAAGAAAGAGGGAGAGAGGGGGAAAGAAGGGAAGGGGAAGAAGGAAGAGGGAAAGAGAGGATAAAGACAGAGAGACAAAGGGATACTGATAGAGACAGAAAGAGGGAGGGAGAGAGGAATGAAGGAAGGGAGAAAAGGAGAGGGAGAGAGAGACATGGAGGAAGGGAAGAAGGGAGAGAGGAAGAGAAAATGAGAATATGGAGACCTGAAAGAAATTAAATTAACCTTAAAAATACAAGATTTCTATCTTCACTGGAATGGATGCTGTCTCCATTATTGCAGATTACAAAACCATAAGTTCTTTAAGAATTACTGTGTCTTAAAAACTCATTCTTTGCACAACCAGGTCACAATGCTCTCCAAATAGCTAGACTTATGCTTGAGTCACTGGCCTCCCACTAAAGTAGAAATTAAAGAATGTTGATACCTAAAGAATTTTAAAATATTATTTGAGTAGTAATGAAAAAAGTCAACATAAATATTTATACTATTTTTCTGAAAGCTATTAATTATCATTTCTATCAGATTTATTTAAGTCCTTTGCAGCTCAGAATCTCTGACTCTACTAGCATTTCTGTGATACCAAATAATAAAGAATAAGAGTTAGTGAATAGTTTCTCTAAAATTCTGTTCAACCATTCTTATAGTCTTAAATATGTAACAGTGGAAATTATGTTACTTTGTGTGTTACAAAGTGGAAATTTCCAACATTCTATTAACCAGATAATTCTATTAACTGGTATCCCCAAGCTGGTCCTTAAACAGGCCTACAGTATAATGATAATGTTGTTTCATAATGTTGGATTCTTTTAAGTTTCTAAAGTGTCTATTGGAGTAGCAAAATATTAAATTCTTTTTGGTCCCTTTAATGTTAGATAAGATCATATAAAGTACTATTTTATCAAATAGAATATAGCATCTATTTGCCTTCTGAGACCAATATTGGGGGTTTGTACTTTCTATTTCACTTTTCAGTTAAAAAAAAAAGTTGTGAAGAGGAGTAAGAGAAGTACCAGGGGCAGCTAGATGTATAGTGAATAGAGTACTGAACCTAGAGGAAGAAAGATCTGATCTGGTTTTAGAAATTTGTTAGCTTCATAATCTTGAAAATGTTCCTTAACCTCTTTTAGACTCACTCTTCTTGCCTATAAAATGTGTATAATACCAAGTTTCTCCCAAGGTTCTTATGAGGATTAAATAAAATCATATTTGTGAAAGTGCTTTGCAAACTTTAAAGCTCCACATAAATGCTGTCAGTATTTTAACAAAGGAGAAGAAAATATTGTACAAGTGTGATGATGAAGACTGGAGGTTAATTTTTTGACAAGGTGGGATTTGAGAGGACTTGAAAAGAAATTGAGGGAGGAGGAAAAGGGTTGAGGTGAAGGAGAAGATATAAAGAACTGGAAGGGAAGGAATCACACAGCAAAGGGGCAAAAATTCAGAAAAAAGAAGAAGAATAGAAAGAAAAGAGCTCAGGATGAAGAAAGATATAAGAACTAGAAGCAGAGAATTAATAAGACAAAGTTAAGTAAATTTGGCAGTGTAAGATAAGAGGAAAATGGAGTTCTTTTAATGAAAAGAAAGGTAAAAAAATATAAGGACATGGGAAATACAAGACTTCCACAGAAGCTTTTCAGGGAAACTATGACCTAGCAGGTTCAATAACTGAGAATCTCACTTCCAGAAAGTATGGAAAGAAGGCAAAAATCTGTAATCATCTGTATAGAGTGTGAGATATCTATATCTGGAAAAAAAATCTAAGCATCACATACTCTGCTAATTATGGCAGTCTTCCCCTTCACATACTTATAAAGTCCCTTGTCCTATTTGTTTGTAGCTCTTTCAGAGTCTTTATGAGTCAAACTGTTTAGGGAAATCTGTAACTCCTGTGTTTTTACTCTCCCTCACCTTGTTAAGAGCTAATGACAAAGTAAGCATTTAAAACAAAGAAATAATTTTTTTCTCCACATTCACTAAAGAAAGATACATAATTATCACCCTGAGGCTATGGGCCAGATATACTCATACATTTCCCATATTGCCACTGTCCCAGACATACAGGCTATTTCTCATACATGTTACTAGGAGCTGAGCTCCCCTGAGTCTGGCTCCTCTCTGGACCAACTTAAAGTAGGTTTTGAAGGATCCTGTAGTTTCCATCACTTCTACTTAAAAGTAGCTACAAAACTTCTGTGTTTTTCCAAAACAGCAAGGATCCTTGCCTTATAATTGGCAAAAACAAAACAAAAAAAAAAAAAAAAAAAAAAAAAAAAAAACTTTCCTGATTCTTCTCATTTGGAACTTCAGCTCTGAAGCCTGCTACCCTCCAGGTAAAAGGGCAAAGTCAAGTCTAGTCAACACACACTAAAGGCTTACTGTGTGTCAGGCACTGTGCTAAATTCTGGGGATACAAAGAAAGACTAAAAGCAGTCCCTGTTCTGTAGGACTCTACAGTATAGTAGAGGAGAAAACATTCTCTAGAAAGAAGACATATATAAGTGAAATTGAAAATCATTTCAGAGAGCTGGGAAAAGGTTTCTGAATTTGAGGAGACTATAGATATATGTTAAGAGAAACAGAAAAAAGCAGGGTCCCCACAAGTTAGAAAACAATGTTAAAGAAACTTTGTTTCTTTATTATCTTTAGTATTTCTTTAGTATCAAAGACTTCAGGGAGTTTAAGAATGAAGATTGAGAAAAGACCATTAGATGAGGCATAAAGAATTAAATGGACATTGGAGAGTAGTTTCAGTCAAATGATGAGTTTAGAAGTCTACAAAGAGTTAAGAAGAAAGTGAGATGAAAGGAAGTACAAGCACTTATTATTGATCTCAAGGAGTTTAGCCATGAAAAAGAGGAGACATGGAGTGATAGCAGGGTTAGACAGATTCATGTAATCAGGGGCTTGTCCAATGGCAGAGATATAGGCATGTATATAAACAGGAAGGAAGCAGCCAATAGACAGAGAGAGGATGAAAATAAGTGAGAAAGTAGGGATGATGTGAAATGGTAAAATGGGATAGAACTGGATAGTTTGTGCATATGGAGGGGTTTACCTTGGCAAAGAGCATTTCTTAATGTGAGACAGAGATGAAAGGAGATAATATGGGAAGGCATCAGAGTATTTGAGATAAAGAAGACAGAAGAGGGAGCTCTTAGTAAATGGCTTAATTTGGGGGTTGAAAGTGGGGAGGAAGATGAGGGGTGAAATCTGAGACAAAGTTCTTAGCAGAAATGTTAGGGAAAAGAGGAGCTATGGAATGACTGAAGGGGAAGAAAAGGGTTGGAAATGTTGCTGTAGGGAATGTAATAAGTGCTGTAGTGAATTGATTGAGACATAAAAAACCAAAAACTTGCTTCCTTGAGTGTTCAGTTGAGATTATTTAACATAAATTTGTAGACGATCCAGTCAGCATGGGTTGGTGATTTTCTATGGTTTTGTTTAGCATCACGTGAGTAGGAGAAAAGGCAGCTGATGGTAGGAGTAATATAGGACTGAGGTTTGGCAGGGCAAGATCTTCAACAGGATAACAAGGCAAGAATGTAAATGATCAGTGTAGAATTGAGATGGGGAGATGGAAAGAGTGTGACTAGTGCAAAAAGGAGAGACCTGAGGGATGAGAGACTAAAAATCTTTGTGATAACTAAGAATAGGCTTCTGGGGTTGTAAGACTTCTAGATAAGTGGAATGACAACAAATTATGATCAGAAAAAGACATTTTAGAGTTGATATCCATAGAGTTGAACAAATTGTTAGACTTTTGTCTAAATTCTCTAGAAACCATGATCAAATTTATTGATATCCTGCTGAATTAAAAAAAAAGGCTAAGTATTCAAAAAGAATCTCCCAACATTGATTAAAGCTCTTTATTCAAACAAATATTTTCTAGCAATGAATGCATATGTGTCTCTTTATTTAGAACATGATTTTCTATAATTATATAGAATAATAGAGAATTCTCTCTCTCTCTCTTCTCTCTCTCTCTCTCTCTCTCTCTCTCTCTCTCTCTCTCTCTCTCTCTCTCTCTCTCTCTCTCTCTCTCTCCATATATATATACATATACATGGCACAGATTGACTCTAATTTCAGTCCAGAATTGAATAAGTTGAGGAAAGTTAGATTGCTTTTTTACAAATAATAAAGCTCTTTTACTATTCTTCAGCTTTCCATGAAAACAAAGTCTCATCTTGTAAATAACAATTTATCAGTATAGCTATATGGCAGTGAGATATTGAATGCCATTACTTCTGAAAAACTAAAAATGAACAGCACCAAGGGTCAATAAAGAAGTACATATTGCGGGGTGAGGATGTTGCCAAAGAAGCTCAAAAAGAAAAGACATTGTCAAGAAACCATATGATAAGAAGAGAAAAGAATTTGATCATGAGATATGAATACTGGATGATAGGTAGACAATCAAATACTTCACTGGTACCTTTGTGATGTCTGGAGAAAAGAAGAAAAAAGGAGAGGAGAGGGGAAAAAAGGGGAGGGGAGGAAAAGGGAAGGGAAAAGAGGAGAGAAGGGAAGGAAAGGAAGGACAGGGAGGAGGGGAGGAGAAACCAAAAAGGAAAGGAAAAAGTTTTTAATATATGGCTGCTTATTTCAACAAAATAAATTCTTCTATTGGTCACATCCAAAATATATGTCTTTTGCATGTTTATGCAACTTCTCTTTAGAGCATCTCTATGATCTACCAGTCTAGTAATTCTGGAATAGAAGGAAATAGAATTAGTCTAGTATAAACATCTTTGGATGAAGCCATGATAACTCTTGGTGATCACTACTTACTTCACTAGGTTTTGTGAATTATTTCATTAGTGATATTTTTAGAATTTTACCAGAGGTCAAAGAAAAGAGTGCTGATCTTTTATTTTCAAACTCCATTCCTTTCCCTTTCATGGAAATATAGACCACATTTTTCCTCCTTAAATTCTGTGATACTGTTGCCATTTTTCCAGATTTTTAAAGATCACCAAAATGGCA
Source organism: Antechinus flavipes (assembly GCF_016432865.1). NCBI lineage: Eukaryota > Metazoa > Chordata > Mammalia > Dasyuromorphia > Dasyuridae > Antechinus > Antechinus flavipes. The sequence goes on along the minus strand of NC_067401.1, from coordinate 445,671,556 downwards.
TAAGCAATCACATCTGCCAATACTGTCAGTACCTATCATGTAGTTCATCTTGGCCACTTGCTTGATTTAATTAAGCAGTTAGTTGCTCCCTTACTACCTAGTTAATACTTATCATTATGGCTTATACTTATATCACATAAGTGTTTTTAAGTTTGCCAAGCACCTTACATATGTTTTCTCCACTTTTATATTAAGTAATTCTCTATTGACTTTTTGCTAAGTCTATTTTATTTCTTTAAATTGAAACCCTGTGCTACAATTCCCTGTTGTATCATTTCCATTCCAAAGGTCATTCTCCTAAATAAAAATGAAGCAGTGAATTAAGCAGTTCTGACATCTGTTATCCAGTGATATCATCTCATCCACATTGGGTAGTGTCTTTCTGTTCCCTCCTTTATTATGATCTTTAGCACAACATCAAAATGGCACAGTATCTTTTTTGCTGTCTTTACTACTCATTGTTAATCTCAGCTGGTTTTGAAATTTAAGATTTATGGTATAATACTTTTAGAATCATGCCATCCTTTTGGATCCATTCTCATTATTTCTCTCTGTCTCTCTCTCTATCTCTATATATCTCTAACTTTCTCTCTCTCTTTCTCTTTCCTTCCCTCTTTCCCTTCCTCCCTCCCACCCCCCGCTCTGTGTGTGTGTGTCCATATAATCTAAGTTTGGTAATGTTCCTTGAATATCCAGCATCATTTTTTGTCAATTTGACCTTCCTTCCTTCAGAACCATTTGTCTTTGGGTCATGCAAAAAATAATTTCTGAAAACATCCCATGCCTCTTTAGGCCAAATTCTCCTTTGGAATATTAGGACATGAGATTCTTGCAAGCTGTGTTCCCTCCACCAGACTCATATGGTTTTATTTTCCTTCTGCACCCAGAATTCTAAGATGGAGTAGTCACATTCAGTTTTAATGAAATTTACATGCAGTCACATAAATCCTGTTCCCTGGATCACTCTCTCTTCCTGAATGTATTCTTCACAAATCAGTCTAGGCAGATTGTATCAAAAAAATTTCCAACTCAGATAAATGAAATCTGAGTAACAACCTTTTAATCACTGCTCTTCAACATTGTTGTTGTTCAATTGTTTAATTTGTGTCTAACTCTTCATGAACCTATTGGAATTGTCTTGGCAGAGATATTAGAGTGATTTTCCATTTTCTTCTCCAGCTCATTTTACAGATGAGGAAATTGAGGCAAATAGGATGAAATAATATACCCAGCTAGGTGGCATAGAGTACTGGGTCTGGATCTTCTGAGTTCAGACTAGTTGCTCTTCAATGCTATTATGTAAATTATTTAGGGGGGTGGGCAGGACCTTAGGATTCACCCTGCAAATAATTCCTTTTAGATTAGGGCTTGGTACTCAGTCAGTTATCAGTCCGACATAAAGAGACAGAGACAGATAAAGAAATAGAGACCCAGAGTGATCAACATGACATAGTACTGTCTCTTTTCCCCCCATATACACTCATAGAATCCTGAGTTCCCATAAAACAAATGTCTTTCCTCACCACATGAACTTCTCCAGGATAACCACTGAAGCACTCTCCTGCTTAGCAGGACTGTAATTCTCCCAAGTACTCAAGACATACATCAACTCTAGCTATATTCCTTTCTTCACTATACCAATTTCCAAATTCTCAAATTACCAACAAATGAAAGATAACACCATGTATCATACTGAGAACATGACTTAGTCAAGAAGATTCAGGTTAAAATCTTACCTTAGCAGATAATTACTGTCTGATTCTGGACAATTTTCAGTATTATTGGTAATTTTCCAAACACTTTTGGATGGGATCATAGGAAGCTTTGTAGATTTACAGCTATTCCTGCCTTATCTACATTATATACTACTACTATGACTACTACTACTGCTACTACTATTACTACTGTTGCTGCTATTGCTACTTACATTATTACTCCTTCATCTATTATTAGTACTATTGGTGCTACAAAAAACTACTACTAATAGTGATACAAAATACTACTGCTACTACTACTACCACCAATGATAGTAGCTACCATTTATATAATGCCTACTTTGTGTTGGTCATACACTAAACATTTTTCAAATAGTTCATTTGATCAGAACTCTAGAAAGCAGATGCTATTATTGCCCCTATTTTACAGTTGAAGAAACTGAAGTAATCAGTGGTTCAATGACTTGATGAGGGTCACACAATTAGTATTCGTCTGAGATAGAGTTCTCAGCTGTTCCAAATTCCAAGCCCGGTGCACTCTCTACTGAACCACCTCTGATACTTCCCAAAATTGTTTTCATTTTTACTTGTATAACATTCTTTCCAATTGTTCACAATTAGATGTAGTTTATGGCCTTTCTTGTTGCTTCCTCAATATATCACACGAGGCCTTTTCCTTCTGAGAACACCTCCTACTTATAATTTATATAATTTGTATGTACTATTTGTTTGTGAGTTTTCTCCCCTATTAAAACATGAGTGCTTTGAAAATTAGGACTATTTGGGCATTTGTTTTTGTTTTTGCCTTTCTATCTCTAGTGTTTACCACAGTGCCTGGAATTTTTGATTAATGAGACCAGTATCAAAGCCAGTTAAAGATTTACCAACTTCTGTATGTTTAAAAAAGAGAAAAATCTAAATGTCTGAACAGCTGAGAAGTCTCCCATCATTACTATATCAGGCGTCCATGCTAGCTTTGTGATCTATATCCTCAACTCAAAATCCCATTATTCTTTCTAATGGCTTTATACCTACTAAATATTATTTCTATTACTTCTCTAGCTGATTCCTCTACCACACTTCGATGAAATTCTCACATGCTTATGATATAGACTTTTATGGCATGAAATTTATCACTTTTACTTAATTGATTACTATTGTGTTGTTTTGAATACAATTTATCATCCCACAGTTTGTAACAGACATCACCATATAAGGTTAAATTTTCTTTCTAACTTCTGCAATTTTTATTTATCTTATTTATATTTAGGCATACTCTCTACTCCAAAGTCATCTGACCAACAAGATGGAGACTAGACATTTTTTCTCCAATCCTCATTATCTCTCATCTTTCCAGAATAGTAAATATATATGAAAATTAAAATTATTATAATTGTCTCAGTTTTCTAAGATATAAATTAAAAGAATAAATTGTATTTGAACCAATAGCAGAGATGATTTTTAACCCTCTATGCTCACTCAGCACTCTCCGCTCCCCACATACGCTAGACTAGGCTTACAATAGAACACAAATCTATCTCTTTTCTCCTAGTGCCAGGGAAAATCAAGTGGCAAAAACTTGTTCAACAAGGGACAGCAGAGTGTCCATGTAACATATTCAGTCAAGAAACTGAGGAATACAGATAGAAATGGAGCAGAATTTGTATATGGTTGTATGAGAATGCATCAAGCCTGGAAAAAAGAAGCAAAGTCCATCTAGGACCAGTTATGTCCTCCCCAGAAGTTACATAGGACTAAGACTTAAGGCCAGAGAAATCTGAATAGCCCAGAATGGGAGGAAGCTGAACTAGCTTTTAGGCCAACCCCCCAAGGAAATCACCATCAAAGGGGAAAGAATCAGATAGATGGTGAGCAGTAGGGGAAAATAAGAACCAAAGACTGAAAATACCTAAGATCTCAGAAGGAAGAAAACTCAGTTATAGACCTTGAACATTTGTAGATAAACCAAGGAGAAGATATGAATAATAGATGGGAATGTGGCCTCCATCTCAACCAAAAGAATATAGACACCTAGCAATAAAAGTTACAAGACAAAAGAAAATGAATCAGACATTCTATTAACGGGTTTGTTTCCTAAGACTCCTCAAAAAATGCTTCTCTAATTCCTTAACATTTAGTGGTAACATGCATATTTTTTCCTACATGTTGCAAGACATTCAGCTAGTAACCAGTCTTTCACTCATTCAGAGAACACTTCAACCTTCCTGATAACATAAAACAGTCTTTTCACTGATGCCTTTAGTAGGGAAACCAAGTTTATTTGGGCATAAATCCAAATATAGCATAATCTCTGAGGCCTTGGACAATTCCTTTTTCTCTGCTTATCTGCTCGGGTTTTTCAGTTAGACAATTCTTTAATCTCCATAGCTCTTATTGTTAACTCTTATGGCAAATCTTGTGATAAAGTGCCTAGCAAAGTGCCAATTTATCACACTCTCATACCATTCATTCTTTTCAACTGTCCCTTGAGTAAGGTTCCAGGAGTTACTTGTTCACTTCAGCAGATAATTTAATCAGTGGTTAGCAGATGCTTGACAATTCATTTCAATTAAACATTTATTAAGTACCTACCATGTAAAAAGCATTGTGTTAAGGGTAAGCATTAATTCAAACAGGAATTCTACTCACATTTTGTTGATGAGAGCTCATATAGAAATCCTATCTACTTATTGACATGTTCTGTCTTTTTAAATCATTAACAATTTTGAAGAGAACAATTTAGTAAAATTGTAGAGATGAAAGCCAAATTGCGAGAGAATTCTGAGTGAGCACATAAAGATGTAATAGAGTCTCTTATTGACTACTGTGAAGAGAAGAAAAATGTCACAGTTTGAGTGAGTAGCAGTGTCAAAGGGCAGTTCATTTTAAGAATAAGGAAACCTGAGTATGCTTTTAGGGAAAGGATGATTAAAAATGAAAGATCTTAGAGGAAAGAGAGGAAGATAGAATTGAATCAAGTGTTCAGAGTGAGAATATTGTAAACATGAGAAGAGATATCATATTGTTTTTCAACTTCTATTTCCAACATCTACACAGAATGTGTGGTACAGATGAAAGTTGGATTGAATTAAGTGGTCATCTGTGACAAAAAAGAAAAATATTTTTGTCCTCTGAGACTGAAGGACAAGAGGAAAGAATGTTTAAAGACATAGAAAGGGTTAGACCTGTAGAAGAAGGGAGCTAAGTTTATGTCAAATGGAAGGAATCATGCATGAACTACTCACTCCACACTAGGCACTGTACTAAGCACTGGGAATACAAATAAAAGTAAAAAGAGTCATTCTATGCCTTCAAAAAGCTCCATTAGTTTTCTCTAATGAAGGAAGGTAATATATAAAAGGAATATTAAAATTTGAGGGTTGGGTCACTCTGGAAGTCAAAATCAATGTTAGGGTAAACAAAAACTGGTAGGAATTGTTGCAGTTTTCAGTCACATCCTATTCTTTCTTATCCCTTTTGGGGTTTTCTTGATAAAGATCCTGGAGTGATTTGCCATGTCCTTCACCAATTCATTTCAGAGGTAAGAAAATTGAGGTAAATAGGTTAAATGATTTGCCAAGGTCACAGAACTAATAATTGTCTGAGGTCATATTTGAACTCATGTAGATAAGTCTCCCTGACTCCAGAGAAGGTGCTCTATTTGCAGGGCTTAACTGCCCAATGGTGGGCTTGGGTTCCTCTACAAAATGGAAACCCTGGAAGAAACTCACCAATGGGAGAAGGAGGTCAGTCTATCAGAGGGGAATATTCCAGAACAAGAAGGCTGCAGATGGATGTTCCAGGGTAAAGAGACCCTAGCTGCTAAAAAAAAAAAAAAGTTCAAAAATGAGATAACTGGTGGGATATAGTTCTAAACTCTAGAAATTAGTATCAGGGACTAAAGTAGAAATTACTGAATTCTCAATTAAATTCAGTTCTTTTGAAAGTGAAGGTGACAGTAAGGCATAGTTGGAATTTGAGAAATAAAATATATCAAATATGTGCTCAAGAAAATATGATTAAGAATCAATAATAGACAAAAGTAGCCTAGTGTTTGATAAGCCCAAAGAGTCCAACTTTTGGAATGAGAATTTACTGTTTGACAAAGACTGCTAGGAAAAGGAAAATAATAGGTTACAAACTGGTTATAGACCAATGTCTCATGATGTATAACAAAACAAAGGATGGATGATTGAGATTTAAAGGGGAATACCATAAGCACATTAGAAGAGCAAGAAATTAGTCTACCTACCAGAACTGTAGAGAGGGGGATGTTTTTTGAATAAACAAGGAGAGAAAGCATTATAAAATGCAAACTAGATGATTCTGATTATATTAAAAAGCTTTTGTATAATCAAAACCAATGCAACCAAGATTAGAAGGAAAGTAGAAAGCTCGAAAACAATCTTTACAGCAAGTGTTTCTGATAAAAGCCTCATTTTTCAAATATGTAAAGAATTGAGCCAAAATAAGAATACAAGCCATGTTCCAGTTGATAAATGGTGAAATGATATGAACAGGCAGTTTTTAGATGAAGAAATCAAAGCCATCTATAAGCATATGAAGAAGGGTTCTGGATTACTTTTGATTAGAGAAATGCAAATTAAAACTTATCTGAGATACTATTACACCTATCAGTCAATATGCCAGTATAACAATAAAAGGAAAGTGAAAACTGTTGGAGGGGATGTGGGACATGAATGCACTGCTGAAGTCATGAATCCAACCATTCTGGAGAGCAATTTGGAACTATCTTCAAAGGACAATCAAATTGTGCTAACACTTTGATCCAACAATACCACTAGTAGGTCTATATCCCAAATAGATCTTTAAAAGGTGGGGAAAGGCCCAAATGTATAAAAATATTTATAGCAGTCTTTTTGTGGTAATAAAATATTGGAAACTGAGGGAATGTGCATCAATTTGGAAATGGCTGAATAAGCTATGTTATCTGGATATAATAGAATACTTTTGTGAAATAAGAAATGATGGATAGGCAGATTTCAGAAAAACCTGAAAAAAAAAACCATATACAAACTAATGTAAAGCAGAATGAGCAGGACTCGGAAAACATTGTACACAGAATCAGCAACATTGTATAATGATCAACCATGAATATATCAATTCTCAGCAATGCAATGATCCAAGACAAGTAAAAAGGACTCATGAAAAAAAAATGCTATCCATGATTATTATAGCATTTCTGGACTTGGAAAACAGATTGCAGTACATTTTTATTTACTTTATTCTTCCTCATGTTTTTTCCCTTTTGATCTGTTTTTTCTTTTGCAACTATGACTAATATGGAAATGTCTTACATGATAACACATGTATAAACTAGATCATTCTGCCTCCCCCCCTTTCTTTAATACAGGGAAAGGGAGGGAGGGAGAAAACTTTGGAATTCAAAATCTGGTAAAAATAAATGCTATAAATTTTTTGTCATTTATCTAGGGGAAAAATAAAATACTATTATATAAAAAATCAAATATCATATGGTTTTTAAAAAATAATAACTTGGAACAGTAAACATTCAGTTGAGGTTAGATACAAATTGATAATAGATCCTAGCAAACTTTTAAGATTTTCTCCAGCAGTATTTGGAACTTAAGAGTAAAAGGAGAGATAATGATGTTGGGAATTATTTAGCATTGGAATTAGTGGGATAGGACTAATAGAATGTGAAGAGTAGAAAAATGCATCATAAAATAATGGATAACCATGTCAAGGATAGATGAGGATGGTCCCTAAATGCCAAGGGATGTCACTGAGACCAGGGAGGATAACAGACTAAGAGAATAAGTGGAGACAGTGGAACCAAAGACCACAATGAGCATAACAAATGGATTTGGTAAGCTAAGGGAATGAGAGAATTGGAAGGAAAATAGATTAGAGGATTAGTTCAAAGTTAAAGACGTGGGCAATTGACTAGTTTTAAATAAATTTCACTCGCCTTACCACACACTCTATGTTTTGTTTAAATCATACATAAAATAAAAATTAAGAGAGAAAAGATTTCTGTTGAAAGAGCAATGAAAATACTGAAATTTATGTAAACTTTTGTTTTATATAAACAGGGAGAACCAGGAGATCAAGGACACCTTGGAAAAGTTGGGGAAGCAGTAAGTTTATTTTATCTATTCAGATCTCTTGTTGAATTTTGACCACCTATATGCATTTTCTATCAATCCTACTAACCAAGGTTAGTGATAAAAAAAATTCAATAAATGTACTATACTAAATCTACCAACTTAGTGATCTACTTAGAAATTCTCCATGGAAAAATTAAACCTCCTGTACAGAAAGGAAATAAGAAAATACTGAAATGAGCCAATATAATTTGCATGTCCATATGACAATATCATTCTTTTCGTTGTGGAAGTCTCTTTTAGTTCTGTTGAAATTGTAGATTCTATCACTCATATTCATATAAAAGTCATCTGTTATTAAAAACATAATTTAGTAGCAGTTTTCCTTTGGTTTTATCTAGGAGTTAATAAAATGAAATAAATAAGAAATAAAACTTTAGCTTTTTAAAATAACCTGAAAGTGTTCTACTTAATCTAAATATTCTAGTCAGTGTTAAAGCATTAGGCAAGAATCTTTTAAATTATATTGTGATTTACACTTTTCATCTAAAACTGCTATTAACTTAGTGATGTTGGACAGATTGATAGAAAGAATTATACTACTATTACTATTCTGTAAATGGTAGATATTGTGAGCAAGTGCTAATTCATCTTTGTTGTGGGGAAATTAATCTGAATAAACTAATAAAAAATCTCAATCAAAGAAAGAAATATACTTGGATGACATAGTAATAGCTACTTCAGATCAGTCTTATAGGTAGCTCCTTATAGTGGGAAAAGGACTGACTTCGGGATGGGAATAGATAATGGATAGATGGCTACATGGAGAGAAACAAGAAGAAGGAGAGGAGGAGGGAGAAGGAGGAGGAAGAGAAGGGGAAGGAAAATGAGGAGCAGAAGAAGGAGCAGGAAGAGGAAGAGAAGGAAGAGAAAGGAGAAGGAAAAAAGAGGAGGGAAAGGAGAAAAAAGAAGAAAGAAAGAGGAGGAGGAGGGGATGGAGGAGGAAATGGACAAGGAAAAGCAGAAGGAGAAAAAGGAGGAGGAGGAGGCAGAAGAGAGAGGAGAAAGAAAAGAAGAAAAAAAGGAGGAAAAAGAAGAAGAAAGGAGGAGGAGAAAGAGGAAGTATTGTTATTATCATTAATGTTTGGTTGTACTTTGCCACTATATTGTTCAAATGTCAAACATATGCTTGCCTTAAAGACTATTTTATGGAGAACTCAAACAAGTGCTCACATGATGGTCACAAGAAATGACACATACAAAGGCACTCTCAAGATCTCTCTTAAGAACTCAGGAACTGATTGTATGACTTGGCATATACTGGCACAGGACCACCCAGCATGGTATGCCCTCGTGGGAAAAAGAACTGTGCTCTAAGAACAAAGCAGAATTGAAGTAGCTCAAAAGAAACCTGAGAAATGTAAATTTAGAGAATTCACTCCAAATGTTCACATTCTTGTCTATGTGCCCATTCTTGTGCCCAACTTCTACCAGATTTCTGAGCTTATAGTGGTTTGATTAGCCAGTCACACACTGTACATTAACCCCAACATAGTGATTTCATTTTGGTCTTTTTTTGAGAATGAAAGACAACTATCAGATAGTAGTGATCTTGGTCAAGTCATAATCTTTTTGGACCTCAACTTCTCATTTTTTAAGTAAAGATATAAAAGATTCAATTTCTAATATTCTATGACTAATAAATCCCAAATTCTCAAAGTTGATATCAATACTTATAAATTTGTCCAAATTCTTTTTTAAAAAATTTTCTTATATGTTCCTACCACTTCTTGAAGTTTTGCCTTCCATAAGTTGATTAACAATGATGTCAATTGATACTACTTTTATTCATTCTAATCTTATCTCTATCAAGTTTCAAAGAGGGTACCTTGAAGAAGTGTTTTGGATACTTGGGGGAAAAATCTACTTCTACCTCCTCCTGAAGGCACTACAACTAAGCTGAGTTTGGCCAGCAGGTGGCAAAACTGGGTCATAAAAAGAGTGACAGATGGAACTGGACTAGGTTGGCCAGGCCATGGATCTGATAAGATGGGTTGGGATCTTTCAAGAATTGAAACCAGAGTTGGAATAAAAGAAAGCCAAAGAACAGAGCAAGTAATCGTGGTGTAGGTGAAGGGCTTGTTCATGATCGAAAGGCATGGGGCCAAGTCCTTGACATGCAAAGAATCCCTCAGCCCAAGGAGCTGGCGATATGGCTAGCTAAACAAGTTTTCCTAGAGGCCCCATTAATCCAGAAGCCTTCCTGCAGATGTACTTGGAGGAGGAAAAATGGGCAAGAATGTCATATAATCCAATCAAATTTGTAGACTAAGAGGACCTGGTATATAGTAGTAAGTTAATAGAACAAAAGGACCCAGAAACAGCTTTTGGACATCATGTCTATCACCTACCTCTGTCAAGACATTTCACTCCTCCTTTGAACTCAGTTTCCCCATCTGTACAATGATGTGATTTCACATTCAAAAGTGTTATTTGTTAAGTCAATAATTTTGGACTAGTTAGAAATATGCTGCTTCCTGTTGTGACTATCTTGTTCTGATGATTTCTGATGTCCCATTTAGTTCAAAGTCCTATATAACTTACAAACACTTTTAAATGACACCTTGCAAGCTATTGCATTGTTCTCTTGGGAATCCATATTTGTTATTCCAAAATTACTAAGATGCTAAGTCTAAATCAGAATCTTGGGGCTAAATCAGTTTGTTTTGGATGCTGGTAATTAAATTAAACAAATCAAATTAAAACATATTTTCAAATGTTATTAGTTTCTGAGAAATAGTGGAACATGATAAGCTAACTAGATTAATGAGTTTAGAATATAAAATAGGATTTCATTGATGTTGAGGGGGAAACAAAATTATTTTAAAATGCTTAACAAAAAGACTAATTTATAATATTGTCAGCCATGCTATCCTGCTGTAAATTTGCCATGAGATCAATGTCCTGAATTGATGGAATTTGATTGTGTTTCATTTAATGAGCCTTATTCCTTGTATATGTAGAAGAGTGTTTAGGAAAAGACTTTGCTTACCTAATTGAGCACAAACTCTTCTTTCTGGGGAGATTCCATCAGTGTGTTGGTACTGGGTTGGAAAATGCCTGCCATCTCCAGTCAATTGTACCCCAAATTTATTCTTTTTATTGTTTAGTCAATTCAGTTCTGTGTGACTCTTTATGACCCCATTTGGGACTTATTTGGCAAAGATACTGCAGTAGTTTGCTTTTTCCTTCTCCAGCTCATTTTGTAGATGAGGAAATTGAAATAGAGTTAAGTGACATGCCTGGAGCCATGCAGTTAATAACTGTTTAAGGTCTGATTTGAACTCAGGTTTTCCTGACTCAAGTGCCATCACTGTATCCACTGTGTCACTAAGCTACCCTTTGTAGCCCAATACATCATGGTAGAGCTGCTGTAAGCTTCATAAAGTAAAAATTATTAATTCTTGGTTTGTTTTTTAGTGAACTTAGTGAGTAATTAAGTAAACCTTTATTAAGTGCTTTCTGCCAATGTCTGGCAATGTGCTAAGTGCTGGGGATACAAAGAAAGACAAAAACATAATCTCTGCACTCAAGAACATATAAATCTACATATTTTCAAATGAAATCATATCCCAGCTAGATGTGTGATCTTGGATAAATCACATAAACCTCAAATTTTTTCATCTATAAAATGGAAATGATAATACCTATATTATCTTATTGAAAAGGCTGTTATGAGTAAAGTGCTTTATAAACCCTAAAAACACTTATAAAGAATTATTATTGTCATAATTATCCTTATGGATTTCATTGATAAGACTTTGCCAGGTGCCAGATCTCAATGCTGTTCATAGTATTATAGATTTAAAATAGGAAAGTCCTCAGACAATATTTAGTGAGAAAATTGTAAAATTTAGTGAGAAAATAAGTTGATGCATAAATTTAGTGAGAAAATTGTACAGGGAAAGGATTTAGCTCAAATCACTCACCAGTCCTGGGATTTGAACCCAGAACCTTTATCTCTACTGTAAAAGTTAACTTCCTTTACTATAATATAATTGTAGGAACCATGTTTTTTCTATTAATTCAGAATAGTAGCATGAGATCCAAGAAAGTAGAAGCACATTATTATTGACTATTATATTGTGGTTTTGGATGGGATTTTAAAATAATACAATAAGGTTACATTTTATCATTCAGTGGCCATGTGTCTGGTAGCTATAATCACCCATGTATTGGGAGCATCACATTTTTGGAGAAGAAAGTCACAATTTATAAATGACATTAATATAAAGAATCATCAAAGTTGCAAAAAGCAAAAAAGTTTTTAAATTAATGCTAAGAATAAAAGGATCGATAGGTGGCCCCAGTGAGGTCAAAAGTGACCACGGACACATATTAGCTTAATCTCTGTAATCTCAACTATAAAATAGGGTAATAATAGTACCTACTTCTCAGGATTGTTTGGAAGAGCCAGTAAGATAATATGTGTAAATTACTTAATACTTGCTTGGTACATAATAAGTGTTTAATAAATGCTTATTTTCTACTAATTGCCAGTTTAGTACCCTATTTCTTTATTAAGGCTAGATTAAAAGCATCATGAAAGTCAGGCAATGAAAAACAGAAGTGTTTCACACTTGAGTGAAACATTCTTTTATAAGTGAAGCATAAAAAGCACCAGTAAAAATGTCACAGGATTTAAGAGAATGGGCACCCGAGTAATATTCAGGTGTGTTTGAAAATATGCTTACACAGATGTTGTCATTATTGAACCCTAGAAGGATTTGCCTGTGTTTTTTACTTGATATCTTTAATATGTCATCTTGGGAAAAGGCTTATAAGAAAAAGTAAACAGTGGGTGTAGAAGTAGAGAAGTGTGCTATTGTCCAAATGGCAAAGAGGAAGATAATTCCAAAGAAAAGACTTAATGGTAAACTGTTTCTTACAAAAACAAATAGGTATAAACTTGGTAATAAAAGAAAGGGTTAAGATTATATTTCTTTTAAATTTCTTTTTACACTGATATTTCCCAATGAGTTCCCCTACCACCACCATCTACTTACCCAATATTTTCTCATAACAAAGAAATGTAGAAAGGGAAGAGGAATTGACACATTTGCTATTTCTTATAGCATAGGACTCCTTCCTTACGTGTAATACAAAGCTGATGCTTTCTAATATTTTAAGAATTGATGTGGGGATAAAGGATTAGACTTTAGCATCCAAAGGTAAGAATTATGAATCAAGAGTAGAAGGAAGTGAGAGGAAGTTGCAAGGAAGTATTATTTCTACTCTATAAAAGGCAAAAATGTCCTAAATAGTCAAACTGTCCCCAAATAGAAATAGGACCTCAAAGGATAGTGAATTCTCTCTTACTGGAGGTCTTCAAGTAGGGGCTAGATGACTGTTACTTAGAGTACTGGGAGGAAGAGATGGACAGAAGGTGTTCATCATTCAGGGAAAGGTTGGATCTAGATTAAGTGGGCCCAAACAAAATTAAATTGTTATTGGGAAATCTCTAATAAAATAAATAAAAATACAATGGAGATGTTAATGTGTGATTTTCTGAATCATTATGCAGTCTCCAGAAACCCTTATATGTGGTTTAATGGCCCCCATTTCTTTTTGAGCTTGATTTCACTGATCTAGATAATCAAAAAGATCTCTTCAATCTCTTTTTAATAGTTTAATCCAAACTTAACAAACACCAAATTAATTTCCATATAGAATAAAGATTATTAATGAAATCATGAATCTCCATTCTATACAACTTTTCTTATAATTATGTTAATTATGATAAATTTAGCATGTAATCTAAGGTAGCATACTTCTCTGTGTTTTTTCTGGACTTCTTTCTGCTATGTACATTTTTTAAAGTTTCAATTATCATCTTTTCTTTCTTCTCTTTGGCACCCCTATCACCAGATCCCATGTTCCTCAAATGCCAATAATCCATTGAAAAAAAATGAAAACAAAACAAGAAAACAAAAAACAAAATCTTTGTAGCAAATACATATAGTTAAGAAAAGCATTTCTGTGTATTGGCTATGTTCAAAAATGTACATTTCATTTTGTACCTTGAATCCAACATTTCTCCCAGAGAATTCTGGGAGAGTTTATTAAAAAATTCCATCTATCCTTCCTACTCTTAAGTTGTCACACTAAAGCAAAGTGTATTCTTCATGATAAGGCACCAAATACAGAATATAGCTTCTTTAAATAAAAAATAAAAATAAATTCAAATTAGTGCTCAGATTTTGTGTCCCTTTTACTGGTGTATATAGTATATTAACATAATGAATTAATTTTTAGTGATATGTTGACCACATGTGTTTCCAAAGTTGCTCTAACTGGGACATGACATCTGTTCCTTTACAAACTTAAGTGTTACTGGAAAAATATTTTTGAAAACAATAAAATTTATTATGTTAATATTTACTAATGACATTTTTCTGAATATTTTACATGTGTTCTAAAGCCCTAGATTAATATACTAATTTTTCCTATAATTTAGATTTGGTAGATTTTTTCCCTTAAAGTTTTGAAGTTTTTAAAAGGAAAGTTTTGAAAGGAATTTCCTCAAAGTTATATTTACCATTCAAATAAGGAGTTTGCTTTTGAAATCTGCCCTATTTGTGAATCTTCACTTTTTCCATGAACTTGATAATATTGTCTAATTCAGAGCACCACTACCTTTCAGGACAAGGGGGAGAGAAAAATGGTTCGTTGAATTTTTAGGCCTCAGTCCTTTTGACTTTAGGAAAAGTCATGAAGTAAAATCTGGATTTTAGTTCATTCATAACCACAGCCAGCTCATATTTTAAAAATAATTTTCTATAATTGTGAAACCACTTCATTATTTCCTTCACTGTTTGAAAGATAGTAGCTAGAGAAGTGAAAGATCTGGCTGTCTGCTTCTTTATGTAGGTGGGGACAAGGAATCAAAGGCTTTTAGATTTGAAATTAGGTGAGGAAAAGGATGGATGAAAGGGAAGGACACTGAAAATGGTGCTACTGATTAATATTCAATGGCAAATACTATATTGATAACATTATGGATAAATAATTTTCTAGTAGGATAGTCAAGTTTCCAACATCAATCAATTTTTATCTTGATCATACTTTTTTCTTTATATAAATGCAACTAAAACCAACATCATAAGGTAAGAACATTGAATTGGAACTGAGATTCTGAGCATTGGATTACAGCTGAACTCTGCCAAGACCAGATGTATGACCTTGAGCATGTTACTTACTCTCTCATAATTTCAATTTATTTATCTGCACAATAGTGATAATTCTTACAAATACACAATTTAATGAGATTTTGTCCTTTGGAAAGTACTTTATAAACTTTAAAGCACCATACAAATTGAATTGTAAGATATTTATCAAAATACCCTTATGTTTCCTGGGATGTTAATTAATAAGGCAAGCACAGTATGATCAGGCTAACTAAATTAAGATGGAGAAATTTTTGGCAAGCTATAAAAATGATGAAACACAAACTGATATTGACTTGACAGTGGGACTAAAAAGAGGATATGGTATCAAATATTTAAATATTAATATGGAATTTATTAAATTCAATTTCATGTAAATTCAAATTCAATTCAATTTATTAAAATGAAATGTTAGCTAAATTAGTAGTAACTGTTGCCCTTCAATTTCACCTGTTTTTAAACATCCTTTAACATATTTACCTTGTAGTATTATATATTGGAATTGTCCATATTAATGTTTCATTCCCTCATTAGCTAGATTATGCCCTTAAAAACATAAAAACTATTTAGCAATTTGGGATTGCTTACATGTTAATGCCTGTTTAAATTAGAAGAGCTAAACTAGAGTTTTGTTTTGTTTTTCAGGATTCTGTTAAATTCTGTAATGGTGTTTAAAAGCCAAAATAAGATATGTTCTGGTCTTCTCTAAGATCTTGGCAGTTTTTTTTTTTTTATTAGACCTTGAGATTGAAAACTTTAATTGACATTTTAACAGCTGTAGCTAGACACAGAAAGGGAAGAACATGTCACAGATCCACTGTGTAAGGAACCAATAGAGATGAATCCCCAAATATCCTCCCATTATAGCTTTATATGAAGTATTTATGTAGTAAAGCCTACACTAGACTCTTATCTTTGTTCATGGGGAATGGGAATAAATGAAAAACACCCATAAATCAGGAACCTTATTTTGACCATGAGTTCATCTACTTTCTCAAAGCTCCTACAAAGTAATTACATTGACTGCCAAATTTTAATCTTTGTACTTCCACCATGTCTTAATGGACATTCTAATAAGTAACAAAATAGGAAAGACACCCACACAGAGAGAGAGGGGAGAAGAAGGAGAAAAGGAGAAAGGAGAGACAGAAGGAGAGAGGGAGGGACAGAGAGAAAAAGAGAGAGAAATACAGAGATAGGAGAGAAAAGGGACAGACAGAGAGAAGGGAGAGACAGATGGAGAAAAGTGAAAGACTTTTAAAAGAGCCAAATAATTCACTATATTTTCAGCTGCTAAATAATCAAAAGTTGATGCTGCAATTTTTTTAACAGAATCACAGAGTCAAAAGAATCTTAAACTTAATCTAATCCAACCTTTTCTTGAATACAGAAATCCCTATTTTGACAAAGCCAAGAAAGGGTCACATACTCTATTCTTAAAAATCTCCAATGAGCAGAGTACCTCTGAGGCAGCACATTAGTTGCTCTGATGTGAAGCCCATTTCTCTCTTTGTATTTTCTATCAGTTGTTCTTTGTTCTTTTTATGTTATGTATTTAAATCTACCCAAAAAGCATTTATTGGACCCTTGATATTTGTCCAACACTGTGTTACCTAAAAGTAAAAGACATAACCTCTGTCATTCAAGACAAAGATCTCATTGAGGAGACAGGACTTACACACATAAAACAGAAAAAATTCAGACCTGAGAAGGTCAGGCAGAGGAATATTTTTCCTAAGAAAAAGGATGCCAGAAGCTCTTAAAGGGAATCTTTTAAGGGAGGACAGAGAGAAAAAAGACAAAACAGACATAGAATTGTTGGGTTACACATGGCCCTTGAGAAGGCATGTACCTCTATATGGTCCCTACAGGAAACCCCATTCTCCTAGGGATTAGAGACAGATAGATAAGAAGAGAAGTAAAGGAAGTTCTCTGATGAAACAGTAGAAAAGGATTCAAAGCCTCAAAGAAAAAAGATAGGAGAAGAAATAAATCCTACAAAGAAGCCTACAATTTGCTATTGGTCAGAATGTGAAGGAAGACTAGCACAGTAATGAACAATTTGTATTTAGCAACAACCCAATCTTAGCACTTTATTGTAACTGTTACAAGAGAGTAAAGCAAAGAAAGATGGAACCTCATGTACTTCTGTTTAGATTTATAAGGCTTTTTAACAAAATCTCTACTAATATCCTCATTGCCAAGAAAGAGAGGTATAATAATATCCTATTTATATGTAACTTTAAAGTATACAAAGAACTTTTCATTTGAGAATTCTTCAGGGTAAATGATGTAAAGATTATCTTCATTTGCCAAATGAGAAAAACAAGTTTATTGTGACCAAGAAGTGAATCTAATAATGTCTCTCCTATTATTCTTGAGAAAAAGGATAACATTTGAGTATTAGATAATAATACAGGTGAATTTGAAGCTAGCTTAATGGCAGTCTTCAAAGAGTAGTCATCAATAGGTCAATGTTAACTTGGAGGGAGTCTTGATTTAGAGTGCTTCAGGGATCTGTATTAAGGATTTTATCAATGACTTGAATGAAGACATCATATGTTTATCAAATTTCTACATGATCTGAGGCCAGGATAAACACAATGGACAAATATCCAAAAAGATTTCAAAGGTTGAGCTGCATCTAAGAAAATGAAATTCATAGGGACAAATTCCAAGTCTTGTATTGGAGTTCAAAAAATCTTTATAGATAACAAAATCATAGGATTATCTAAATAACAGTTCATTGAAAAAGATGTGAGAATTTTAAGGATTATCTAAATAGCAGTTCATCTGAAAAAGATGTGAGAATTTCAATTCAATTTGTTTTACAATATAACAACTCATCCTCTTCCCTCCCCCCCAAAAAGGCTAATAACATCTTAAGCTGTATTCAAAAGTATTAAGTTCTAGAGCTTGTCAGTGATAGTACCACTGTCTATAATAGCTCAGTCAAACTGTATCTGGAATATTATGTTTGGTTCTAAAGACCTGCTGGATTCTGGAAGAGGGACTGACAAGATAGAAAGCCTCTAGTAAAGGATAGGCAGGATAGTAAAGAATCTTGAAATCTTGCCATCATGATATGGATACTTGAAGAAATTGGGCATATTTAGCCTGTAGAAAAAAAGGCTTGGCAATAGAAAGAAACATAGAGTCAACACTTTGAAGAGGAATTATATTTGTACTTCCTAGTCTCAGAGGATAGAACCAGGAATGATGGTTGTAAATTAAAGTGGCACATTTTGGCTCAATGAAAGAAAAATCTTTTTAACAATTCAAGATTTATGAAAAGGAAATAGGCTGCTTCAGGAATTAGTGAACACCCTTTTGTCAGAGATTTTCAAGCAACATTGGATGTACACTGCTTGAAGGTCTTGTAGAGAAAATTTTCAAGGAAGATAGATATTAAACTAGAAGGACTCTAAAGATCTCTGTGGTTCCATGGCTAAGGTACAAAGTGTACTTTTGAAGGTAAAATCCTGAAAGATCTCTGTATGACAGTTAAGAAAAAAGGTTCACTTTAATCTTGGTCTACAAGGATGAAGTAGGTTTGGAGAAATAAAAATAAAAGAGATAGACATTCCACTTTGGGAGAAAGTGTCAGTTTCCTAGGGCAGGTCATCATGGTCTCTCTGTTAGAGACCAAAGAACACTCAAAAGAAAAGCAAATTATTCCAACATTAAAACACAATTGCATAAATTCTTGTTATATAATTTTTAAATTGTTTCACTGTTTAAATTTCATAGCATCACAATGCCACAGCAGCATGATGTCTGCCAAATTTTTTGAAACAGTTCTTCCACATACAACCCCACTATCATGGACTACTGGTAGAAATAAATTGATTTTTTAAAATAATTTTTTAAGGAGTGTGACATAAAACATTGCTATTGTTAGTTTAGAAGAGAACATTTTTATTTTAGGATGCAACATAGACTTAATGCCTTTTTAAAAAGCTTTCTACCTAGCATGTCACTTGAAAAAATTCAGACAGTTATACTGAGGGAGTGGGGAAAGAAATCTTAGCTTTCCTAAGGGTGTTTGGCTATTCTTCAGTGGAAATATGCAAATTTCTTTTATGTCTAAGTGTCAACAAGTTTTTCATTAGCAATGATGGGAAGATCTAGTAAATACCCAACAAGAAAGCCAGACTAATTTTCATTTATTCTTGATGTTTCTGGTTGCTGTGATTTGAGAAAGTATGACAGTTATGTTTAATAGGATTTTATGGTATCTCAACCTTGTCAAAAACTACTATTTCACATTTAATTTAAACCTTTATATATTTATTATACACCTAGTAAGTGTTTGTCAGACTGAAGAGAGTTAGATTAAGGCAGGAACTTCAAAATGAGTTTACCATGGAAACACTAGAGGAACCTCTTAAGAGAGAAGAAAGATAAAAGAAATGCATACAGACACAAAATGGTTGGTATTCGAGTAGCATTTAGAACAGGGCTGACTGGTGTTCAATGTATTCACATAAAGAGGGCAAGTCAATTCAATTCAACAGCCATTAAATCCTTACTACATGAGAAACACCATGGGATACAAAAGCAAAAGAGTCTCTACCTTTGATCAACTAGTCTACTAGTTGATGTTTTTGTTTGTCCTTCTCAGAGATGACCATGACATAAGAGATGTGGCATGAACACAGATAAGTAAATATAATGTAACAGACAGGAGGATCAGAGATGTAAGACATGGCACCTAAGCCAAATCATAAAAGAAAATAGAGATTCTAAGAGGAAGCGATGAAGAGAGAGAATGTTTTAGAAATAAGGGAAATCCAAACTCCAACTATCTAAAGTATTCCCTTGGACCCTCAGTTCGTTTTTAATCTTGAATCTTCTTGACTTCTCTGAAGCCCATCAAAGGCTGTGGGTCTCATCTTCTATTGGATTTTCTGTGTTCTCTAAAGTTTTTGTGACTTTGTTCTCTCTTATTTCACCTTATTGCCTTCTCAGTTTCCTTTGCTATTTTTTTTTATTTTTCAAATGAAAAATTGTCTTGCTTTCTTCCCCATCCCTTATCTCCTGAGAAAGAAAGAAAAATAAAATCTTTGTTACAAGCATATATTATCATATAAAACAAATCCATAAGTTGACAATATTTTTTAAAAGTTTAATCTATGTTCTGAGTCCATAATCTACCAAGAAGTAAGTAGCATATTTCATTGTGACACCTCTGAAATTGTGGTTGGTTAATGTGATCATCAATGTGTTGTATAAATCGTCCTCCTGATTCTTCTCACTTCTCTCTGTATCAGTTCCTTTAGATCTTATCTAAGTCATCCTGTTGGGTGTCTCCCAAAGGCCTGTCCTGAGCTTCTCCCTCTGTGCAGTTTCTCTTGGTGATATCAAACCCTATTTCTCTCCAGAAATGATTTATCTATTTAACAAGCCCTAACCACTCTCTTGACATCCATTTTCAAATCTCAAATTTCCCATTGGACATCTCAAACCAAAGATTTCACAAGTAGCTTAAACTATACATGTGCCTAACAAAATTCTTTACTTTTCCTCTCAACCTCTCACATTTCAAAATGTTCCTGTTACTGTTGAGGGCCCCATTCCCTTTCCAGCTCTTCAAATTCACAGCCCATCACTCTTAACTCCTCACTCAGATCCTACTATGTATCTAAACCATTGTCAAGTCCCATCATTTTTGCATTTGCAATACCTCTCATAATATGTGTTCCCTTCGCTCTTTTGAAACTTACCACCATCCTGGCACAAGCCCTCATAACTTCATATCTGGACTATGGCTCTAATATCATGGTTGGTCTTTCTATTTCAAGTTCAACTTTATCTAGTCCATCCATCACTCAGTGGCTAAATGAGCATCCTGAAAAGCAGGTCTAACCATACCCTACTCAATAAACTCCAGTGACTCCCTATTACCTCCAAAATCAAAAACAAAATCCTGTTTGACTGAAGATTCTTTGCAACCTAGTCCCGTTCTACCTTTGCAATTTTTTTACATTTAATTTCATCTAAATTTTCTGTGACAGTGGTCTTTCTTCCATTTCTTGCTTAATATCCTAACTCCTCTCCTAACTCCATACCTTTTCACTTGCTCTCCCCCTTGCCTGCAACACTTTCCCTCCCGTGACTAGACAGATGCTAAGATCTTTTCTAGCTTTAAAGTCTGTTCTAGCCTTGTTCTAGCCTTCTGGTCCAGTGTTCCACTGGGATAAGGAACTTATTCTGAAGTTAGATATCTGAGATTACTTGAATTGAACTCTTGACTTACTTCAGACATGAGTTAGAATGTCTCCCCCAACATGTACAGCCCATGATATATGCCACTTGTTAGAATTTCTAGAAGATGCGAGCTACTGATATTTCCCCAATTGTCAACTTGAAAATGTGTGAGAAGTCAAACCCATAACTCATGTGTCAACTTTGCATAGTATTACAGAATTAAATCAGTCTTCTACACAGGTAAAAATTATATTACTGACCCTGTTGCGATAAAATTTGCATAAGCATATGGGCAAGGACTCAATTGCAATTCTTATTTTGTCACAAACACAAAATATTCAGTTGGAAAACTGAGGAGGGAGTTACTTGAAATATTCTGAGAATTTTAATTGTGTGGAGCTAAGAAAAACAATATGAAATTCATCTCTAACAGTTTTCTTCCAAGTTTATTTTAATGGAAGCATATTGTCCTGAGAAGCAGACATCTGATACAGTAATGAGACAGTTCAAATTATACTGTTATTGAAACTCATTATTAAGACCAAAATAAACCTAGAATACAAGAGAAACTATGAAAAGAGAATATCGTTATTATGAAATTGTTCAAAATTAAGACATTCCCTTTTCTTAGTTTTTTTTTTCTCTTTTAAGTCTAATTCAACCTCCTAGAGAAAAACAAAAGCAAGAATAAACTTGGAATAACATCAGAATCATTCTGTGCTTTTATACTTTTTGTTATGTGTTAATATTTGCTTTCTTATTTGCCAGTATCAGTACTGTTTTCCATAGGTGGAAATTTCAAAACAGAATGGATTCATATAAGATAATATTTGTGACACCTTAAAAATTCTGTGTATACAAAATATTTTATCTACCCCTGAAAAATTTTGTCAAGAATGAGACTCCTTAATTCTCAAACTTATATCTTTGATTCAATTAGATTGCTCATTTTCTGTGAACTTATCTTTCTTATATGCAAGGTAATATTAATTCATTTCTATGTTATTTGAATATCTCAAACCCTTATAGTAGTTTTTACATTTTTTTTAATACTTTGGGACTATTATTATCTGAAATTTACAGAGCAACCTGTTCCTTCAGGGCATAATAAAGTTAGAGGCAGTTCCTATCACTTTTTATCATCATTCCATTTATACAAATTCTTTTGAGTGATTATGAAGATTACTTAGGAGGCTGTACAATGTTTCTGACACAAAATCTGTTTCCCAATAGACATAAGGATATGAGCAAATAGTTTGTCAAAAAAATCCTTCAAACTACCAACAATTTCATTTTTAAAAATACCTGTCTTTGCATTAGGTATTCTAAGTATATATCAAATATATATTGATAACAATAAAGGTTCTTAGCAAGTTCTTCTTGGAATTTCATTACCTAAAAAAAGAAATTCCATCACTCACAAACAAGTAAAAAGTTTATAAGATCACTGATTACAGTAGGTAATTTGCTACAATGTTCAAAAGTATTGTGTGACTATTTTCATAAATTATACATTTCATAGATGTATTTTCATAAATCATGCATTCATAAATCAACATTTATACATATGTTGATTATTAGCATTATAGTATGAAATAACCATGTGTCTTGAAATACTATTTCATTTGCCTTTGGATACATAAGACAAACTGCTTTTCCAGAGAAAACTTAATAGACATCCTTCAAAATGACTACACTTTCTTTGGTTTTCTGGACTTATAGTCAAATTTTAAAAATTGATATGTCAGTTTCTACACTAATGCAGTCGGAGAGGGGAGAGGGGGAGACAGAGGGAAGGAAGGAGAGAGGGAGGGAGGGAAAGAGAGATATTGAGAGAGGGAGGAAAGAAGGAGAGGAAGAAGAAAGGGATATGGAAAGAAAGAGGAAGAGGGAAGGAGGAGGAGAAGGAGGAGAGGGAAGAAGAGAAGGAGAGAGAGGAAAGGGAAGTAGAAAAGGGGGAGAGAGACACACAGACAGAAAGAGACAGACAGAGACAGAGAAACAGAGTCAGAAATGATAGCTAGATGAATAGACAAGCATAGAGATATAAATAAATGAAAGATAGAGATAAAAGGATAGATAGCTAGGTTGTATCAATAATTGAGAGAAAACACTTCTACTTCCAAAAATTGACTCAGAAGGAAGAGTTACCCCATTTTTATGGATAAATAGTATTATTTCTCAAATTTCTTCATGGTTATTTCCATGGATTTTTTCCTGGATTTTTAACCATCATTTTAACCATCATTTAGCCATCATTTGATTAGAGTACCCATTATATTTCACCCATGTTGAGTGAAGCTAATATGAATTTAAATTTGTTCAATATAAGCTTCTCTTAAATGTTAATTTTTGCATAAGAATGCACTTCACATTGAGGTTTAAGCAATTTCCATCTGTAACTACTGAAACTCCACATTACAAACTGGGTTTTCTTGTACTTTAGTTACATTCACCTTTTCTAATCAAAACAGCTAGGTGGTGCCATGAATAGAATGTAGGGTAGGGAGTTATAAAGACCTGAGTTTGAATCCTCCTTCAGACATTGACTGCTTTTTGTGATCCAAGGCAACTTCTTTGTGTCTCTGTAAGATGAGGATAATAATAGTCTTTATCTCTTGGAGTTCCTGTGAGAATTCCAGTATGGAGAATATTTTGCATTCCTCAAAGCACTAAATAAGTGTTATCTACACAGCTTTTGCTAATATGAAAGGAGATAACTCATCCTTGAAATTCAAGAAAAGAGAAAGCCAAAGAATATGATTAATATCATTTGGATTTTCTTTTCTAAAAGAGGTCATGGAACTCACAGCAATATGATGGCATGACACCTTAAAAATAGTTCTATTGAAAGAGATACTAAAAAAGGGAAAGGGACCTGTATGTGCCAAAATGTTTGTAGCAGCCCTGTTTGTAGTGGCTAGAAACTGGAAATTGAATGGATGCCCATCAATTGGAGAATGGCTGGGTAAATTGTGGTATATGAATGTTATGGAATATTATTGCTCTGTAAGGAATGGCCAGCAGGATGAATACAGAGAGGCTTGGACAGACCTACATGGACTGATGCTAAGTGAGATGAGCAGAACCAGGAGATCATTATACACTTCGACAATGATATTGTATGAGGATGTATTCTGATGGAAGTGGATTTCTATGACAAAGAGACCTAACTGAGTTTCAATGGATAAATGATGGACAGAAGCAGCTACACCCAAAGAAGGAACACTGGGAAATGAATGTGAACTATTTGCATTTTTTATTTTCTTCCCGAGTTATTTTTACCTTCTGAATCCAATTCTCCCTGTGCAACAGGAGAACTGTTCAGTTCTGCAAATATGTATTGTATCTAGGATATTCTGCAACATATTTAACATATATAGGACTGCTTGCCATCTTTGGGGGGGTGGAGAGAGGGAGGGGAAAAAACAAAACATAAGCAAGTGCAAGGGATAATGTTGTAAAAAAAGATTATCCTGGCATGGATTCTGTCAATACAAAGTTATTATTAAATAAAATAAAATTTAAATTAAAAAAAATAGTTCTATTGGATTATTCCAAGTTGATAGAATATAGAGAAGGCTGTATAGTCCTGGAAATCATTGGTTGTTGGTACAGTCAGATCCGTAATTCATGCCAGAATGTTTTATCTTGGGGGAATCTTAGTCTATTGTACTATAACATATGAATCTGGACTTCATTTTTGTTTCTTCCAAAGGGACCTATTGGTTTACCAGGAGAAGTTGGTACAACTGGAAGCTCTGGTGAAAAGGTAAGCTTTCTACTTACTTTGAGGGCCTTAGGCTAAATTCAAAGATGATTTTATTTCCTTTAGTAAAAGGCATATAGGATCTCTTATAAAATATAAATTACTAATATACTCTAAAAGCTTAAACTTTAATGAAGCAAAGTTGATCATGTATCGATTTCCCTAAAGGCAAGATGTATTTCTTGGTGAAGAAGCAATCTGAAAATAAAATATAAGATTGTCAACCGAGCAACTGAGGCTTTAAATTTTCTTTGAATCCTTATTTATCAGAAAAACCTGCTAAAGGAGAATATAAGCTCTTTAAGAGTAGGCACTGTTTTTCTTTGTGTTTATATTTGTATCCCCAAGCATAGGGCCTGCCTGGAATATATTAAGTGTTTAATAAATGTTTGCTAACTGATTTTGAATAAAATGAGGAAGCAAAAAAAAAAAAATCCCTGACTTTAATAGCCAATCTCTGTTCAACCTTTTCACTCATCATAGAAGAATCAGGTAGTTTCTTCTGACTAAACCTGGCTATAGCTGTGGAAATTTTAATTTGATTAATGAGTTCTATGAGATTATTCCCCTGGAAGTGATTTTCCATGATAAACTCCCACACTTAAAAGATAAAATAAAAACCAGAATCAATTCTCCATTTGGAGTTGGCAAAAGCAACATCTTCTATTCCTTCTTTTCCTTTGATTCCAACTTTAGAAAAGACTCATAGTTAATAACCATGTATAAATTTCTGATTTGGGGCTAATACTTGACTTACTCTTCTACAAACTCAAAGGATGGCATTCCCTTCCCTACAAAAAAAGTCTTATGATAGTATCCATGGCACACAGTGAAATGATGACATGAAATGAAATTAATTAGGTAATATTACACCTGGTTCCAATCACCTACATGATATCTTCATTTGGATACTCCAGTCTTAATTATAAATCTGGTCATGTTGAAAATAGCATTAATCTTCTTTCTTTCTCTCCAAAACTGATGCCTTTCCAAATTACTACTTTATTTTTGTGGTTCAGTAATCCCATCATTCTTTCAGTCTCCCAGAATAGAGACACTGGTGTCAACTTGACGACTTATATCCAATCTGTCATCAATTCCTGTCATTCTTTCACAATTTGCTTAAATGTAATAACATTCTTATCCTTCATTACTTCATGTATGATAACACCTTCATCCCTCCCAAAATTTCTTTCTATATATTTTCTAATTGCTCATTGATATTCATCTTTCCCTCCATAAAATGTTAGTTCCTTTAGAACAGAAACAGAACAGAAATTTTGTATCTCCAGCCTAGTACCTGAAATATGGTAGGTAACTAATGAATATAGATTTGAATTAAATTTTATTAAGTTTAAAAACCCTATTTCCAATACTTGATGGATTAATCTTGCTAAAACACTGCTTTTATCATGATAAGGTCATTTGTACTTCCAATAGCATTTGGACAAGATAGTATTTAAGGATCCTTCCAATAATAAGATTTTTTGCATGGTATGGCTATTATACTGCTACTCGAGAATCCAGAGTTGTTCCTTAATATATACACTAATTCGTTCTCCTCTACTTGGGTCCTAAGGCTCTCCACTCTCTAGTAATAACGTACATATTAGCATTTTTTCCAGTTAGAACCAAAATGTGCTCACCTACTCTCCCATATTTATAAACACACAAACAGAATAACAGAATTAAAAGAAATCTCACTGGTCATTGAATTCAACTCAAAACTGAAAATTAATTAAGATATTTAATAAATATTCATCTACCCTTTGCTGGAAGACATCTACTGAGAAAATGAGAGCCTTCTTCCTCCTGAGGCAGCTAATTTGTTCATGACCTCATTGGGAGTTTTCTTGGCAAAGGATTAGAGTAGTTTGCCATTTCCTTCTCCAGCTCATTTTACAGATGAGGAAACTGAGGCAAACATGGTTAAATG
Organism: Antechinus flavipes; assembly: GCF_016432865.1. Classification (NCBI taxonomy): domain Eukaryota; kingdom Metazoa; phylum Chordata; class Mammalia; order Dasyuromorphia; family Dasyuridae; genus Antechinus; species Antechinus flavipes. The sequence goes on along the minus strand of NC_067401.1, from coordinate 445,644,611 downwards.
ATATTCCCAGAGTCTGGGGCCAGATTTAAATCTCACTTTACATGAAATCTCATCTAATATTTTAAAATAAATGCTGTGTTGTTTTCCCTGACACCCTCTAACATAAACACATCTGCAGGACTCTTCAAGATAAACATCTCCAGTTTCTTCAACCAAGTCTTATAATAGGACCTCAAGAGTCTTCAACATTTTTATTTCCCTGTCCTGAATCCCCAGTTTATCAATGTCCTTATTAAAATGTGCTACCAAGGACTAATCATAATATTTCAGATGATTTCTGATTAAAAAACAGGGAGCATAACTATCATGGATTCATATATTGAGACCTGGAAGCAAGCTCAAAAGTCATGTAGTCAAACCCATTTAATTTCTATGAGGAAATTATGCCCAGAGACTTTAAGTGACCTGTTTAACATATCATTACTCCAAGTTCAGGGTTTCAAGTTCAATACTCTTCCACCATACCAGGCTTCATATACTTAGATCTTGAAACATCATCTGATATCACTTTAGTCAATCATATTAGTCTTCACAAATATCTTATAGTGTTAATGACCCACATTGTGCTTGTGGTCCAAGGATGAGTCTTCCTCCAATGTCTACTATTCTGCTGCTCAAGAATCCAGAGTGGTTCTTTATTATATACACCATTTCCTTACTCCTCTGCTTGGATTCCGTGGTTCTCCACAATTTAGTAACATCCTGCTGGTCATCAAATTCAATATATACCTGAAAACTAGTCAAAATATTTGATAAGTAATCATGTAACTTTTTGTTGGAAGACATCTACTGGATAGAAAGCTTTCTTCCTCCTGAGGAAGCTAATTCCACTGTCCTTGTTTTTGTTGTTCACCCATTTTCAATCATGTCCAACTCTTCCTGACCCCATTTGGGAGTTTTCTTGGCAAAGATACTAAAGTGGTTTGCCATTTCCTCCCCCCAGATCCCATTCAGAGAATCTGCTACCTTATCATGCCTCTCAGTTTTGTACTTGATAAGATGATTTTTAACTGAAGTCTAAGATTATTATAATTCTATTTGATGCACTCCATTTTCCTAACTTGTCAAGATTTTTTTTAAATCTGACTCAGTGTAATAGCTATCCACAGTATGTTAACTATCTCTCTTAGCTTTTGATCTTTTATCAATTTGATAAACAAGCCATCTATAGCTTTATTGGGGGTCTGATAAAATAGTAAGCTACACACAACCAAGCAGAGTTCAAGAAGGTGTTCCTCAAAGACCTAATTCCAAAATGACTATTTTATAGATCCAGTTGTTCAACTGTTGCCACTTTACTAAGATTTATCCAATATCATTATCATCCATCTTTCCCAAAAAGAATTGCATGAGAGATTTTCTCAAATTTTCTCTAAAATCTGGGTAAATTATTTCCCACAGAATTTCCCCATTATACTACTTTGTAACACAAACCCTGTGGAAAAAAATGTGGTCATTGTGGCAAGATGTGTTCTTGATTAAACCATGCAAATTCTTTGGGATCATCATTTTCTTTATAACTGCTCACTGTGTCCCCTTAATAATTGGTCCTAGAATTTTGTTAGGAATCAAAGTCAAACTCACTGACCTCTGCTCTACAGATTCCATTCTCTTCTAATTTTAGAAAACCAAAACATTTGCCTCTCAGAAGTCCTGCAATGTCTAGCACATCTTTCAAACATTACCAGCAGTAACACCCTCTACTCCTTGAAATTGCCTCCTACTGTCAGACGTATTTTTGCTTTTATGTATTTGAGCTCAACTGTTCCTCTATTTGTAACATCTTCTTTTCTTACTTCTTTCTACCTAAATTCACTTCAAGGCTCAGCTTGATTCCAGTAAACTCCACTGAATTTCATAAAATATTTATTTCTCCTTTTCTAAATTCCTGTGGTATTTATTGTCAGTGACACAGAACTTAACCTTATTTCACAAGTGAAATAAGGTTAATAAAGCCCTTTGAAAGATGTTGAACATGATATAAATTTCAACTTATTAATTTCAACTCATTATTTTATTGATGATAATGATGATGATAATTATAGTACTACTAATAAAATTTATTTCCTAGTATTTCATCTATATAATTTTTGTCTTCCCAACTGAGTCATAAGCTCCATGAGAAAAGGATATCTTCAGGCTGTTTTAAAAACAAAAATATATCAAATACCTATATTATATCCTTCCTTCCCATTCTCTCTCTAAAATAGTATTCATTTATTCATTACGCATTTATTAAGCCCACACTATGTGTCAGGCATTGGAGATTTTCAAAGACTCAAAAAAAGTTCCTCTCCTCAAGCATATTACATTCTATTGAAGAGAAATAACAGATACATACCTTAAAATAAATGCAAAATATAGAGAGAGTAGATACAAAGTAATTTCTAGAAGTATACCAATGACCAGAGGAATCAGGATAGGGTTTGTTTTTTTGGAAGGAGGTAGCACTTGAGTTGGGCTTTTAAGGAAAGGAGGAGTTTTATGAGAACAAGATAAGGAAGAAGTGCAATGCAGAAGTGTGCAAAGATCCAGAAGTAAGAGATAAAAAGACATGTATACAAAACAGCAAACAGGCAGAATGCATGCAGCCTAATTGATAACAAGAAGCATGGGGAGAAAGAAGGAAACCAGATTGTTAAGATTTCAAATCTCAAACAGAGCAGTTTATAATTAATCCCAGAGCAATTGGATCCACTGGAGTTTCTTGAGTGGATGAATTGCATAGTAAGACTTTGGGATTAGTATATTGGCAGTTATGTTAGAAAGGGATTGAAGAGGTAGAAAACTAATAGAAAAATATCAATTAAAAGACTATTACAATAATCCAGATGAAGTGGGGCCAGAATTAAGATGAATAAGCCAAGAGAGTAAAAAGAAAGAATAAGTAGAAAGTCTGAAATTGAGAAAGATTATGAGGATAGAATTGATAGTACTGACAAGTGGTTGGATATGAAGGATGAGAGAGAGGGATGAGTCAACATTGTCTCCAAAGTTATAAATCTGAGTGACTGGAAAGATGATGGCATCTTTAATAAAGATCACAAAGTTGAAAAGAGGGATCTATTTGGAAGTGGAAGTGAAGGAATTGAGTTCTGTTTTGTCTGTATTGAGTTTGAGATGACTAAAGGACATCCATTTTAAAATGACCAAAAGGGAATGAACGTGGCCCTCAGGACAGAAACCAAGAATGGATATAGAGATTTAGAGTCATCTGCAAAGAGATGAAATATAGGAGCTGGTTGTTCTCACCCTGAGACAAAGTATAAGGAAAGAAACTCTAAGACATTAAATCCTAGAGTATATCCACTCTTGAAATGTCAGTGTGGATAATAATCTTAGCTAAGGAGATGAAGGAGTAGATAGAGAAGAATTGGAGGAAAAAAAAGAAAAAGGAGTCTCCCTCCCTTCACTCCCCTTTTTCTTATATCTCTCTGTGTGTCTCATTCTGTTTCTCTCCCTACTTTTTCTCTGCCCCTGTCATCTCTGTTATCTCTGTCATTTTTTTATTTTATTTTTTTTATTTTATTTGAGTGTTAAACATGTCATATTTGGCCAGCAAATATTAGTTGACTATTTTATTTGTTGATTGATATACATTTAATGAGTAATAAAGATCAGTATAAATATAAATATTTTGAACAATGTAAATAGCTGTGATGTTTCTTCTCTAATTTACCTATACATGTTGATAATCTAATTTTGACTCAAAGTTTATAAAAACAAATGATATTAATAGGAATTAACAGTTGCAACTTAAGTAGACAAAATTGTTACTCTGATTTGTGGTCAGTCTTAATCAGAATTGTTCCTAATTCCAACAATGTATTCTGTAACATAACAGGTGAATAAGCTAAAGGAACAGACTTCTGTAAAATTAATTAATTAATTAGTTAATTATTAAATATTTGTAAGGTAAAATAAAACTCGACCCTCATATTTTTCCACATACCATTCAGACCTTTAGAATTTTTCCTTTATATGATATATGGATATGTATCCTGTTTACATATACATTACCTAAAATCACTTCATCCCTGGAACTCACACCACAGCAGACCCTTTTGCCCTGAGGCCTCTCCCTTCCTCCTACCCAAACCTCAGTTTAGATTGCTCAAGCCAACCATATCTTTATTTCCCATGAGACTGTACTCATTTTGACTTTTCCATCATGGCTCTCCCTAACATACCTTTCCCCTAAATTGTTGCTTTCAGCTTCCTTTTTCATGTTGCTTTCAGCTTCCTTTTTCATGTTAATATGCTGTCTTCCCCTGTCTGACTATAAGCCCACTGAAGCCAGGGACTCTCTTTTGCCTTTCTTTATATTTCCAGTGGAAAGCACAAAGTTAGAAATGTTTGATTGACTACATTTGCCTCAAATTATCAAGAGTTTTCATATCTGGTCTCTGAAAAAGAAATTTCAACATGTTTTTACTATTCTCAAAGTTTACTTTTAGAATTATTATTCTAAAAGTTTACTTTCTTTTTTAAACTTTATACAGGTATCCCAAAATTCTTAGGGTAGAACTTTGAGAAAAAAACAGCTTGTAGATTTTAAAAATTGGGAGACTGAATGATATTAGAGATAAAGGGACATTGCAAAAGTTAAGTAAAACACCTTTTTTTTCTTTTTTAAAAGGGAGAACGTGGGAGCCCAGGCCCAGTGGGCCCACCTGGAGAAAAAGGAATTATGGTAAGCAATTAGTGATTTGAAAAGCATTTACTTCCTAAGAGTCAATATAATAAAGTCACTCCAGAAGTAAATGATCTTGTCTGGAATTGAATAAAGGACAAAATATCATTTTATAACCTATTTATATTAGCAATTTTTCCCATTTATGGAATTCAGGGAATTCACAGCCTAGCATATAGAATTATAGAAAATACACAGCAGATGTAATCATCAAATGTGAGCATCAAATCTTAAAATTTTGGGTGGAAGAATATAGTTAAAATATAAGAAAATATTAATTATTATTCTGCTACTGTAATTTTGCAGGATATTTTCTATTATGTGCAAACTACAGGGGGGATCTATTTTATAAAATTACCACAATGTTGGGTAGAAAACTCTCCTGTAATTCTCACAGAATCATATAAGAACCCTAAGAAATTACATAGTTCAACCCATATCCAAATAAAAAGAACTTCCCTCCAGAATTCCTTTCAAGTGGTCATTTAAGCTCATTCCAGAAACTTATGATAAAAAACATACTACCTCCCAAAATGGCCTATTCCATCTTTGGGGAGATATCATTGTTAGAAGCATTTTCCCCTCATTTTGAACTGAAATCTTCTTTAATATGGTTTCTACTGATATTTAGAAGAGCCTATATTTAACTTGCACCCTTCTTACCCAAACTAGACAGCAATAATCAAGAGCCTTTATATCTAGGTGGTATTTTTCAAGGTCATAGTGTGGTTTCACAGTAAGATAAAAAAGTGAACATTATTTTTTTTCCAATCTTGCTTCCAAAATCTCCTAAGAGATTTTGATTTATCAAAATCAACCCTTGAAACTTCTAGTAACGCATATTTTAGTTTCTGAAATCATTCCTTAAGGGCTTCACTTTTATTTTGACTCCTTGATTATCAAAAATGGATCCAATTGTTCCTAAACATATTTAGCTTTTTCCATTTAAGCAAATATATTAAACCTAAAAGATAAGCTACAAAAACCAGCCATGTCCTGAGAGACTTAATGAATCTATGGTACTATTGTAATTTCAATTCCCTGTTACTTTCTTCAGGAACACATTCATGTTCATATTTTTAGTGTTGTTTAGAAAAGGCACCTTCTTTGAGTTTTCAGAATATGGTATCAATTAAGTGCTTTTCTAGTCATGACTAAAAACTATAAAACAAGATGATATATGTACTATGGAATACATAATAACAAAAAGAGATTGCCAGCATTGCGCTGTTGGTAAATGTTTAACAATCACCTTTTAGGTGCAGAGGGGGATGAGATGAAATGTACCCATAACATACTTATAAATTTAATTGTCATTATTAATATTTTCTTCATCGCTTTCCTAAGATTAAATAATCAATAAAACAATATATCATCTTAATTTGTACCATTTGCCAATTTCCAAGATATAAACACTTATACTAAAAATTTAATAGTCATCTCTCAGAAACTACATCCAGTACATTCCTGCCTGTTTCTCTGTAAAAAAAAATGTCAGTCTTATTTCTATGGACAGCAACCAAGGCATTCTTCCCATTGGAAGGACAAAAAAGCTTTGTTAAATTGTCATTTGATTGATAGGGATAGTTTTGTAATATAATTTGTCTTCAATGTTAAGCAACTGAATGTGAAGGTTTTGTAATACTTTTTATGTTTTTTTTTTAATTTAAATTATAGGGATATCCAGGGCCTCCTGGAGATCCAGGGCCCATAGGTCCTCTTGGATTGCCTGTAAGTACAAAAGAACATTTATTGTTTCTATCCAAAACATAAATATATTGTCAAAACATAGAGAGATTTCATGGAAAATAGGGTGGATCCTTGTTTACAATAAATGTTCATTTACAAATAATTTTTAAAAGTAAATATTTGCTTTAAAAATAAGTATTTAAAAATTCATTTCATTTCAAAAGTTTAAAGTGTATCATTTGTAACTTGTATAAGTTTTGCAGGTAAAGAACAAAATGTTTTATAGCTTAGCTGTTTACAAAAACATGTCAGATAAAGTTATGGATCTTGAGCTAGAAAGACTAAATATTCATTGAGTCAAATGAATATGAGCTTTCAGATTTCCAGAGTCTCATTACTAATTCATCATTTCTATTGGGGATTGTACTTAGGATACTTAAAGCTGGTCTTCTCTTTTAGTGACTTTGCAAGTTATGTGTGTCCAACATTCATATGTATACATAAACACAAATGGTCTCAAGTTTAAGGTGCTCTGAGATTCCATTCAACTTAAGTCTAGTTTAAGCTGATCAATTCCTAGTGCTATCTCTGGCTAAATCTGGTTTTCCAATTGTATCTTCCATTTGAAGAATGACTACTGCTACTAATGAATTTTAGTTGGCTTAATAATAAATCCATTCGTTCAATAAGCAGTATTAAGTACCTTGTACTTGCAAAGAACTATGCTAGACTTGAGACTACAAAGACAAATCTAATCAATACTAATTTAACTTTCTCTAAGTGGCTACATTTACTTTCAAATAGATTTTTTTTCTGGTCTTTTCAGTTATTTTGTAGGATATATAGAGGGGTCTCTGTGTGTGTTATATGTGTACATATATGTGCATTTATATATATACTTCTATCTATACTTAATGCATGTTTGTCATATATGTGTTATTGATATACATACATTGTGTATATATGTGTGTATATCTATATCCCTCAATCCTTAGCATAGTGACTGATACACTGTAAAAACTTAATAAATGCTTCATTCCTTTCCTTTCCTTAAAAACTCTTCTGACTTTATTTTCAAGCCTAAGGAAAACATATTTTTATCTGCCCTTATTAGGTGTGCTCTGTTCCTGGCCCATAGTCCCTGATTATTTTTAAGTTGTGATTTAAAAATTCAATCCCTTCTCATTTTTTAAATCATCTATTACTTCCATCATGGAGTGATATTAAAAAATCATTGAAATGGGAATTGAAAGGTTTGGATTCTAGCACTAGTTCTGTCCCTAACAACTGGCATGATTTTTGTCAAATTTCTTTATCTCTTAGGGCCTCCATTTCCTCTTCTGTAAAATTTCGGTGCTGAATTACATAATTTCCAAGATCATTTTTAATTGAAAATTCTGTGTTCTCATATTCTAATATGCTCCTATTCAGGGTCATGTAGGTACAAGAGGCCTACCTGGGCTACAGGGTCCAAAGGGACGAAGGGTAAGTAACATTGGAATATCCAAGTGTCTTAATCAGAGAAATAGTTTCAGTAGAAGTACTAAGTACTATGGTCTTGGCAAATGTTTTTGTCATTTTTCATTATGTAATGTGGATCCCAGCCATATTATTTAACATGTATATTTCTGGTGCCTCATAGAGCCCCAGTAATTTTCTATCTCTTTTTTGAGATCTCACTATATCAAATAGAAATTCTTAACTTCATTAGTCACTTCTAAATTCAACATTTTCAATTGCTATGAATGTGAACATCCATTAAGTAAAAGGACTCCCTATTTCAAGAAAACAATGTATCAGGGAATTCATCATTCTGTGGCCTGCTTTGAGAAACCATGAAAATATAAAGGCAACAGAGAAATAGAGTCAGTGTAAATAAAATGAGTAGTGAACCTGGAAGCAATGAAAGCTATTATGGTTTTATTTATTGAATCAATTCACCCCATGCTGGAAAAAAATGACATAAGAAAAAAATCTTCTATAAAAAATTGATGAACTAGCCATTCTTTAGACAACAGAATACTGAACACCAACTATATTTATAAGATGAAAATTTCAAAAAAGATTTTGTGAGGGAGCTAGGTAACATAGTAGGTAAATCTGTGATCCTGAGTTCAATCCTAGCCATATTTGCTATGTAACGTGGGGTAAATTACTTAATCTCTCTCAGCCTTAGGCTCATCATTTGTAAAATGCAGGTCATAATAATACCTACTTCCCAGAGTTGTGAGGAGAAAATGAAATTGTATTTGTAAAACACTTTGAAAATCTTAACTTGCCATAACATTGCCAGTTATGATTGTGTAGATAACCATATTCTGAGCTACAATTCATTGGGTGAGGGAATGGAGAAAAAAGAGGAGGTAGATTTTTTTTTAGCTTAAAGAGTCCTCAGTTTCTACAATTTTTTTAAAGCAGTAATATAACAATAAATAACAAATTTTCATATGTGTTGTTACAAATATTTTGTTTTCATTTACATTTTCTTACTCCTCTGTATTTTATTTTTATTTTTAGGGACTTAGGGGTCTAGATGGTCTTCCAGGAGAACAAGGAATACAAGGTAGTAAGGTAATGGTTTATTTCCTCATTGTATATTCATTTAATTTCTATACAGTTCTGCCCACCTACCCAACAAAGACAGGTAACATTTGGATAACAGAACTGAATTCTGAATTCTCTCTAAGTTAACAGGGTAAATAATATCAATAAATTTTCCTCCCAATGCACGTACATCAAAAACAAAAACAAAATATAACTACAATCCTTTTCACTACAGAGTTAGACACTTTGGTTGTGTTATATGTGTGTGTGTGTGTGTGTGTGTGTGTGTGTGTGTGTGTGTGTGTGTGTATAGACATACACACAATGATAAGAGCACTAGACTACATTTATATTGAACTTATTTGATATCAATTCTTTGTTAGGGAGAAAAAGGCGATCAGGGGAAAAAAGGTCTTCATGGACTTATCGTAAGTCATCAACATATTTCAGATCAAACATGAATATTCAAATTTAAATTGGCTTTCTTGGTTATTTATTACCTACCCTAGCTTTTTCTTTTTCTCTCATCTAGGGTAATGCTGGAAACCCAGGAGAGAGAGGTGCTCAAGGTAAACCAGTAAGTAATGAAAAATCAGTACTAAGTCAACTCCTAATAAAATCTTGTGGCAAATGGAGAGGGGAGACTTAGAATCAAAAAGACTTGGGTCTTATGCTTTCTCTGACACTTAGTAGCTTTGTGACCATAGGCAAGTTCCTTGGCTTCTTTGAGCCTCAGTTCTCTCCCCTGCAAAATGAGGACATTTTGCTCTAAACTCACAGGATAGTTATGAGAACCAAATGAGATGTCTTTAAAAGGCTTTGAAAATGTGAGAGTTGGGGCAGCTAGGTGTCACAGTGGATAGAGCACCAGCACTGAAGTCAGGAGGACCTGAGTTCAAATGTGACTTCAGACATTTAACACTTCCTAGCTTTGTGACCATGGGCAAGTTGCTTAACCCCAATTGCCTCAGCAAGAAAAAAAAAAGGAAGGAAAGAAGGAAGGAAGAAAGGAAGGAAGAAAGGTAGGTAGGTAGATAGGAAGGAAGGAAGGAAGAGAAAGAAAGAAAGAAAAGAAAAGAAAGAAAGAAAGAAAGAGAAAGAAAAGAAAAAGAAAGAAAGGAAGGAAGGAAGAAAGAAAGGAAGGAAGGAAGGAAGGAAGGAAGGAAGGAAGGAAGGAGGAAGGAAGGAAGGAAGGAAGGAGGAAGGAAGGAAGGAAGGAAGGAAGGAAGGAAGGAAGGAAGAGAAAAAAGAAAATGTGAGAGTGTTGTGTTTAAAAGAATTGCACATATTTAACCTATGTTAGGTTCCTTCCTATCTTGGGGAAGAGAGAAGTAAGGGAGGGAGAAAGAAAAATCTGGAACACAATGTATTACAAAAATGAATGTTGAAAATTATTTTTACATTTATTTGGAAAATAAAATACTATTGAAAATTTTAAAAAAAGAAAAGAAAATGTTAAAGTACTATTTTAAATATCAGCTATCTTTACTTCAGACATAAAACACATATATCTATATAGAGAAATATATATGCATAGACATATATTTACATGGGTATGTATACATATGTATGTGATATACACCTTGTATATTAAATATATGCATTTATGTATGTACTTATATGCATGTAGCATTGTTATAAATTGATACATATATTACATATAATATATTTTATAATTTGTTATATGTATATGTTATATTATTAATATAGCATTATAATTGTTGATATATAATTATAATAGGTAATTATGCTTTGTATTTATTACATGCATGTATAATATGCATATTTATAAATATATGTATATGTATTGATGTGTGTATATATATTAATACATATGTATTAAGTATTAAGATAAAATTATCTAAGTCTTCCTCCTCTTAACTTAGTGCTTATTTTGGGCAAGTTATCTTCTTTGGGTAAGAGTATACTTATCTATAAAGTGGAGATGGTCTTTATTATATTTCATAATTACTCTGAGTCTTTTACAATAATTATAACAGCTAATATTTCTATAGTAATTTTCGGGTAGTGAAACTATTTTAAAATGTTTTCATTTAATCTTCACAGCAATCTTGGGTGGGAGTGGGATAGGTTCTATTATCCCCATTTTGCAGAGGAAAAAGAAGCAAACAGAGGTTAATTGACTTGTTCAAGATCACACAGCTAGTCAGTAGGAAGCCAGTTTTCAACTTATTTTCCTGAATCTGACCCAGCACTTTTTCCATGGGGTACTCTATCTATTTCTAAATTTTTAAAGGTATATATTTTTTAACTAATTCCAACCCTAACCCTATTCAATAAACTCAGTGTTCTTTAATTATTATAAAATGTTTCATTTCAAATTTTATATTATTTGATGACTAATTTATCAAGTCATAGATATTGTATTTTTCTTTCCAAATAAAGTCCAGACTCCTTAACCTAGTAATAAAGACCCTCTACCATCTGTCACCACCTTGCCTTTCCAATATTTTCTTAATTTATTCCCTTCTACATACTTTAAACTCTGGTAGAATGGATTGCTTATTTTTCATTCCTTCTTCCACACCTCATTTCTTCCCACTTCCCTTTGCCTGGGCTCTCTGCATATCAATATCCCTCATGGACTTTCATACACAGCTCAAATATCACTTCCTCCAGAAAATTTTTTCTTGATTTTTCCCATCAATAAAAAATTCTACCCCAAATCTTATATATACTTCATTTCTGTTCTTATAAAATATTGTTTGTATTACAACTATAAATGGATTATATCCCCTACTAAACTACAGTCTCGGTGATAGCAAAGATTATCTGAGCATTGGATGGATAGTCAGTATTATCCATATAATATCTCTTACCTTTAAACTATGAGCTGGTTGAGAACAGGAAATGTCTTTTATCTTTCTTTGTATGTACAATGATTAGCACAGAGCTGGGTACATAGTAGGTGCTTGGTAATACAAGTTGATTAATTAATTATATCTTTCTGAACCCCTAAACACAGTGTTTAGATATGAAGTAGGTTTCTAATAAATATTTTTAATTCACTTGAAGTATAGTGATAGAATTCCCAAGGGAAAATATACCAGTCCTTTAAAGTCAAGAAGAGTGTTTTTTTCAAATAAGTATTAATACACACACACACACACACACACACACACACACACACACACACACACATATATGTATATATATATGTGTATTTGTGTATGTATGTGTTTGTGTGTGTATATATGTATATGAAACTCTTGATTAACATACTAAAGATTTGGTACTAAGAAGAAGAGGGATTAAAGAAACTAAATGGGCCAAGAAGTTGGCAGAATGACAAATATAAAAAAAAAAGGGGGAAAAGTGAACCTACAATATGAAAATAGAGTTGAAAAATATTGGGAGGTAAAGAGGGCCAGAAAAATTCAATTGTTATAAGATTTTGAAATCACAAGGCCAGCTCCAATTCCTCTTGAACAAAGATCTTAAGGAAAATTAGGGTGTACTACCAAAAAAAAGTTATTTTCTGTACTTTAGTGGATCTTCAGAGAGGAGACTAGTTAAAAACCAAAGATAAATATAATTTTTTTTTTACTTCTGATCCTTTCAACAAAACTCTCCATTCAGCACTTTCATGTTTTACCAATTTAAATAAATGTTTATTAAATATCCACTATGTCCAATATACCGTATCATAATGACAGTGACCATTGTCACTAAACGTTTCTTATTCTCCTAATGGTACCAGAGAGTATACTAGCTATTTTGGTTACATTTATAAATATGGATATATTTTACCTTTATACTACACTGTATATAAGTAAAATTAGCTTGAGGGACCTTCTAAGTGAACCTACAGGAAGCTGATGCACTTATCCCTCCCTGTTCTATACCTAGAAATATGACATGACCTGTTTTCTACTAGAAAGATTGCCCTGATGAGAAAGAGAGCTCCATTTTCTCATACTCACTGTTCTCACCTCTGACTCAAGCTCCCCAAAGGAAGGTTTTAATGGGAGTAAATTACATTATGGTTCACAATTTGAAGGGCAAAAAAACCCTCAAACCTAACATTGAAACAGGGTAATATTTAGAATAATCTTAGTGTTGAAACTATTTCATTTTTTTTTTCCATCTTTGAAAGTTGGTCATCATATATAGATAAGGATAGAATGTCTTAACATATGTAAAATGCTTTACAAACTTTGAAGTACTCTTTGGAGCCAGATATTTATTATTATCATTATTATTTAGAGCATCTGCTCAATTACCAGAATAATTCATTCACTGTCAATTCTGGATCACAGAGTTTATTAACTATTTACCCCAGTTCTTCACTCCTCTTTCCAACCATGGGGTGAAGACAAATTAGCACTTAGATACTTGGAGTACCCTATCTTCACAAAGACTTTGGAAAGAAGTGTTTTATCTGGGGAAGAAGCACAATCCAGTACTAGGACAAAGCAGGAGAAAAATATTAGAGTTAGCAAACATATTCATTTTTATTAGCAGATAAGCTTTTCAGTTCCAAGATACTTCTCCCATAGATAGGATGTTACAATTACCTAGAGGTTAAAAGAATGAGATTTTGGGTGACCCTTTCCCCTAAAACCAAGTGATAATTTGTTCTTCTCAATACCTAACCAATAAGGAACCTCAAAGAAAATCTAGAGGATGATGTCATCAGAGTAATATATAATCAAATAAAGTAAAGTGATCACATAGCACGAGAAAAGAATTGCAAATGAACAGCTATGTGCTCTACTGGTATCTTCTGAATGTCAAGAGAAAGAGAATAAGTTTACTCATTGAGTAAACACCTTGTAGCAAGCATATGGGAGAATATTACAAAAGAATATTACAAAATAGGCAGATCAGCAGGAATCATCATTGTTTGAGAGATTGGCAATATAATCAATGACAGCATAGATCCAGTTAAATATTTTGAGTCTTCCATTGCCTAAACAATCCAGCTTTTTCCAGCCTTTTCCTACAACAAACACAAGTTTTCTCCTACAAATGTAGATGTCATAAAAATGCATGAAAGAAGACACTGAATTTCTTTAAATTTGCAAAGTATCATAGTATGTTTGTGCTAGAAGAGATCTTGGAGATCATCTACTCTAGTTCTTTTCTTAAAAAGATCAAGAAATGGTCTCAAAGAAGTAAAATGGATTGTCCAAAGGTCAGACCCCCAAAGAACAGAGCTAGAACTTTGGGGATTTGGGGTTCCTATTACTCTGTTTCTTTTAGGTTCATTTTGTGTGTTTTCTGGTCTCTTGACATATAGGTTTGGGTTTTTTAAAATTCTTATTTGATACAAGGGACAGTTATTTCCCTGTATGTTGAATGGTTCTTTACAAATTATATCATTCTCCCCAGGGAGAAGCAGGAAATCCTGGGGACATCGACCCTGATGGAGAAAGTACCACATACATTTGATAAATGAGTTTCATGAAAGAATTGGTTTACTTTTCCATAAAAAAGAAAAATACTCAAAGGCATCATTTTAAATAATTGATGACATTTTGTATAGTCTTAAATCTGAGGAATAAAAGAGCAAAAAGAGAAGAAAGGAAATAGAAAAGCTTTGATATAAACATCCCTCAAGAAAAATATCCCTGCAGGAGGGGCTCCCAGTGTAAGCTGGGGTAAAGGCTGTTACTGCTGTCATTCTCCAGCTGTTTTGTCTCTGAGAGTCTCTGCTGTCCCCTGCTGGTGGCTTCCCACAGGAGAAACATAGTCATTTCAGGCAAAGGCAAAACCCCAGCCCATTGGAGACACTATCAGAGAAAAAAGAAATAGTCCTTGAGTGCATATGTATGTATGAATGTATGTATGTGTACATGCATGTTTTAAACAGAAACTATCAATAAAATACTGCTTCACAAAGCTTGACATGCTTAATCAGATTTCTTCTCTGTTTAGTTGTTTATTTTTTTCTGTACCTTCTAATTATTTGGTGCACTGAGTCCAAAGTCGATCCCTCCTTTTGACCATGAGGTTGCCTTCTAATCTTAATGAATATTTTCTTATTGAAATCTCTTTCTGATTTGGCTTCTAACCTATAGTATTATTAGACTTCTTTAAACTCCTTGTCTTTATTTGCATTCAGCAAAATGAGACTGTGACAAAAGTGAAGTAATCATTGGACTCCTAAGTCAAGTAATAGATGCTGGAAGAACCATTTTACATTCATTCCTAATGGAATCTTTTAATACCTACATTTGAGCTTAGCTCCCAAGTCCTCAAGCTATCCTCCTATAACTTTATCCTTTTTTATAGTTGAACTCCCAGGAAAAAAAAAAGCTATCCACACTTGTTGCCTTCATCTTGCAACCAAGATTCTGATCTCATCAAACAACTGGAACAGTTTTGTCTGAAATCCCACCCCTTAACTGTAGGTTGGGGTCTTAGGTCTGTTTTGACCTTCTTCTTGTTGTTCTCCTTCTTCTTCTCCTTCTCCTTCTATTTCTCCTTCTTCTTTTCCTACTCCTGCTCCTCTTTATTCTCCCTTTCTCTGTTTCTTTCTGTCTCTATCTCTATCCGTCTATCTCTGTGTGTATGTCTTTTTCTATCTGTGTCTCAGTCTCTCTCTTTTCCGTCTTCATCTTCCTCTCCCTCTCTTCATCCCCCTCTTTCTCCCACCTTCTCACCCCTCGTCTATATAAATACACACACACACACACACACACACACATAATTTTAAGGTTTACAATGCTCTCCTCACAGCAATCATATGAGGCAAGTAAAAAATGTATTAAGTACTTACTATGTACCAGTGAGCTAAATAATATACAAGATAATATGTAAAGAATATCTCCATATCACAGACAAGGAAGGCACTATTGACAGAGAGCCTGTATTAGAGTCAGAAATCCAAATACTATGTGAACTTGGACAAATGATTTAATCACCTACTGCCTCAAGCAACTCATTATTCCTATAAATTGTCTCCTCCATTACATTGTGAGCACCTTGATGGTCAAGATCATCTTTGCCTCTTTGTGTATCCCTTACACTTAACACAATAGCTGGCATAGAGTAAGCACTTCATAAATGTTTATTGACTATTGGCTGAAATTGTCATTGTGTGTCAATGGAAAGAATTCCCATACCAGAACTTCCTTATATTTATAAAATCACAAGTTTAAGGATTTTTAAAATTGAAAATAAAGAGATGGAGATTCAGATAATGTTTTTGATCTTTAAACAGTAAATGATTTGTCCAGTGATAATAACAACTCATGTCAGCACCAGGATTTAAATCACAGTCTCCTGGATTCAAGCTTAGGACTCATTTTGAAACCCTATAATGCCCAATGATTTTTATCAGATGATAAAGTTAACTTGATAGAATTAATAAACCTGAATCTATAATAATTACTGAAGCTAATTTTCACCTCTCACCAACATTTTCTTCTGAGGACAATTATGTTTCATTGACCTTGGGGACTTTTGTAGTGAGGTAGAATCTAGGCAATGACATTCCCAGCAAATTGAAATTCATCAAAAATGAATTGTTTCTACACAATAATATGGATTCTATCCTCTTTTTCTATAATTGTTTAGTTGTTTTTAGTCATATCCAACTCTTTGTGATCTTTTTTGTGTTTTGTTGGCAAGATGCTAGAATGATTTGCTATTTCTTTCTCCACCTTATTTTTGTGAGTGAGGAAACAGAAGCAAAAAGGATTGAGTGACTTTCCCAAGTCACACAGCTACCAAGTATATGAGGCTGGATTTCAACTCAGGTTTTCCTGAATCCAGCCCAGGCATGCTATCCACTGTGCCACTAAGTTACCCTAAAAGGAAGCAACTTAGTATTAGAGAAAGGGCATTGACTGGGAAAATAGAAAACCAAACTTCTAGTTAGTCCTAGTTCTTCCACTTACTATGTGACTTTTGGACACATGGATACTCTGTGACCTTGGTCACATCTAAATTCTTGGTTATCTAAATTCTCTGAACCTTAATTTTTTCATTCATAAAATTAAGGGATTGGCCTAGTACCAAGCTTAGCAAATGAATCCACTACCTGTTTTTGTATAGTCCCACAAGCTAAAAATGCTATTATGGTTTTTGAAAACAACCTCTCTCTAAAATACAAATTTAAATACAAAATTGTATTTTAAGATATAAAAAATCATTATTATCTTAAAGAACCATATAAAAACCAATGGTGGTATGAATTTTACCCACAGGTGGTAGTTTGCCAATCCCTAGAATAGAGGACCTTTTACAAAGTGTCCAGGAACTATTCAAATGACTTGTAAAAAATATATCTGTTCACAAGCCAAAGTGGTTCTTCCACTTCTTCCCATGTGTAGACCTGGCTCAAAAGGAAAATCATGAATGGAAAATGTAATTTAGCTTGACATCCTAGGTAACTGTTAAGTTGTATGCATGGGAGATTCATCAGAGATAAGAACAAGGGAAAAGAATAAGCACTTTGGCAACTCTATTATCAGTAGTATTTACAAGGTCTAAAAGGTTATCTATATGATACCAGTCTGTACTGTTTCTCTTCATATCCAGTAGAGATAGGAATAGGAATGAAATTTGTGATTTTATTGATATTAGAATTCCCCCAAAAAGGAACCATGCTCTACTAATGTGAGTCAGCGTTTTCTCCATATTTTATACTTCAGAAAGTTGCCTTGTAACTAAGTTCAAAATGACTTGCCAGTGATTATACATCCAATATATGGCAGGGGAAGGATTTGAACTCAGATTTTCCAGGCTTTGATATCTACTCTTTATATGCTAAGCCAACTCTACCTTTTTTCACACCCAATTCTAAAACTAAAAATGAACAATTACATTAAATGACATCTTGTTCTTTTAATGAGTCATTATCTAATTTGTAGATTATCTTTTGAAGCAATTTCAGATAATATTTTTCTACAAATTTATTTTATTTTTTCAGGGTTTACAAGGAGCCCCTGGAAGCATGGGCGACAAAGGACCTCCTGGAGAACCAGTAAGTTTATCAAAGACATTTGCTAATGGTGGACAACCTTTAAATTTCATATACCATGAACCCCACTCTGTTGTGGCCAAGTATAATTTAAAAAGTCTTTATCATAAACAGTAAAATCTAATGATATTGTGCAAAATGTCTTATTATGAATACAAATTTTAGTGCTTTTCTTATTGTTTTTAATAAAATCATGTTTGATATTCTTATTCTGAGACTACTATGGTGCATATGGTAATGCTGAAACAAAGAGAAGTCTGTTGTAATAGACTGCAAAAATTCTTGCTTTGAATGGCTTGCTATTATTATTGCAAGAGCACACACACACACACACACACACACACACACACACTTCTATGTGGCCAAATCTATAACAAAAGATCACACATTGAAGTCAGACCCTACAGATGACGGACCCAAAGGTAAAAAACGTCAAGAATGCACTTAAATCAACATAAAGAATTACATCATGAGTTCATATAGTGAGGGAGGTTCCATGGAAAAACTGATTGTGAAAGGGAAAGACCTTGTCAAGCTCACTCTCTTACATTTGGTTCTTTATTGCCCATGAAATCATTTTTCTGGTGAGTCATGTCAAATATAATCGACTGTAATGTACTTTTAAGGTTTGTGATATAATGCAATCTTTTAAGCCACTGGGCTGATCTTATCCATCAGTTGACACAAAAGTTTATAGGTAGCTTTTGTATAATTCATTTAGTGAGTGACAGTATGTGGAAAAATTCTAGCAGTCAAATAGTTATTTTTACTGAACTCTGAGGTTATTTCCTCCCTTGCGCATTTATTATACATGCTCCAACTGTATAAGCCCCACAAATAATAAATCCAGATCTTTAAGTAAAATGCTTATTTTCTACTAAAAGAAACAAGAGACAGAAACAGAGAGAAATAGAAGAGAAACAACAGAAAAGAGAGAGAGAAACTAAGAGAGAAAGGGGGAAAAGGTTATTATTCAATTTTATCTGATTATTATGATTGGGTTATTTATTATTATTATTTATTGTTTTGGGTTTTTTTTTTTTAACTTTTGGACCTCCAGCCCAATTCTAATTCCTTACGTTATTTAGAATTAGAATAACACTCTTTTCTCCCAATAATCTAGATTTGTTTCCACTTAGCAAAGACTTCTTAAGCACCCAACTTATTTATTAAGGTGTTGAAGATACAAAGATAACATTGATGCAGTCCCTGGCTTCAATAAGTTTATATTTTTCTGAGGAGACATGTGGACAAATAAATATAACATAAGAGGGAATGAAGAGAGCAAAAAATAAATGCAGAAAAAAGTGTGCTGGGAATATAGAAGGAAAGAGGGGAAATTTTCATCTAGAGGAAAGAAACCTTTAGTATAAATCCTCCTTGTCTATAAAAGGAGATAATCAAACATTCCTTTCAACTCTGACTGTTGAGTGCTTAAAACAAGCCTATAGTTCATATCATCAACATCTTCACTGGCATTTATGTAGCACTTTTGAGGTTTACAAACTGCTTTATACATGTATCATTTTGTTCTCACAACAACCATTGAAGGAAGATGCTATAGCCATCCCCCTCTGACAATTGAGAAAACTAATGCCAACAAAAGTTAATTGACTTGGCTAGGGTCACACAGGTGATAAATGTTTGAGGCTGTGTTTGAACTCAGGTCTTCCTGATTTAAAGCCCAGTCCTCTAACTACTATTCCATTGTTGAACTAGTCTTAGTTTAAGTTTAAAATTTTAATTTAGTTTAAATTTAAAATTTTTTAGTTAAACTTAAGGTATTTCCAAAAAAAGTATATCCCTGGAGCTATGGCAACTAAAAAGATAGGTTCTGATTCTTTGAACAAAGAAATGTTACTTTACAAAATTCTATATTTTCAAATGGCTAAACAGCATCATGTGACAGAAAACCCATTTGAACCTGAGTATCTAAAGTGACCACTCAAGTTATAAAGCCAGGTGTATGGTCAGCAAAGCATATGGGCATGGGTTCACATGGGTTTTGCTTCTAGTCACAGAAATCTGGCAAGCAATGCCAAACTGGGAGAGAGTCTAAGCTTTCTGGGAAGCAGATATGCTTAGTTATGTAAATGTACTTCTATTAAAACATCAAGGGTCATTCTGAATCTGTAGCAGAAATGTGAAATAATTCTTTTTTTCCGTGAAGAATCATATTGCCATAGCCATGAGCATTCTTGGTGTGGATAGATGGCCCTATATAGATGTAAGGGAGGCACTTGTTGCAGCTTGCACAAATGTGTACAAGCATGCCTCTAGGATGCTCTTTGCCAAACAAGCTGGGGAAATTCCCGTGAGGCAAAGTTTCCTGGAGCAACAGACTACTATTGTGGCTTCTCCCACTCCAGCAAAGCACAAACAGAATAAGTAGCCCTACAGATCCCTGGGGAAGTGCCTAACATGATGTGGTTTCTAAATATGAATTCATTCATCTCTAAAAATTCCATAAAGATGCTTGAGCACACAACTCTCCCCAGTTTTAACAAATAGATCCCATTGGTGTGGGCAATTTTAATGTTATTGCAACAGGCTAATTATTCATTATTCATTCACTTCAAAGAATACTGCTTAGTCTAAACTTTTCCTTTGCCAAAAAGCCCCAGTATGTGTTTCATTATACCTTACTGTGATTATGCTATTACTAAATCCACAAAATGAGCACAGAAATTATTCAATCTGATTCTATGCCAGCCAAGACTGTTCACCAAACAGAACTAATTGGGCATAGCTTGCTTTTCTTTTTTCTTAGAAGATCAGATTTGAATTTTTCTAAAATTCATGCTAATGAAACATTGACCATTAGTGAAAAGGAATATGTCATTGAATCTATTAGCCTTCACATAACTTACCAGTGGTTGTGAGAGAATTTACTATCTCATTGATCTAAAAAAGATATTATGAAAGAATAAGGATAATGAAATGCCTGAATTTATATATAAAACTTTAGGGTTTGTAAAGTATTATTAATACATTATTTCATTTCATCCCCTTAATTACTTTGTGAATAGTTAATACAGTACATGTATTATTATCCACATTTTACAGATACAGAAACTGTGGCCCAAGTAGATCATATAGTCAGTTAGATATCAGAAGTGGGATTTGATCTCTGTCTGGTCTTCTTGATTTCAATTTCAATACTATTCCAATGGATAGAAGAACAATACTGATGAATAAGATGATTAAACAAATGGTTTATACCATATTTGTGTCTTTATTTATAATTCTGTGTTTATTTAAACTAATTTAATGCCTGATAGTAAAGATTTTTGCATTTTTTAAATGTAGGGGGCACGGGGAAAACCAGGTGATGCTGGTCCTATTGGAGAGATGGGTCCAGAGGTAAGTTTCACTCACAAACAAAAACAAACAAACAAAAAAACTATGAAAAAGTAAATATATATTGAACATGTGATGTACAATCTACAATCCAGACACTGTTTACTTTTTAAATAATAATAATTTTAAGAATATTTAGTTTAAAACCAAGGGAAAACTTAAATTTGCAAATCTTTACCTAGAAAAAAAAGGCAGTTTTATTTGATGATGTTAATTTTCTACTTCAAAACACTTCTTGAGAGGGATTGTAGTGTGATGGCAAAGACTGGGATTTAGAATCAGGGAACCTGAATGTAAGTCTGGTCTTTGATGCAGACTGGCTGTGTTATCCTGGGCATAACACCTCATTGCTCAGTGTCCCCAGCAGCTTTATAAGATTACACATAACAATGACCAATATATATCAATAGAAAGAGTTTCCTATATAGGATGCTCTCTAAATGACTGAAATCACAAGTATGAATCCCCAAAAGCTTCTTTTATGATAAGTAATAGAACAGAAAATAAATGATGCTCTTACTTAATAGCCTGAGAGCTGACTTTACTCAATGCTTCCCTTCCAGTTTTTATATCTATCTCCTTTAGAGAAGTATAATGGAAAAAACTGAAAAACTAAGTCAAATTGAAAAAAAATTCACACTTGCTCCAAGACTAGGAAAGGAAAGGAAACCAAGAGATAACACCTATTATGTGCCAAGGACTGTACACTAAGTGCTTTTATAAATATTATCTTATTTGGTTTTCATGAAAACACTCAGAAGTCCCATTTTATAAATAAGGAAACTGAGGCAGAAAGAGGTTAAATGACTTGCCCACAATCATACAGTAATTCTTGATTCTAGGCTCAGGTCTTACTTTATTTACTACTAGCTAGTTCTATAAAGTAGGTACTACAAAATCGTTCATAAGATTCTACCAGTGCCTAAAGGTTTCAGGGAAATACTTTAAGGATGTATGCTCAATCAGAGAATCCTCAGAGAAGACGAGAGTATCTTTGCCCTGCCTCTAAAGGCATTCTGAAGATATTGCCTCTCATATTTCTCCATTATGAGCAGAAGCAAATGTTTTACATGAGTATTCTTGAATCTTCTAGCTCATAGACACCATATTCTCTTAGGCAAAGAATTGTTGTGGTAATTAAAAAGAAGCTAATATTTATTTTGTAAATAATACATCAAAATGTCCATTTTTAGGGACCTCCAGGCATTGAAGGAGAATCTGGTCTACAAGGAGAGCCAGGTACAAAGGTAATTTTCATCCATCATGGGCTTCTTCCATCCATTGAATTCCACAGAATCGCCATGAATGACTAATACTTAATGAGAAATCTCAAGAAAAGGGAAAGAAGGAAGACAGCCCATAAAAGAGGCAAATTTCTTCTACCTCTCTCCTTTATGCTACGCCCATCATGATAAGATAATGTGTTCATTTCAATGATTTAGTACTTTACCATTTTTATTCCATGCTTCAGGGAGACCTTGGACCAGTAGGTAATGTTGGAGCATCTGGAGAACCAGGATTAAGGGTGAGTGTCTAATAAATTTCAATTTAGTGCACTGGATTGCCTATTTTAAAGATGCAAAGTTGCCAGCATGTCCATTTCAATCAAATAACATGATAAAGCTCTCTGATTCATTGCAGAATAATGCTGGCCATATTTCATAATTTTTAAAAGTATGCTGTACATTGCTAATGCTATCCAGCTGTAATTTAACAGCTTTTTAGAACTCTAGACATGTATTCAAAGCTCCATTGCCCAATTTATATAGTCCCTGGGATTTTTCTTAATACTAGAGGGAAAAGGAGTGACTCACAAATACCAACAAAATCACTTCTATTTATTCATCTGTAAAATTAGCGAGTTGGACTAGACAATTAATAAGGCTCCTTTCAGCTCTAAAATTCTGATGCTGTGATTCTATATTATTGGGTTAAATTATTTACCAGTCAATTACAAAATCATAGTAATATAAAATTTGTAAGAACAAAAAGGTGACTACGTGGTACATTGGATAGAACACTTGGTCTGGAGTCAGAAAGAACTGAATTCAAATCCAGCCTCAGACCCTTTCTAGCTCAGGCAAGTCACTTAATCTCTGATTCAGTTTCCTCAATTGTAAAATGGGGATAAAAATAGCACTTCTTAGAGTTTCTGTGAGGGTCCAATCAGATAATATTAGCAAAGTGTTTAGGACATTGCCTGATTTAGAAGGTACATAATAAATGTTGTTTTCTTCCTTTCTTGTTCATTAGAGACTTAATTAACTAAAACACCAGAAAACTTTACACACTGCTAGAATAACCCATCCTGTGAACAATTTCATTATTTCATAGTGCTTAGTTATACTTATTACTTTAAAAGGAGTTCATTTTATCCTCTACTCCTTACCCAAAATATTTTTCACCCTCAACATTAAAACATCAGCAGTAATAGGAATGCAGCTTATTATTTTATTTTCAAGATCAGATAAGCTAAACTTAGACTGACCTACTAAACTAGTAATATTAATTTCCTATTAAAGATATATCTCCCACAACACTACTTTACAGAAAACACATTCCTTTTCTCACATGTCAGAAAGTTTCATTACAAAACAGATTCTTTTCAGGTCACCATGAACCCAGATTTTATCGTTATTATCCTAGTACAACAAAGACTCCTAGAGAGGTTTGCCTAAGGAAGGGTCTAGAGTTCCAGACCCCATAATCATAAGTAAGGGTAATAAGCTCCTTGCAGGTAGATATTGTTCCATTTCTGCCTTGGTATTTCCAACTCCCAGCATAATATCATGGTTCATGGTAGGTGCCCAATAAATGCTTGTTGATTGATTTCCATTTTGCACTTTTTGAAGAATATCTCAGTTTCATTTTCTCTGTTTATCAGGAAAATAATGATTGAACAGATTTAATCTGAGTTCATGTTTTTATTTTTGAATTCATTTTCCCTTTTCTTCTGTCTTTCCTACCCTTCTCCTTCTCTTTCTAGTTTGTTTTTTTTTTCTTTTCATTTTTGTAAACCCAGGAAGAAAATATCAATGTCTAATTTTACCTTTGATTGGCTCAAAAAAAAGTAAAGATCCACCTGTATTTTTAATGTAACATATTTAATAGATTGTCTGACTTTGAGTCAAAATAAGCTGTGTTTAAATCCCTTTTCAGACCCTTCCTAGTTCTGTGATTCTGGAAAAGTTGCAGGACTTATTTGTGCCTCAGTGTTCTCATATGTAAAACGAGGGGCCTAGATTTGATGGTTGCTAAGATCCCTTACATTTCTAAGTTTATAATACCCTGATCCTATGATCTCTCTCTAGGATGTCTTATAAAATATATTTCTGTGAGTTCTATACAGAAACTTCTTAAAGAACTACTTTTAAATTTTTTCATCTGTATTCTGGGTTACTCAAGTCATGGGACAGAGAAATATTCAAAATATAACATGTTGAATCATTTGAACACAATAATAATAGATAACAATTATGTAGTGCTTATTACATGCCAAGCACTATGTTAAGCACTTTATAATTATTATCTCCATGAAGATGACAGCAAAGTAAGTATAATTTTATGATATGAGTCTGTGAACAATTGTTCAAGGACCAGAGTTACAAAATGAACATTGCATAACTTTTTATTGACTAAAATTTATCATTTTTCTAGTATTTGACTATATTTTATATTTACAATACTCTTATTTCTTAAATCAGCCATAGGAAGCAAATTAAAAAATTATTATTATGTCAGTTTGCTATAGAGATAAAGAAATAAAGGAGACAAAAAGCTTTACAATTAATTCTTTTTCCAACTATTTGGGATGTCCAGAAGCAATTTTTTTTTCAATTAAAATATCTGCCTTAGCAGTGTTAGAAAAAACTTTTTTTAATGTTTATGTTTCTTACACAAATTAGGGTGAACCAGGAACTCCTGGAGAAGATGGTATTCAAGGAAAAGATGGAATAAAGGTGATAAAACATTTTTGGTATAGTTAAAATCTAAAATATTATTTCTTTTCATCATGTGTCCTTAATTAGAGGATATGCTATGCAATAAATAATGCTTTTATTTTTATGTTTCAGGGTCACATAGGAGATACAGGACCTCCTGGAGAGCCTGGGGAGCAAGGAGAGACAGGTTTACCAGGAATTATAGGACCTTCAGGTGGACCAGGAACAATTGGCCCTTCAGTGAGTAGCATTTAGCTTTACACTCCAAATACTCAATAAGCTTATAGGCTCCCTTTATTGCCTAGCAACAGGTGAAATTCAGGAATTAAAGATAAGAAGAAAGAGTATGGCACTGCTTTTAGACCTCTCCTGGCAATATAATTAATAATAACTACAGTCATAAAAGCATCTATTGTTGTTTTAAAAGTTCAGTCATTTCAGTGGCATCTGACTCTTTGTGAAGTCATTTGGGATATTCTTGGCAAAGATACTGGACTGGTTTGCCATTTCTTTCCATTTCATTTTATAGATAAGGAAAGTGAGGAAAGCAGTGTGATTTGTTCAGAATCACACATATTATAATGATCTGAGGCTATATGTGAACTCAAGTCTTCTTGACTTTACACCCAATGCTCTATCCACTACTCCACCAATGGAAAACTATTACACATAAAAAATTCAGATTAAGTGAAATTCAGAAAGAAAAAATATAAGAAAACTTAAATGAACTGATAAAGAAGCAAACAGAATGAGAAAAAAATGCATTCATTCTGAATTCACGTCTGCTATATATCATGTATCCCTCCATTTGTTCATGAGGGTATTTTTGAGAGATTTTGTAAAATACATGGCTGAACTCCAGGTATGTTATGCTGTTGTTTGCCAGACTAGTAACTTTCTCTCAGGGTTTTTACAATTTCTATTTCTACATATTCCTTTTTATTAATCAGTTCCATTCCTTCCTCTACCCTTTAAAAATTGAACATATCATTAAAGCAAAGAATTGACCCTATCTTCAAAAATAATGACAGCAAATATCAAGGTAGGAGACCAATTGGCAATGATAGCTTTTCTCTGTGCCAAATTTATTATCCATTTACCTGTCTATTACTTTCTTTTCTCTAGGGTAGTCTGTAAGGTATTCCCACCCTTCTGTTATATTTATTCCTGCTGTTCATAAACCAAATATTCTTTTCCATACTTCTCCCCCACAACTTATAAATTTTCTCCTATGAGTAAATTAAGTTAATATTCAATGTTACTCCATTACTTCTCTAATCTATCCCTTTGGAATAAGGCAAATGTTATATATGCTTCTCTATTACCACATTCCCATATTTGGTCATATCAGTCTGTGATGAAAAAAAAATCATTATGATGCATATAAAAACCAATATTACTAAATAAATGTTTCTAGTTCAATTTTTCTTTTAATTAAGCTTTCTAACTCTTCCACTAAAGTGACATTTTCACTTGAATACCTTAGAGCCCAGGTATGATGAGAAACACTCTGTGAACTTCAAATAAGCCATTAATACTGATACCAAGAATAATTAAGGGCCTGGCTACTGGATTCTCCTGTGGGGGATAGAGAAGACAAAAGATGGGAAGAAAGTCTTTGTACTTCTCTGCAGACTCATGTGTTTTCCCATCCATGTATGAATGCTGCATTTCTTCATCTGTAAAATGAGTGGGTTAGACGGGATTCCTTTGCTAGTACCTCCCAGCTCTAAAATGATATGTAAGGTTTTATGAATCTGAACATCTGTCCATTGCCCCAGACGTGATCTGTTTTACCTTTTCTGCTTCCTCCCACTTGTTAAATGTAGGGACTTTCCAAGGTTCCTCTCTCATCTCCTCCCATAGTTTCAATTTTTCCTCCTACAAAGATGATTATTGTCAACATCTTCTGCTGACCTCTCACCTTTGATCCAGTACCATCTCTCCTCCTGATTACTAGACCTTTCCATTGATTCCACGTTAAGCTTGCTGTATCTAAAAACAAATCCATTGTTTTGTCCCTTCTAAGTATATATACACATATTTGTATGTATGTATATATATTTACATATAAGTATATATTATTATATATAATTTATCTGTTCTAACTCCGCAGTCATCAAAAGTAAAGCTTGTTTTTGAACATTTTACTCTGTCTTGTTCTTTGCTCTATTGTTCCCCACTACAGTCAATAATTTTCCAATTTAATCAGTGCCTAAATTGAATTATTTTAAAGTCAAATAACAAATTTTGCAAATGATCAGGAAAAAGTTCTTCAAATATAAAGAAAAGGAATAACCTAAGACTAGATGGCACAATGGTTAGAATGGATGGGGCTGAAATCTGAAATATGCCTTTTTCTGAGTTCAAATACAGCCTCAGATACTAGCTGTATGACCTTGGGCAAGTAATTTAATCCTATTTGCCTCAGTTTCCTTATCTGTAACAATCTGGAAAAGGAAGTGGCAAACCATTCCAGTGTCTTTGCCAAGAAAATCCCAAAAGGGGTCACAAAGAGTTGACAACACTGAAAACAACTGAACAACAACATTCTGCATCCATTGGAAATCACAGAAAAAAATGAAAAAATATATTCTGAAAAGTAAAAGGTCAAGATACCACTTAAAAGAAAGACATACCCTGCAAGCATGAGTTTAATAATGGATGAAATAAAAAAGACATTCAATTAAAAGAGACACTTGAAGCAGGAGGAATGAGCAAATTATTTAACTTGTAAACATCAAAAACATAAGAAAGAAAAATAAACACAATCATCAAGGAAATTACATGTAATAACATAAATTATCCCATTTCTACATCTATTAAAAGAGGGGGTGGGACCTGGAAAAAGTAATTCACCTATCAGGTTAAAAAAAGAAGAAACAATCATTAAAGAATTCTTTCTAAAAGCACAAAAGGAAATCAAGATGAAAGTAGAACTTAAAAAATAGGAGAATAAATGAAGTGGTGAAAGGGAGGGATTGAAATAGGGAAAATAAATGAGGAACTCTTAACCCATCAACATTTGGATTCAAGAGGTCCCACTGAAGAACAATTCCATGGATGGAAAGATGTAGCTCCTGCTGGTCGTTGGTACAACAGAGAATACTTCCTGCAAAAGAATTGTTTGCCTTTATGGACAATATCCTTCCTTTGAAGGGAAATTAGAGATCCCCTGGGAAAGTAGCACTTAAAAGGTAAGAAGTAAGCCAGAAAGGAGATTGCATAACAAATGAGGGGGGAAAAATAGAGAGGGCAAGGAGTAGCACTGAACCTCCCAATTTGGAATGTTGGGATATTTTTTACCATGGGGCAGTGTCTCTCTGGGGAAATGTAAGAGTGAGGCTTAATAGAAAGAAAGAAACAAAATAGAGAGATAAAATCTTTAAGGCAATAACAAAAATTGGTTAGATGAGGAAACTTAAACTTGGAACTTTAGAAGCTTTAATTCTAAGTATACAATCTATGAATCAAAGAATAAAAATTTAGAATAGATAGGGGGAAAGAATTCATGAAGAAAACAAGGTTAAGAAATTTTTCTTATGGGAAAACAAAAGGATAATAAAAAAGAAAAAACTAAAAAATTTGAAAAGGTAAAGGAAAAAGGGAATTTTGAACTAACCTTCTTAAATGAGAAGGGGAAAAAAATTGAAAAGGAGGGGGAAAACATATCACAAAATAAAGTGAGGAAAGAAAAAAATCAATAAGGTTAGTAAAATTCCCAAGTGACGAAAAGAATTGACAAATAGGAAAAAAGGGGGAGAAAAAATGTTAAAATAAGGTTGACTTAGAATAAAATAATCATATGTAGGCACAAAAAAACTTGCAATTATAAAACAGCAAACCAAAATTTCTAATTCAGAAATTTAAAAAAAACCAATAACAAGAAAAATAAATAGAGGAAAATAAAAGTCAAACTCAACATTTAAATTATAAATGTATTAAATAAATTAATAAAAAGAGAGTGAGGTTGTATATCAAAACAAAACCCCACACTCTCTTCCTTTGAAGAAACACATTTAGAAAGCAAAGACACTCATTCAACAAAAATAAGAGGCTGGACAAATGTTTTATGCATCAGATAGATCCTAAAAGTAG
The DNA here is from genome assembly GCF_016432865.1 of Antechinus flavipes. NCBI lineage: Eukaryota > Metazoa > Chordata > Mammalia > Dasyuromorphia > Dasyuridae > Antechinus > Antechinus flavipes. The sequence goes on along the minus strand of NC_067401.1, from coordinate 445,615,333 downwards.
AAGTTACTGTGTGAATTTTGAAAGTGTTCATGCTGAGACACTTGTTTGGTACATTGTAATGGAAATTCTCTGGGGACATAGATGGCTTGGTCACTGAGATCTCTTATGATTCTAAACTTTGTGATTCTGTTATAAGACGATTTCTTTTTGGTGTGAAAGATGAGGGGATCAAAATTGATTCTGAGATTGTCAACTGGTAATGATTGGAAGACAGTGATATCCTTAATAAAAATAGGAAAGTTAGTAAAAGGGGTTTTGGAGGGGGAGGGAAGACAATAACTTTTATTTATAATAGTGTTGCATTTGAGACATTAATTGTAAATTTCTAATATCCAGATTGGAAATGTTCAGTAGTCAATTAATAATGTATAATTGGCCTTTATGATAAAGACCAGGAATAGAAATAGATGCCGTGAAATCATCTGCATAGAATTAGAAACTGATACTCACCAAAAGAAAAAGAATACAAAAAGCAAAGGTGTACATAGGAAAAAAAATTAGAAGAGGATTGAGTGTGGAGTATACTCATATGTAAGGAGTATGGAAGATGATCCAGCAAATGACATTGAGAAAGAGTACCCAGATATGTAGAAGAATCAAGAGAAAGCAGTGTCACAAATACCTAAAGGAGAGTTTTCAAGAAGAGGGGTGATCAACAGGGTCACATGTTTCAGAAAACACAAGAAAGATGAAGACTTTCTTCAGAGCCAAGTAAGCTTCATGGATAGCACTGCCACTGTAAAGAGTAAATCTATATGGAAGAATAGCTGTTTCTTCAAAGAATCCCTGTGTCTGAGGAACACTTGATTGTTCTTTGGGAATCCCCAAACATGAGTAGGCTCTGTTTTGCCTTTGGCATGGGGCCCTATGTTGTACTTTTTTTCCATGTGAACTCATTTCCCCACAGGCATTCATTCTCCTTAGTACCAACATCTGGGCGTTTTGTAAAGATAGAGTCCCAACTTATTATATAGCATTATACAAGAAGTTCTCTCACCATAAAACCATCTTCCCTTTGGCTCTATTTGGCTCAGTTCCAATAAAAGTTATCTTTAAATTTTTCATTTTTTTTTCTGGAAGGAATAGCACACTGTTGCCATCAATAGCGGTAAGGGAATAAAAAAATTGAACCATCCATTTGTACACTCAGCAAATATAAGATAAGTACCTAATATATTTAAAGCAGTGTGCTAATTGCTGGGGAGATACAGAATTTAGACAAGATACTATGCTTATCTAAGAAGGTAATCTAAGGTTAGCTAAGAAAATAAAATGTGGTATTTGTAAAACAGACATATAAAGAACAGCAAAAGGAAAGAACCTCCAAAAATGAGGACGAAAACAATGGTAGAGAAAAGGGAATAGAGAAAGACTGAGGACAAAATTCTCCCATTTCACAATTTTACTTGAGTCTAGCCTGGCTTATTATAATGCCTTTTGGGGGATTGAGTGGAGGTGAGTGCAATCATATGTTTCTTTCATTCTTTTGATTGCCATTCTGGTTGGAATTTTATATCCCCTTAGGCTCATAAACCTAATAAAAATACCATGACATGTTTTCAAAAAAGTTTTCACAGGCCAAGGAATTGTTGCTTAATCGGCCCTTCTGAAGCTGGAATTGATTTTACCCATTGAGGTCTACCTTAGTTATATTCTGTAGTAAAGAATAAACAATTCAATTCAGTAAGCATTTGTGAAACACCTACTATGTGAACAATATTCTGCTAAGCTCTAGAGATACAAAAAGCTTGTATTTTGATGGGATCAATAGGGATTAAACATGATATAGTCATGGCTGTACATAGATGTTTGCAATATGCTCAAGATAGAATGTGATAGGCATAAAAGAAAGATCCAAGCAAAATGCTCAAGGGAAATTTGAAGAGGAAATGAAACATAGGAGTATCAGAGAAAATTTTGTGAAGGGGATGCCTAAGCTGAAGCCTTGAAGGAAAAGCAGAATATTAAAAAGTAATGGTGAGAAATGTGAGGTCTGAGTTAGCTCCCTGTTGACCTTAGGATTAGCCAGAATCAGGATCAGCAAAAGTCCTTGTTCTTTAGGGGGAGAAGTAAAGGAGATGGACGAAATTGCCACAAGCTCTCCACCTACTGATCTTCCTTCTCTTCGTTCTCCTCCAAAGTGATTCTGGCTTGTCTTATTCCACCCTCTAATCCCTCCTACGATTATCTATATACACTAAAAGATGGAGCCAGCACAGAATAGTGGGAAGAGCCACTTTCCAAGCATATGCTAATAGAGTATTATCCAATAGGTAATTAGCCTTAAGTGCTCAATTGTCTGATTCCAGTACACCATTCAGAGTTTCAGACCTTTACAGAGAAATGAGCACATCCAGGGCAACTAGATAGTACAGTGGATAGAGCACCAGCCTTGGAGAGAGGAAGAGAAATGAATACATTTCACACTTGGAGGCCGTAATGTAATAATATATAGAAAGAAAAACCTGGATTCAGATCACTCTTCTGTGCTAGCTTTATGAACATGGACATGGTTCTTAACGCCTCTGAGCTTCAGTTTCTCCATCTATATAAAATGAGAACATTAATACTTTTGGTATTTTGAAAGATAGTGTAGAGAGGAAAGGATATGGAAAATAGAGATACGTTTAAGGCTGCCACTAATCCAGTCAAGAAGTGAACAAATTGGAAGAAATGTAAATAAAGATAATGAATGCAGGTAACAAAGAATAAATAAGATTAGCCAAGTAATTGAATTCAAGGAAAGGGTGCTGTGGATAAGGAAGAGAGAACAGATATGATTTTTTGCTAGTGTATGTTGTTCTTTTCTCTTTTTCTTTATTTTTTGTTAAATTTTACATTCCAAACTGTCTCCCTTCCTCACTTCCCATCCCACACTAGAGGCCACCATTTGACATGTCCTGAGGATTTAAGTGTACTTTTGGATCTTCAAAAGAGTGATCTCTACTTTATCCCAAGTTCCAGAAACAAGTTCAAAAGAACAAGAGCTTAAAAGAACAAGAAGAGTGCAGTATGTCACCCTCAACCCCCACCCAATTTCTATTTTATTTTTTTACTAAAGTCTACAGCAACATCTGAAATTTATGTCACTGGACCAATTATAACAGAAAAGACATTTGAATGTTCTCTTCGAGAAGCATCTTCCTGACTTAATGTCATCTTCATCTAAAGAATCGATTGCAGTGATAATTAGGACCTAAGAATATACAGAGAAATAGAATACAAAGTTAAATGTCTTCTGGGTAACCAGATGATACAATCCATATTATGCCAGATCTAGAGTCAAGAAGTCTCATCTTTCTGAGTTCAAACATGGTTTCAGATACTTTTCCTAGCTATGTGACTCTGGCAATCGCTTAATCTTGTTTGCCTCAGTTCCTCATCTGTAAAATGGCAAATGACTCCAATATCTTTGCAAAGAACATCACAAATGGGGTCACAAAGAGTCAGGCATGATTGAATGACAATAAACATGTCTTCAGCCCTTAGAATAAAGTTAAATGGAATAGTGAATGTGCATTTTTTTTCCTTCAACTTATTTGAAGTGTTATGATATCAGGATGATCTTAATCTGTAGAAGAAGATCATAAGAGAGATATTTTCCTCATAGTAGATTCCTAAAAATATGGGGTTTTAACGCTGGAAACTGGGTCAGCTAGGTGGCACAGTGGATAGAGTGCTTGTTCTAGAATTAGGAAAACTCATCTTCCTCAGTCCAAATCTGGTTTCAGAGACTCACTAGCTTTGTCACTTAACTCTATTTGCTTCAATTTCCCCAACTGTAAATTAAGCTAGAAAAAAAAATTGCAAACTGCTTTAGTATCTTTGTTAAGAAAACCTCAAGTGGGGTCATGAAAAATCAGACTTGACTAACAAATGACTAAACAAAGTTGGAAAATACTTTGTAGAGATCATCAAAGAAAAATTCTGTATTTTCCAGATAAGGAAAATGAGGCTTAGAATTGTTCAAGGTTATACAGTCAGTTTGTGTCCAAAGCTGAGTCTAAGGTCTGCTTCTTTCTAGTTCTATTAAATCACCTTTAAAGAGAAGCTTTGAAGTCAAGGGGACTGATATCCCAAACTATGGAAGCAACCACTTGATCACCTGGGAACATTTTGCCATTACCTCTCAATTCAGTACCCTTCTTGCCCTTTGAAAAATCTTTAAAATGATGAGAGTTTTGAACTGGAAAGAAGTGGCAAATTGGAAGGGATAGCATAATATTGATCCTAAGGACCAGAAATTTGTTGAGATTGATCTGAGCTAAAGTATATCCATCCAAAGATTCTTTGCTTTGTTTAGTCTTGGCTCAGTTTTAATCATGGAGGAAGCATGGCATAGTGGGTATAAGTTGGATGCCAAGAAGAACTGTGTTTAAGTTGTGCCTTTGACACATACTGGCTGTATGACTCTGAGCAAGTCATTGATTTCTCATGACCTGAGGGAACTCAGCAAATTATACATTTCAGAGAACATATTGACCTGAATTGGTAGAGAGTTTTCTCATCAGAGAATTCCCCATGCCAATGAAGTCATAGTTCTGGATCCCCAACTTAATAAAGCAATATGGAAATACAGGGAAGAATAAGTCAGGTTTAGCAACACTTTGAGATTCTCAAGGAAAATTAAGAAAACAATTACTTTGAATTTAAATAAATTAATTTTAATTAAAGGACCTAGACTTTTGACGATATTGCTAGCACGAAATTATTTTTTCAGGAGATTTTCTTTACCATTAACATATTAGTAACTTCTGCAATTTGTTATGTTTAAAAAGTCATGTGGAGCACTGAAAAGTTAAGTAACTTATCCAGAGTCATACAGTCAATGCATGTCAAAGCAACACTTGAACCCAATTTCTCCAGATTTCAGGAATAACCCAACAGGAACAAGATAGGCTAGCTTTCTGTCTACTAGTGTATACTGTCTCTTCGCTTTAGAATAGACATAAATAAAAACATAGATATAGATAGGTATCATTTAGCATTTTTAAAGAAAGGAACTATTAGCAAAAGCAAAAAAAAAAAAAAAAATGAGGGGGGTCAGGAGTCACAACTCCCAGGACATGGAGAATCCCTAATCTATTCTGTACAAGAACACTGCATGATCAGAACTAGCAAAAGTTGACAAAGCACTTTACCAATATCATTTCATTTGACTCTCCCAACTAGTCTGTGAGATATCTTCATTTTATAGATGAGGATAATGATTTGTTTCAGATTACAAAGCTAGATTTCATCTCAGGTCTTCCTAAATTTAGGTCTAGGACTCTATCCACTGCACCGCCTACTTGCCTCATTTATTTTCTATCAATGCTAAATTTACTTAATATTTTCACTGTTATAGTTATTTTGATGGAGCCATGATCTTATCAGTGTAGAAAGCCCTTCCTGACATTGCCAGTAGCCATCTATCCACACTTTCTCATTCTGCTGAATTCTTCCATAAATCCCACATTAGAGGATGTAGCCAATATTCCAGCTGTCATCTTCTGGGTCTTTTGCTGTTTCTTGGATACCAGTGCAACACTCAGATTGGCCATCTGTTATCTGTCATTCTCACTACTTAACCATTTTTGAAATTATAGAAGTGTTCCTGTGGCTATTAATAAAACTTGTTCTATCACCCAAATGTCCCTAATTTGTGCTAGAATCTGAGCTTGCTGTTTTAGTCTGCAAATACTCAAATGTCTTACAATGGATAACCCTGAATTTAAACAGCCAACACCTTGGAACAAAGATTGTTTATGAATGATTTGAATAACTAAGCAATCAATGAAATAAACAAACTATCCCAGCTCCATGAATAAAGTTTTACTAAGACTAAACAAAGCAACAAAACAAATTTTCTCTAGATTTATATACTCTAGCTCTGGCAGACTACCAAAGCCCTTCCTCACTCACTCCCCCTCTATCTTTCTATCCCTGTCTCTCTGACACATACATTGGAATAGTTGATAGACAGACAGACAGACAGATGAGTGAGTGAGATAATGAACTACATACCTAATACATTTAGAATAAAAATCTCTTTATAAAGGATCCAAAGGAAATGTATTCTGATGGCTAAAAAAGAATTTCAAATGAGAAATTCTAAGAATTGCTAAACGCTTTTAACTTTAAATTTTTAGTAGACACATTTCTGGCATTTTCCTATTTGCTTCAGATTCCCAGTGAACTAAATACTCCATCTTTTCTGATGCCATTGGGGAAAAATGTAACATTTTAACATTCTCCCATATTTTGAACCCAATTTTTGGGCTGGATTTCTAACTCTATTGTTTCTTAGTTGTGTGGCCCTAAATGGAGAAATTAGCTTCTTGGATTCTCAGTTTTTGAATCTAAACAATAAAGTCAATGATACTAACACTTCCTAAACTAATACAGCTACTTATAATGTATTATAAGATGTAACAATCCTGGGCTATTTTGCAGTTTAAATGTAGTGAATAGTACTTATATCAAAGAGTGCTTTGTGAATATGTTATTATCAGGAAATGAGGATGGAGGTTCAATGTGACAGAAAGTGTGCTACCCTGAGAGTCAAAAGAACTGATTTTGAGTTCAAATCAGCTATTTACTAAATATGTCTTTTCAGACAGAGACCCTAAGTTTTGTTCTGTTTGGGTGGACAATTGGCCAGAATAACACTAGTAAAACATGTCTTAGCACAGCAGCATCAGATAAATAGAAGAGGCCATTGCATCTATAAGCATCTCTGCAGGCTATTTGGTGACAGTATTTAAGTATAATGTTATCTTTGGGTTTTTTTGTTTGTTTGTTTGTTTTATTTTGTTAAATATTTCCCACTTGTATTTTAATCTGGCTGATATTTTAATTTTTAAGCACTATGTTCAAGGAACTGATCTAAATATTTATATCTGTATTCCTGAAATATTGCTATATTTCTATGTATCTATACATTTGTATACATATATACCTACGTGTGTGTGATGTCCCAAATATCGTGGATGCAGTTTTAAGCCATTAAATCTAAAAAATATATATCAAGACATTTGGGACTACCCTGGATAGATACTCACGTGGTCCCCAAGAATTTTATTTTAAGCAGAATTGAAAATCTTATTAAAAAGTTTGTCAGTGGATCAAAGAATAATCCTAAAGTTAGTGCAATCATTCTTTTAAATTCAGTTAAATTGTAGAGGTAGAGAGTTTAGACAATATGTCCCCTAAATTCAGGAGCCTACAAGGATCTAGCTAGCCAAACTCAGATGTTTAGGATGTGAGTCAGTTCCTCCTGTATCTGTTCATTCATTTGAAAACTATTTATTGGGGGCCTATTATGTACAAAGCACAGTAGTAAAGCCGACTTGTTTCTTTTCTAGACCTCTCTGGACCATGTTAGTCTTTGAATGACAAATGGGAATTTCCATCCTTGTTTCTAAACAATAAAATGGATATAGTAGAGAACAATTTCTTTTTTAACCTGACATACTTTATTTACCCAAGCCTTGATTTATATATTGACTTATAATTCTATAAACAGAGGCCTCCTCAAAGGTTCTATCTTCTTTCTGGGCACTGCCATTCTCAGTGATCTTATCCACTCACACATTTTGCCTTGCAAGTCTATGTGGTTAACTCCTACTTATATATCTGCAATCCGGATATGAGGGCGATCTGGCTGCGACATCTGTCACCCCATTGATCGCCAGGGTTGATTCGGCTGATCTGGCTGGCTAGGCGGGTGTCCCTTTCCTCCCTCACCGCTCCATGTGCGTCCCTCCCGAAGTTGCGCGCTCGGTCGAAGAGGACGACCTTCCCCGATAGAGGCGTGTACCGTTCTTCGGTCAAGGGTATACGAGTAGCTGCGCTCCCCTGCTAGAACAAGCTCCCAAGGTCCATATATCTGCAACCCTAATGTCTCTTCTAAGCTTAGACCACAATTTCCAACTGTCAGCCCTTCATCTCCACATAAATAGTTCTCTTCTATCCCAAAGTTGTAATTCCCCAATGGATTTGTGATTTCATCACTGTGATGAATTCCCTCCAATGATAAAGATCAAAAAAAACCTGATTTATATCTCTTAGTTCTCTGGAACTCTTGTCCTTGTCCTACCATAAATTTGACAGAGGGGACCCGCCCAAATTACTGGAAACATTCTACACTTTCTCTTGAAACTGCAAGAAACCAATGAAACAGTGGGCTATTTCCCTCACCAGATGAACAATCCACACTTTTTTATCTAACTTTATTGATAATGTTCTTTATAATAATCATAATAATAGAAAAATTTGAAAAAAAAATCTCAGAATCACAGAATTTATAAAAATGAAAGGAAATTTGGCAAGCAAAAGGCATCTCAACTATGAAATATCCAACAAGGTATAATCCAGACTCTGCTTAAAGATTTTCAAGAAAGAAGAACTCATCACTTCTTGAATTAGGGCATTCTACTTTTGAACTGTTCTAGTTGGTAGGAGACTTTTTTACTGACATCTACTCTAAAGTTTCCTCTTTATAGTTTCCACTTATTCCTTCAAATTTTGATCTCTGAGGATGGAAAAAATCTATGTAATCCTTCCTCTGAGTGAGAGTTTTTCAAATACTTAAAGACATGTCTCCAAAATGCCATCTGCATATAGAAAAAGAACTATGAAGATTGAATGTAAATCAACACATGCTGTGTTGATTTCTTTTTTCAGTTTTTTTTCCTCTTCTATGGTTTTTCCTGTTGGCTCTGATTTTTTTTTCTTCCAACATGACTTATAAAGCAATGTGTATTAAAATAAATACTTTTTTAAAATTCCCCTTAAAATAAATCATGTCCCTTTACTTCTCAAGCCTTTTCCTCTCCAGGCTGGATAAGCCTAGCTCCTTCAATTGATTCAACTTAAAGCCCTTCATCACCCCAGATATCCTCTGCTTGGAACCTCCTAGTTTATCAGGGTATTTCCTAATCCTTGGTATCTAGAACTGAGTTCATACTCCAGCTGACTTCTGATGAGAGCAAAGTATAGTAGGACTATCACTTCCCTGCTCTTGGCAGCTAGATTTCTTTCAATGTAGGCCCAAATCACATGCGCTTCTTTGAACTTTGATACTATTGACTCTGACTTCACTTGATGTTCACTAAAACTGATAGATCTTTTTTCAGAATTGTCTATTCAAGCCTTTCCCAACTTGAACTTGTTAAGCTGATTTTTTTATGCCCAAGTACAAGACACTAAACTTATTCCTACTGAATCTAATCAAGATCTTTTTGGAGCCTGATCGTGTCTTTCATTTGTTAGGCATCCCTCTCAGTTTTGCATCATTTACAAATCTGATGAGCATATGATCTCTGTCATTATTTAGACTTTTGAAAAAAAAAAGGTTAGACCTATACAAGGTCAAATATAGGTCCCTCAACTAATCTATTAGAAACATTGAACCATTAATGACTCTTTGAGTCTGGCCAGCCCTTGACCTGTCTGTTTAAAGTATTCTCATAAAATCTATGCATCTTCATCTACTCCACAAGAATAAGATGGAATACTTTATCAATTGCTTTGCTAAAATCTAGATGATAACTCCCTCATCTAACAGGCTATAATACTAGCAGAAAAAGAAATGAGAGAAATGGTTTGACATGACCTATTCTGAATAAAGTTATACTGGCTCTTTTGAATTACTGTTTCTTTTTCTGGATGTAAATTCAGTCTAGAATTTTCCCAAGGATTGTAATCAAACTCCTGAGTCTAGCATTTATAGGACTGTTCTCTTTTCTTTTTGGAAAATTGGAGCAATTTTTCCCTTCTTCACAATTCTTTCTTGGTGATATGTTTGTTACACAGCCTGTTCATACGTACCGTGTTCCTTCTCTTTGTCTCTTGAGCAATCATTGGCTTTTCTTTTTTGGATATTATACTGTCCCATGGCTCATAGCCATAGTAGAACCTGGAAAATATTGCTATTGAAAAGGTGGGTTCTTGTTTCCATTATAAGCTTGGTGTCATTTAAAGAATTTTATAATCTTCTGAAGATGGTCTAGTCTGTTCTCCATCTACTTCATTCTGGACCCAATACATTGTCCATTTGTGCGGTCCATCCAATATGTGTGTTTGTGTATATATTTAATCACATATCATGGCCTGCATTATTCATCCACTTGTTTTTCCTGCATGCATAATTAAAATCATTTGATTGAGAATGTATCTCATTTAGGTGCTTTTGGAACATAAAGCAATCAGTACAAAGTCACTTATCAATAAGATCATCTGGCCATCTATAGCTGGGGTTCTTAAACTTTTTTATTTGTTTATTTCATGGATCCTTTTGTCAGTTTGGTATCCATGGACACCTTCACAGAATGATTTTTAGGGAACCTATAGATTTGGGATATTTTGGAAAAATATTTAACATTTATTTAAATAAATAAAAATACAATAGGAAATAGAATATATATATATATATCTGTGCCTACATATGTACAAACATATATATCAGAAAATATGACATAATGATTGAACTCTACCACTGGAAATGAAATAAATTCCACTAAAACCAAGGGAGAACATCTCTAATTTAGTCTAAGAAGAGATTCCACAAAGTCTTCAATGTTGTAAAATGGAACTCAGAGACAAGATAAGTTGGCTTCTTCTATTTGTCTTCAATGTCCAAAGTCTTTCTCTTTCTTCTTTCCCTTGTATCCAGAGACCTAGAGTTAATATGGAACCACAAATGTTATCTTTCAGAGAAGAAAATAATATCTTCACCAATTAGGAGAATTATATATAGAATGCCTAAAAAACCCTAGAAATTGGTTAGAAACCCTTCTACTACACCTCTCAGTCTCTGACATCCTTCAAAAGTCTGCTCAAAGACAACATTCTAAATGAGGCCTTTCCTGATCCGCCTTCCTTTGAATGTTACCATGTAGTACTTTGTCTATCTCATTAGAAAGTAAATTTTTTAAAGATTGGGACTCTTTTTGCTTTTATTTGTATCTCATATACTTGTCACACAGATGCCTAGACATAGTAAATCATGCAATAATTGATTGTTCTAAACACTGATTGGTGTATAGTCAACTCAACAACAATTTCTTTAGTACCTACTATTGCAAGATCACTTACTAGTAATTAAGGATACAAAAACACAACCACAATTATTTGTCTTGGAAAGATTTACATTCTACTAAGAAGATGCAATATACACCTAGGTAAATATAGTACAAGGAAAACTGTAGAAGGAAGAGTGCACTAAAAACTAGGGAAAAGCAAGCAACATTTCACAGATGTAAAACTTGAACTTGAGCTTGAGCTGAATCTTGAAGCTGAAGATGAGGATTCTGAGAGAAAGAGATGAAAAAGGAAGGTTTCTCAGGTGTTGGGAACACCTTGTATGAAAGCATGAAGATGAGATATTTTATTTTTATATAACAGCTGATAGTCCAGTTTGGTTGAAATGTAAAGTTCTTGAAAACCAATATTACCAAAAAGTAGAAAGGTTTGAGCCTTAAATACTTAGCCAAGATATTCGTATTTTGTCCTATGAGCAAATGAGGAATCATGGAGTTATTTTGAATGGGAGTAGAATTGTCAAAAGGCAGCTAGATAGTTCTGTGAGTAAAGAACTGGACCTGAAATCAAGAAGATCTGAGTTCAAATGTGGTTTCAGATACTAGCTGTGTGACCCAGTACAAATTGCTTAAATTCTGTTCTTCTTAATCTGCTGGAGAAGAAAATGGCAAACCACTCTAAAATCTTTGCCAAGAAATCCCCATCGGTAGTATTTGCTGTTCTGCAATCCATGAAATCACAGTCGGACACAACTGTAAAAACTATGTTCCAACCTGTACTTTAAGTCCCAATATCAAATGAGATTTAAATCCAAGTAAAAATCAAGTCAGTCAATCTCCCATCTATAAAAATCTATAGAAAAAATTTGAATTTCTAGTGAGATTTTTAAGATGTTTGATGGCAAACCAGAAATAATACTTCTTTGGTTATCCTAGTACATCTAGCACTATATTGAGCATATATTAGGTGCTCAGTGAAGCTGTTAAGTTGGATTGCTCTCAATTGAACTAAGTTATAATCTTGCTAGTTAAAATTTTTGGCCTACAAACAAAATTTATTTTCTCTTCAAGCTAAAGATGGTATCATTGCTTCTATCTGGATCATTTTTTAATCTGCAACTTTCATTATGTTATCTGTTTAAATTGCTTTTGTAACCATACATGGATTATGTTACTGAAAAGTTTCCAACTTTCATAGAATTGCCAACACTTTACAGGGATTTTCTAATATAAATAAGTAATGAAAAAATCCTATGTAGCCTTTTACTTAATTCTCTGTTTCTTCTTCCTGCCTAAATAACTAGGGACCAGAAGGAGCTGTTGGAAATCCAGGTCAAAGGGGTCGCCCAGGCAAAAAGGTAATCCCTCACTTTTATATGTATTCATCTCCAAATTTTGTCTTCTTCCTATTTTGATAAGTCCAAAATTCCACAAGACAGTGCCATTTTTTATAGTTATACTACAAATTTTTCTGATTCTTGGCCCAAGGACATTCATTACTTAAAAACTCTAGAGCAAGAGTTCAGATGGAAAGTGACACTTGAATAAACAAAGCCTTAATTTCAATTGGACTGTATAACCATTCCTTTTAAAACTTCTGAGTGATCCTGACACTTTGCTCTGGCTCCTTTTCATTGCTGACCTTCTTTTGATGCATCTTTTGAATTCACAGGCCCTGGGCATCAAAAGAACTGAAAAAAAAATCAAGTCAAGTTGATTTTGCTGCATGTTAATAGTTCTAGGAAAGGATATAGTGGGAGAATTATATTGATTTAAAATTATCTTTGAATTATCTGTGGATTTCAATTCTCCATTACTTCATTGGCCTCAAATTGCAAGGTTAAGGATTAACTGTGTTCTTTACCAAAATGTGTTGAAAGTCAAGTGTGCTTTCTATTGCAAACCCATGAGATGTTTTCCTGGTAAGAAAAGTAGATATGCTTGTTTAATTATTACTGTGTGCTGCAATGGAAAATTCATCTGAGAGTAGAATTGAGAGCTTTAGACGTTTGATTAATATTGAGAAATGTTTTTCTAAATCTGTTACTGGACCATGTCCATCCCAGAAATATATTATATTTAACTTTAGCTTACCATATGTCCAGTTTTTAAAAGACTGAATTCTAGTATTTCTGCCAACATACATCTAGTCCATCTGCCACATAATCTTTGTTGGAATGGAGAAATGAAAAAAAAAAAAAACAAATCTCCATCACTGTTCTGGAACATGAAAATAACACCAGCTATGGGCTTTCTTTTCACCATTCATAACCACTGGGTCTAAAGTCATCACTAGAATTAGAAATAAAGTAGGATAACTTTGTTACTTGAGACTAAACTCCCGAGAAAAGACAATAAAACTTCATCCAGCATCTAAAATGGATCATGGACACTGTACATTTCTTCCTTCCTGGCTGTGGCCAAAGTTTAGATTTCCTTTGTATTCATTTAATTTTCCAGAAAGTGAAAAATGATATTTATGTGTATCTAAGAACAGGCCCATTTTCAGGCCAGGTCAGACAATATTATGGAAAACAGAAGATAAATTTCAAAGCAGTTTAAAATTACAATGATAGATGCTTTTAAAAAGTAGTCAGTAGACGACTTCATCACACCATTTTGTTTCATATTACCCAATAACAGATGAGCCTGAGAACATACAATTGCAGATCCTTGGTCTTCTTTGATTAAGTAGATGTCAATAACTTTGAAGCGTTCAGCTTTTCTAAAGCAAAAATTTTCCTAAAGAAAAGGTTTAATTCAAAAATGAACAGTAGACTTTCCTGGCTTGTTTTACCAAAATGAGTTTTCATTGCACCCTTCAAAGAATTTTTTTTAAATGTAATACTAAGTTAAAGCAAAATTTCTATTTTGAGAATTCTTCTGGGGTCATTTAGGTATGTGGTTGAAACCATTACTTTTACAAAATATGAATTCATTCTTTCTCTTTTTTCAATCCCTAATGATACAAACAGGGAGAAAAGGGACAACTGGGACCAACGGGAGAAATTGGAAGCACAGGTGCTCTTGGCCAAACTGGGGAAATTGGTCCTAAAGGTGCCAGAGGAACCAGAGGTCCTGTGGTTAGTATTTGTTTATCTTTCAGGTATCTATAACCACAAGTGGAAAAGAAAATGTGTGTCTGTCTCCCTCAAGCCTCATCCCTTGATGAACTTTACAGGGATGGCAGCCTTTCCATTGAAAATAATCCACTTCTATGGTACAGGGAGCATTGTGAACATTCCACAATACTTGCATGGTTTAGTGATTTCTGGATGTGAGGAATTGAAGGCAAAGGTCCCTTAACTAAAACAAGAAATAAATTATGAAGATAAAACACAAGCAGATTATATACTTTACAATCTAGAGAGGTACATTTATTTGCCTAGCACTGAAAGCCTGTTCTCTGAAATTAAGTATCTAGAAAACTATTTTGTCATTGTAGATAAATTGTTATGAAAATAGCATTCAATTGACATTAGGGTTTCTCAACATCGGTATTATCCCCTGGTTATTTTATTTTATGACATGATAAATCTTCCTAAGAATACAAGCCCATGACTCATCTTTTTGATGAATCTCCTTTAGGATGTAAAGAAGTATAGCACATTTCATTCAAGCCCATCACAATGAAAAAAATATTGCCAACATTTGAGTGAATTTCTGAAAACACAGTACAGTTTAGAAGAAGAAAAAATGCATGAGATTATACTAATCAGTCTTCTGTTTCAGAAACTTCCTAAATAATGTTGCAATATTTTACTCGGTTTCTTTTTAAATGACATAAATATTAGATCTTTCACTAAGATATTTGGAGAACATTGCGTGATGCAGCACTTCTTAGTGCTTAACTTAGAAGTTAAGAACCTTTAGCTCTATAAAGAGACTTCTTAAAAATCTGCTCTATCATATGAGTCTTGGAAATGTCATGTCTATAATGTTTGAACAGTTAAATCTAATACTTGCCATTCACAAAAGCTACAGCTAATTCTCATAAGTAAACTAAGAACTAATTTTAGAAAATGTTTCTACTTAATATATCTCAGATCAGAATTGGATCCTAACTGAATTATTACCAGTCTGAATGAAGTAAGGCAACCCAGTCTACTAGAAAGAACCCAGAACCTTAGAAATGACTTCCCCATACCCTTCACACCATACCATCTGACCTCTGCATATACAAAAAGCCAAAAACAGGCTTGCTAGAAGTCACTTCCTAGTAAAGGAACTAAGATTCAATTCCAGATCTTCTGACTACAAATCTTTTATCACTGCTGTTATTTTTGTTTGTCTTTCATTCTCAAAGAGGACAATAACATTAGGGAGGAGTGTATCATTATAGCACACTGCTCACCATCAGAAGATTTGCTGAGGTTCATCTTAAATTTGGATTCCTTAATTCCATCTGATTTCTCTTGATTTCCATTCATTTTCTCTCTCTCTCTAAATGGCCAATACCTCTTGATATTTAGCCTAACTTGGGAATAATGTGAGTGATTTTCCCAGAACTCCTACTTTTAAATAATCATTGTCTCCTTCAAAGGAATCTCTTGGTAAGGATATATGTGTGTATGTAAAAATAGAGAGATATAATATTTATGTGTGTGCAAATACATAGATACCCACATTTATCTATTTCAATGTATCTTTACTACAATTTCAATATACTTTGACTCAGAATCATTTTGGAACTCTTCTCAGACTGTCTTCAAAGTATGTATCTCATGCTTTGACTCATCAGTCAGAGATGGAATATGTTCATTCTTTGAGGCTGATTTTTACTTAGATGTAATCAAACATTACTTTGTGCCAAAAATGTTGAATCAAAGACAAATCAAGTTCATTACTATTGTTTTGGTTAAAGGGGAAAAAGAAGTATGATTATAAGGTCAAGAAGTTTACATACCAGCTCTGACCACTTTTTTGGTTTGTT
This sequence comes from Antechinus flavipes, assembly GCF_016432865.1. Lineage (NCBI taxonomy): Eukaryota > Metazoa > Chordata > Mammalia > Dasyuromorphia > Dasyuridae > Antechinus > Antechinus flavipes. The sequence continues at coordinate 445,599,376 of NC_067401.1, read as the reverse complement.
TTTGTTTTTTATTAGTATAGCTTTTTATATACAAAACATATGCATGGGTAATTTTTCAACAATGACCCTTGCAAAAACTCATTTCAACTTTTCCTCTCATTCCCTCCACCCTCTCCCCTAGATGGCAGGTAGTCCTATACATGTTAAATATGTTAAAGTAATACAATACATGTATACATATTTATATAGTTTTCTTGTTGCACATGGAAGATCAGATTTAGAAAGAAGGTAAAAATAACCTGAGAAGAAAAAACAAAAATGCAAGCAAACAATAACAGAAAGAGTGGAAATATTATGTTGTGGTCCATACTCATTTCCCAGTGTTCTTTCTCTAGGTGTAGCTGGCTCTGTTCATTACAGATCAATTGGAATTGATTTGGATCCTCTCATTGTTGAAGAGAGCCACATCCATCAGAATTGATCATCATGTAGTATTATTGTTGAAATGTATAATGATCTTCTGGTTCCACTCATTTCACTTAGCATCAGTTCATATAAGTCTCTCCAAGCCTTTCTGTATTCATCCTATTTCTGACCATATTTTTACAAAGAGACGTTCCAAAATTAGTTTTACATATGTCCAGCCTCCCAAGGTGACAGATAATTTGTAACAACGATGTTCCTTTTTAATAGAATGATATCTTGCATGTTGCTCTGTATAGAAAATGTTAGAGCTGAAAGGGACCTTAAAATTAATGTAAAGAATCCAACCCCTCTTTTTTAAAAATAAGGAAACTGAGCCTTAGAAAGAATCATTTAGTTGCTCAAAGTCACATAGCAAATAGCGAAGCCAAGGAGGTAACCCAAATGTTCTTATCTCTTATTCAGTGTTCTTGTCACTTACCATACAACTGGCAACCCAAAAGCAGTCAAGTGATATAGGATACTGTATTGCTATCTGGTAGATTTAAGTTCAAATATTGCTTTAGTCATTTACTAGCTATGTTACCCAAAGGCAAATCACTTAACCTTTCTGAGCCTGTTTTCTCATTCTTAAAGTGAGTAGATTAGATTTAATGATTTCTAAGATCTTTTAAAGACTTAAATCTATAATCCTGGGATATATGCTTTCTCCATGTGAATTTACATTAGTAAATATTTGTGAAAATGTTTAGCTCTTTCACTGTGTCCTCATAGATCAGAATGGCATATATTATATGCAAAGAACAATACATATTTTTGTTCTTACCTTATTATACTTGTGGTTTTGCTTTATCTATAAAAATGCACTACTAAATTTGTGAGAAAATAGCATCACTTTCCTTATCTCTCTTTCCTTCCTCCACTGTCATTATTTTAAAGAACAAAACATTTAGAATTACTTGGCAATCTCTAAGAACTTAAGCTCTATAAAGTGACTTCTAAAAAATCTTCTTTATCTTATGATTCTTTGGAAATATGTTAATAACATTTTCAATTAAGCAGTTAAATCTAATACTTTGTCATAAACAGCTGATTTTCCATAAATTAAGAAATATATAAATAGGAACATTTTGTAAAATATTATTTTATAAAACTACTTGTATATCTCAGATCAGAATTCGATTCTAACTGAATAATTATCAATATTCTGCTAGTGAAGTTTTAGGACACCATAATGCAGTAAGACAATGTTATCTACTCTGTTATTATCAACTAGAAATCAAGATCCCTAGCATCTAGTATCTGGCCCCAAAATTGACAAATTTATAAAGTTAGAGAAATTCTTAAAGGTTCTAAATCTTAATTGCTCCTTTGTAAAATGGTAATGACCATACATGTCCCACCCACATCTCAGTGGAGATGTATTAAGAATCAGATAAAGTAATCAGTATAAAAGTAGTTTGACAGTTTAAAACTCCTAAGAAACAATGCAAGATAGTTTTTCCCCAATTTCCTGAACGATATTTCCAATAAGGGAGTAGCCTATTAATGTATGCATAAGGTAGGACTAGCTCAATGCTTTGTACATAGTAGGCATTTAAGCAAGTAGTAGTTGGTTTTTAACAGGTGGTAGTTGAATTGAATTGAATTGAATTGGAATAGATAGCCATTAAAAATCATTGTGAGATTCAGTGATTTATCTTCACTTAACTCAGCTACCATGAAGGAATGTCCGCTCATTCCTACATGAATAAAATCGATCAGAAATTCAACTAAATATGTCAGTATTTGGATAGACTCTGAGAAAGCTTACTTCCTTTCTCCTTAAAAACAAGCTCATGAAACCAAAAATTGAAAATCTTTCCATTCCAGATTTCTAATCTTTTTTTAATATTAAATTTTCTTTTTTACTCTGAATTTAACAGTGATTAACAAAAATAAGCATTTCAATATGTAAAAAAGAAGCATAAGAAACTTAAATTTTGTTATGTACAATTTGTCTCTGAAATGTGTGAGTGAATAATTTAACAAGTCAGTCCCAAAACTGTATTATGTATACATATCTCCTGCATTTTGGTTTTCTTTATATTTTTAAAACTGCATTGATCATGTTGGTTTTTTTTTATATGTATTAGTAGCCACCAACCCACCATCACCCCAAAGAGAAAAATAAACCCTTTCTCGTTCTATGTTTAGAATAGCAATATTCAGTGTTACACACTTGTACACCACCACAAACTAAAAAGCCTAGAAATCCCAAAACTAACTATTCCTGCTAATATGATTAAGGATATAAATACACATATTAAGAAGTAAACCAAAACCATTTTTCCCCATTTCTACAGTACAGAAGAGTAGTTTGACCCAAAATAAGAATGAATTATTATGGTTTGCTTGTACCATTCAAATTAGACATTACAAACCACACACACACACACACACACACACACACACACACACACACAAAAGCATGAAAAGAATAACATTTAGAGAATTGTAAATATAGCTATATTTACTATCATTGATTTTGCATTTTGTTTTATAGGGAAGTTTAGGATTAATGGGACCTGAAGGAGAACCAGGAATTCCAGGATATATGGTAAGGATTTACTTTATCAAACATGAAACTCTGTTTACAAGTACTTGTTTGTGTTTGATAGATGGTGTCCCTAAGGGGAACATGTATTGGAAATCCCCTTAGCAAACTCTAATGACACAGTGAAACCTCATCATCTTGCAGAGCATATCCCTTATGTCATGGAAGAATATAAGGTCTGATGATATGGAAATGAAACTGAATCAGACAAACCAGTTGGAAGCAAAATATGGTATTTCTTTTTCAGTGGTTTTCTTTTTCTTAGGGCCATCAAGGTCAACCAGGACCTCCTGGGTTGCCAGGGCCTAAAGGAGAAAAGGTAGGTTCACTGAATTTTTGTCTCATTATTATCTTTTAATTACTTAAGGTTGAAATATAGAATTTATGAATTCTTATCCCCACTCAGCAAAAAATAGCAGAAACTTTCTCATAAATCTTAAGAAGAAATTATATTCACACTGAGAAAATGTCATACCCTTTTAGTATATTCCCTTCCTGTCATATACACAAAGCCACATCTTATATACTACTAATTATTGTTCACCTCCAGACTCTGAGTCCATTGGTGTTTCCCCTCTCTTTTCTTATACTGAGATTATTGGAGTTTTAGAACTGTGCCAATTATTTATCTACATTTGCTAGGACTCATTTCATTGCTTCCTCAATGCAGATATTAATCCTTGGGAATTGATATTAGGATCCTGGATTCAAGGCAAAGATTGCCTTTCCCTACTTTGACCTATTTCTCACATATCCCACATGAAATTAGTTAAAAGTCTTCATTTAGACCCCCCTCCCCCCATCCTTCATTCCTTAAATTCAGTCCATTGTATTAAACACCCACTGTTTGTGTGTGTGTGTGTGTGTGTGTGCGCGCGTGTGCATGTGTGTGTGTGTGTGTGTCTGTGTGTGTGTGTGTGTGTGTGTGTAAACCATTCTAACCTTCCTTCCTCCCCCACTTAATTTCCCTCCCACAGTAACAGTTTGACACCATCAGAGGCACTCTTAGGAGCCAGATCTCATTACAACCATACCACAAATGGTGATGTGGTATAGGCGTGGGGAGGGGAGGGATGTAGGAGGAGATAATTGATGATTGAGGGCTGCGCAAAGAACAAGAATAGTCTTCCCCCACAGCTGAGTGTCTTCTCTCAGGATTCTCATTCTCAACAAAAAAGCGCCTTCCAAAATTTTTTAAATAATATACTCACCCAAATGTTAAATCAGACATTATTGTAAGTCAATTTTTGAAAGGGTACTTATGATTTCTTCAAATCTAGAGTTGGAAAAGATCTTGAAAGTTAACTAATCTACCCTCATCAGTTTACATATGTGAGAAAACAAATATCATGGTTTTCAGTACCTGAGAGGCAACAGAGCATAAAATATAAAAAAAGCAGTCTTCGAATATAATCAAGAGGCTCAAGTCTCATCTCTGATACCTTCAGATTTCATGATTCAGGGCCAAGTCATGCTTTAGACAACTCTCTAAGGTTGTAGAGAAAGTACCAGCCTGTATTAGTAGAAAAAAAATGTCTTCCCTACTAATGAGATCACTGTTCCAGTCCCTAGACCAATTTTATGTACTCCAATTTATAGTATCATAGGCATGTCCTAGTCTCTTTTAGGTCCATTAATATACCTTTCAAAGTCTACTAAATTCATTTCTACAAATAAACAATCATTCAACAAGTTAAGTGTCTCTTTTATAGACAGCACAATGCTAGACCCTGAAGGAGTTAGCCCATTTAGACAAGGTCTTTGCACACCTGAATGTTCACACTGATACAGATAAGACACAAATACAATAATTATGATATTTAGCATCTTTTCATGTGGAATGATGATTTTTGACTATGGCACATGCACATCAAGGATTTCTGGTGGCTTAAGAGTAGTCATGACAGAAATTAATGCCATGGACAATCTTACACTTAACTCTCAATATTACCATTTCTATGTAATTGATCCAGACCAGCATTTTAAATATGAAATATATACACTTTTTGAGATTACATGCAAAATAGAAGATGCTTTCTTTCTTTACAGAGAATTTTACTTCAAAGACAAAACTAAGCTATATCACTCCTGGGATTTAATATCTAAATAGTTAAACTTTCTAGAGTATTAAGGATATTTTTTTCAGAGTTATGGAAGGGTTGGTGTATTATTTTCATCACTCATGTCATCATTTTTCATTTAGGGTTATCCAGGAGAAGACAACAAAGTTCTAGGACCACCGGGGCCCCTAGGTGAACCAGTAGGTCTTGTTCTAAATACTGTTTTGATGTTTTTTTTTTCCAGAATAAAATAAGATTTACCACTCTGACATCATCTTTTGATAGTATTTTCTTAGTTTTATACATCATAGTTTGATCATAATTAGGAAGACAAAGGATAGAGACAGGATCTTGGAGCCAGAAAGAGTTGAATTTAAAACTGCCTCAAATGCTTACTATCTGTGTGAACCTAGGCAAATCAGTTAATCTCCTTTAACCACCATTTCCTCATCTATAAAAAGGGGATAATAATAGTATTTACATGGTAGGATTGTTTTGTATACCTTAAAAAATGCTATATATGAACTAATTATTTTTTCCAACTATCTTGATTTTTTTATTTTTTACTCTCTTCTTTAATTTTTTAATTTATTTGAATTTTAATTTATGGAATAAAAGAATCATTTCCATAACATAGTATAAAAAGGCAAATGGACATGAAATTGCAAATTTATTATGTGCAACTTGCTATTCCTTTTAAATATATGATAAAGTTATCATGTAAATTTATTTTTTTTCCCTCTTCCTCCTGTCCTAGAGATGGCTACCATAGACACAAATGTTTGTTGTTGTTATCAGAGATAATAAAAACTCTTTGAAATGGGATTTTCATTTAAGTATTAGTAAAATAGGTAAATTTGAAGAAGAGATATAAGGGAAAACAGGCATTGTAAAAACAAAAGATTTCAATTTAAATTTACTTGGGGAAAATGTCCACAAAAATGGACAGTTGTCTAACATGACAAAACCATTATAATTCTATTCCACTTTAATGGAGTTGTCATATATCCCTTTTAATGGAAGCTACCAAGGAAGAAGATTATTTTAGAAAAGTTATGAAAATTTTGACAAAGATTTCATAATAATCAAATTGAAAATTTTTTAAAGTTTTCAGAAGTCTGTCCTTTGATTTCTTTATGATTTTATACCCATGCAGTGGAGAAATAGTGCCAGAACTATTGTGACCACTGGCTGGAATCATAGATTTATAGCTGGAAGGGACCTTACTGATCATCCAACCCAATATTACCTTTTTTAGATTAGGAAACAGAGGCCAGACAAATGAACTTGTCCAGGGTCTTGTGAGTAGTAAGTAATCAGGACAGAATTTAAACCCTGGTCTTCTGATTCCAAAGACACTTTGGTTTCTATTATATACCTCTCAAGAAACAAGATTATATGGAATTCAGTCCTTTATAATCTTCCCTGTAAATGGTATAAAAACTAAGTAGTCCACATTTATAGGATTATGCCCTATAATCTATATAGATTAACTTCCTCTTTTGTCTTTCTCCCTCAAATTTCTCCCTACTCTATTCTAACCTCCACATGATCACCAAAGTGATTTTTCTAATATGTAGGTCTGACCATGGCTTCCCCTACTCTATAAATGCCAGTGGTTTTCAATTACTTCTGGAAGTAAATATAAACTCTTCTGGTTGGCATTTAAAGCATTTAACAAACTGACTTCTTCCTACTTCTCCAGGTTTCTGCCATATTACTCTTCTTCTCATACTCTGCAATTCATTACATCAACCTATTTACTATCCCTCAGGCCTTTTGTTTCCTCTCCTCTCATTGTTCTTTCTTCCTAGTAATCCCCATTCCTGGAATGCCCAACTTTCTCACCTCTATCTCTTGGAATTCCTTCTTTAAAACTTCAATCACATACCACTTCTGCAGAAGTCATTTCCTACCTCCTCACCTTCCCCCAACCCCTCATCCAGTAGGTACAGCTAATGGACAAGATTGCTAGTGTCTTTCCATCTAAGGTTACCTTGTGCCTACTTTGGATGTATTTTGTAGATGCCCATAAAAGTATATGTCTTCCTTGGCTAAGCTCTAAGCAACTTGAAAGCAAGGTTGTTCTTGAATCCTTAGCACTCAGCAAAGTGTCTGGTATTTAGTAAACACTTAAAAGCTAACAGAGCAATTCTTTCCCATTGGCCTTATGAGTTAGATAATGCAAGTATAATCTCTTACAATTGATATACTATTTAGGTATATGAGGATTAGTTAAAGGAACTAGGAAGCTTTAGCCTGAAGGAGAATAGACTTGGAAATGTCTTCATGTATATGAAGTACTATCATATGGAAAAGGAATCAGACTTGTTCTGTTTGGATCTAAGAGCAAAATTAAGAGCAATGGCTGTGACATTCAAAAGCCATTTAGGCTCAATATCAGGAAAAACTTTCTAATTCTATTCAACAAACATTTCTTAAGCACATACTAGCCTGAAGGAACATAGGTAGCTAAGTAGCACAATGCATAGAGCTTTGCATTTGAAGTCAGGGAGACTTTGGTCAAATTTGAAGAAAGAATCTACAAAATTAAGCAATTGCTCACTTATGAGTGGAGAGGAAAAAAGACTTGAGGAAGAGAGAAAAGTCAAGAAAGATCTCAAGAATGGGAACCTGGATAACTGGAAGGATGGGGTACCCTCAGTAATTTTTTTTAAATGAGAGAGAAGGATAGATTTGAGAAGAAATTAAGATAGCTGTTTTGGACCTGTTGAGTTTGAGATACTAGTGGTATCCAGGTGAAGATTTCCAATAGTTGTTAGGAGATAGAAAAGATTAGAATTATGTATTTAAATTCAGGAGAGATCTACATAGAAATGGATGGATGAATAAAATATATATTAAGTACTTGCTATATTCCAGGCACAATAATAAGCACTGGAGATTAAAATGTAAATAAGTAAGATAGTCTTCACTCTCAAAGAGTTTATATTCTAATGGAAGACTCCATTTAAGGATGCTGCAAGAGAATAGAAGAGGAACGGTAGTCACAGGGGACAATCCAGCATGGAGAGAGAAAAGAAATCCATAGAGTTGAAGCAAGAGTAATATAAAGCAAGACTGAGGTCTTTCGCAGAATGGTGATCCAAAAGAGAAAGTTACCAATGAGGAAAAGAAGGACTTAGAAAGAAAGTTTTCCCAGGGAAATAATTAAGTGGACAAGGAAAAGGTGAAATCCATAAGTAGACAAGATGAGAGAGAGATGAATTGTAGCTCAGATTTGTCCCAAAATGATAGTAACTGAACATATGGAAGCTAAAGAGATCATTAACTGATTTAGACAAGAGAGAATCTTGAAAAAACCCACACTCAAAGGTTGGCTAAATGAATTACATATAGCAAAGAGGATCCAATTGGTTTAATAAATTTGTAGTGAACTCAACTGGCATGGTTAAATGACTCTTCAACAGCATTCAGCAACACATTAGCTGATATGAAAAAAGTGACTGGTAGAGGTAATCTTGTATTAGAGCCTGACAATGTAATTTGTGATATGACAAAAAAAAAAAAGAAATTTAAAGGCCAAGGATAATATAGTCAAACTAGTCAATCATAGGGTCAAAAATGTAAAGGAATTCAAGTGAGATCAATGGAATAATGGAATAGAAAAATAGAGATGAGTAGAAGAGAGATCACAGTGAGAAGAAAGGAGGAGTGAGGCAGAAAACTAGATAGAGGATTAGAAAAAGGAGTTTCAGAATTCTGGATCATGCAAGTAGTAATGAATGATGATGACTTAAAAGCAAAGGTAGAATTGAGGCACAGATTATGAGATTTGAAGATACTGATGAACTGAGAGTCCAGTAATCTCAACATAAATATCAGAGTTCCTAAGTATATGGTCAGAGGTTGGAAAGAAGGTCCTTCAGAAAGGAAGGACAATAATTTGGACAGAATACAAGAAAGTGGAAGAGACTACTTCATAAGGAGGCAGGTTCCCCTCCTTAGAAATATTTAGGGGCAGTTAGATGCCACAGTGAAGAGTGTGCTGGCACTGAAGTCAAGAAGACCTGAATTCAAATCCAGCCTCAGAAACTTAATACTTCTTAGCTGTGTGACCTTGGGCAAATCACTTAATCCCAATTAAGCTTCCCCCAAAAAAAAGAAAAGAAAAAAAAAGAAATATTTAGGCAGAGATTGGGTGGTCACTTGGCAGGTAATTATAAAGGAGTTTCTTGCTCCAGTATGTGGCCTATAATTGAATCCATTCATTATACGAGAAAGAGTATAGAATTTATAATTTAAAAAAACCTTTAATGTCATCTAATCAAACTCCCTAATCTAATATGTAAGAAAATTGAGTCCCAGAAAAGTTAAATAAAGTCACATGGTAGTTAGTAACAGAATCAAGATTCAAATCCAGGAGCTCTGACTCTTAAATCCAATGCTTCTTTCTTATTTTGAATATATATATATATATAACTGATACTTTTTTTGGTTTGTTTATTGAATATGTTCTGACTTCTCTAAAATACTTATCTAAATAAAATTGGTTTTTAAAAATTGAGGAGCAATGCTACTTGCTATTACTTAATTTTGGGTAGACTCCAAATCAAATTATGTCCTTAGAAATATGATAATTCTCTGCAATAAAAATCTAATATGATAACTAGCCTTTAAATTATGTTGTAATTCTAATTCCTAACACCAATGTTACTAGTGAGTCTGTTAAGAGGTAGATCTAATCCCTGGCTTAAGAGTAATCATGGCATATGATGGCTATTTTCATAGTATAGTGAGTTTTAAAATATCAACTTAGTTTCAAATATGAGTTGTGTGTTTTGACTTCTGATTTCAACTTCAGCATCAGCCATAATTGAAGTAGCCCATAAATACTAAACATATTTGAATAGATATTTAAGTAAATTTTATAGCAAAGTATGAAAACAGTTTACAATATCAAAGGAATATGTGCTCTCAAAGGAATGTTTGAAATAGTTTTATAAGCATGATGTTTGCTTGGTTGGTTTCTGCCTGGAGGGTTAGGATTGGTGTTTGTCCATAGCATTTCCCATAAATTTAGGAGTAAACAAATGCATGTCTGGTTAAGAATGACAGAGAAGAAATAACTGCAATATATTCTTTAAAGTAGCCATAGGGAACTAATAGAGTTCATTATTTTAGTCATTAAACAAAATTCTGTTTGTTTCCTTTCCAATTATTGTGATGTCATTTATAAAGCACATACATATGCTTCCAAGGTCAGACAATTTACTCATGTGACAATGTAGGCTGTTTAGTTAAGATTCATTTCCTCAAGTTTTTTCCCAGGCCAGTCATTCCACAAATCCATTCTTCCTTCAGTCTTTGTGTAAATTTGTTGCTTCCCACAGTTGGAAAAAGATATTGGTTTCATTGAAATCCATTCCATTCCTATAAGTCTTTCTTATTGAGTGGAATTTAAAAAATTATTCAACATTTGGCTTGTGTTTCTTCAAATTTTTGGCAGAAAAAAAAGCTATACTAATTATATCAAATGAGTTCAAGGACACTTGAATTCAGCTACAAAATTGATTATGTATATTGTGGTCTCCATAGGGTCCAATAGGCAAACCAGGAGAAAGAGGAGAACCTGGAGCTGAAGGCTATAAGGTAATAATTACTAGACAAATTTCTCCTTTCAAACTTTGTAGAGATATGATCTTGGCTTTATTTCATTTAAAAGGCAAATTATTTCTCCTTTGGGTAGAGACACAGTGGACTATGGGTACAGAATGTTTTATGCAGGTCTGTTTTACTTGGTGCTGTTCTTTGTTACAAAAATATATATTGGGAAATAGTTGAAGTAAAAAAAACAAAAGTCATTGACACTTTTTGTAAGCATAAAATGAGATCTTATTTGTAAAATGTTTTGCAAATCTTAAAAGTGCTATTAACTGCTGTTTATCATCATCACTATCATCATTATAAATAAATGTATTATTAAATATAGCAGATATGTGGGAAAGAATTAGGTCTAAGACAATCAGATTTGGCCATTAAGAAATTTTTGATGCACATGTTTAACTTATATTGGATTGCTTACTATCTAGGGAGGGGAAAGGTGGGAAGGGAGGAAGAAAGATATGAAACACAAGATTTTGCAAGAGTGAATGTTGGAAACTATCTACTTGTATTGTGAAAAATAAAAATCTATTATTCAAAAAAATTATTGAGAATTTTGTACAAAATAATTTCAGTTGAGTGTTGAAGTTGGAAGTCAGATTGCAAGAAGTTGAAAAATAAGAGAAGAATAAGTAAAAGCAATGTAAACAGCTGGTCTAAAGATTTTGGCTAATAAAGAAAGGAGAGGTATAGAATTTCAATAATTAACCATTTTTGTCCTATGCTTCCTATTCCAAATAAAATTATTCCTTGGCAGAGAAAATATAAATAAAAGTAAGAGTCTTTTTTCTCTTTATTCCCTGTTATTATCACCCTATTTTCCCTAAAAAGTAGACTCACATTCTTCTTTCTCCTGCTCCCTACACATCCAAAACATCCCCTTCTTTTGTCCTTAGTAGTCATTGCTAGCCTCAACTTATGTTGTACTTTTTAAGGGCCCTTGTTATTTTTTCTTTAACCACAGTTATTTTCCTAATATACTCCTTCCTTCAATGGAGCCTGGCTTTGAACCAAAGAAAACAGTTAAGCAAAACTGGCACCATGTCCACATCTGACAGCATATGCAAGATTCCACACCCAAAGTCTTCCATCTCCCTGCCATGTGGAGAGAAGGATATTTCATAATCTGTCCTCTGGGATCAACCAATTAAATTAAATTAAACAATATTTATGACACTGAATCTGAGATCAGTTCCTTTTTACTTTAGGTTTCATTTACATTATTGGAGTCATGTGTATTCTTCTAATAGATCTGCTTTCTTGGCCCTGTACCCATTCATCCACATGTTTCTCCAAATATTTCAAATTAACCATTTCTTATGGTACAACTCTATTCCATTATGTGCATTATCAAAATTTGTTCAACCATTCCTCAGTTTTTGAGTATCAATTTTTTGCTACCATGAAAGTTCTGTTTTGATTATTTTGCTGTGTTTGAGACTTGGATTTTCTTGAAAAATATACATAAGAATAAGATTTCTAGTATAAAATGAATAGTAGATAAAATGGCTAGTGATTTTTTTCACATGTTTTTACATTATATCACTCCATTATATTTATAGTGTATTCATATTACTATATTTCCACAGTTCCTCAAATCCTTTTTCCATCATTTATCATTGTTGCAAACCTTGATACTTTTTTTTATAGAATCATGCGACACTTTTATATTTATCCTCAGTTTCCCAGATTTATTTCTTTCCTTATCTTTTCATGTGTATGTGTCTTGTGACTCTAGTCATGTATCTTTCAAGATAAAAATTATATCTCACTCTTCTTTTAATCTTACACAGTGCTTAGGACCAAGCCTAGCCTGACTGAATATATGTTAATAACAGGAGGAATTGATTAATTTGACTTTGTACCATGGTAAAATTTAAGTGACCATATTTGGAAGTGAAACTCAGATTAGCCAGACTAGTTAATAGATACAGATTATTAATATTTTGGTTTTCTTAAGACAGAAAAATGTCAAATCCTTGTTGTAATTTATTTTCTGTAAAAACAATAATTTCACATTGTTCTAAAGGATTTGGAATGTTAATTATTTTTACATTTAAATGTAATTTAATTTTCATTTTCATTTAATTTTAAGACAGTTTCAAATAATTCCAATTTCTCTCTGATAGTCATTTTATATTTATACATTTTAGGGAAGACCTATCAAGAATATAGAAATGAATATCAATTTGTTTTGCATGTTTTGCATTGTTTAATGCAAGAAGGCCCAAAGACTTCTTCTGAAGTTTTTTTTTTCTTTTTGTGATGTTGCAATACACCAACTGCTTCCAACATATTTTAGAGCCCATATGATTCCATCTTAGTCTTTTTGGTGCATAACTTCCCAACATATCCAGTAGGAAATTCAGTTTTAGTAATATTATTCTCTGCCAGCTAAACTACATGGTGTGGCCAAGTCAAAACTAAATCAACCTATTGGCTGCCAAATGAAGAGTTTACTACCCTAATGTGAGATAAAAGGCTTCCGTTCACCTATAACCAGCTAGCTAAAACCAGATCCCTATTACTTACCAGACTCCAGACAGTCTGGCATTCTTCAGTAGGACCTACCAAGTAAAGAATGTTTCCACTGGGCTCACACTATGGCCTCTTCTTTCTATTTCCGCATTCCTCCTTCCTTTCCCTCCTGATGGGGTTTCAACATTGGCTGCTTTCATGTGTTTCAAGAACTTGTTTAATCAACAAATCCATTCCTCTCATCTTTTCTCCTTCCCTCCCATTTGGTTCTGGAGCCCATTTTATTCTGTTTACTGATGGCTCCACTTTAAGCAGTCACTTAACCAAGGCCAGCCAACCTGCTGATTTTATTGTTCTAACATTTGAAATTCATGAAGCATACACAGCCTCTCCCAGTCAACTCTTACAAAATACAACTTTAATTCATATGAGAAAAATCAAGTTTTGTTGACAATTATATTATTCCATCATAGACTCCAGATCTTCGTGGGTAGTCTTCCAAGATGTTTTATTTTTTCTTTGGACATTATGTGTTAACTGATTTCCCCAATGTGAGCCTGACTATTATTATCATCATTAGACTTTTTTTTTAAATTCTGAATTTGTTTGTGACTTATAATTACAGTTAGCTCACAATTAGCTATACTACTAGGTAGGAGCAGTAGCATGACTGACTCAAAATGATGAATAAAACAAATATTATTTATATTTATCTTTGAAAAGTATTTGAATTTTTTGTTATGTTTCCTTGTTTTTGTTAACCATCATCGGGGTAGCTAGATGATCAGTGCACAGAGCACTGGACTTGGAGTCAAGAAGACCTGAATTCAAACCTGGCCCCACACATTTACTAGCCGTGTGACCCTAGGCAAGCAAGTTAATCCTTTCTGCCTCAGTTTCCTCATCTGTAAAATGAGCTGGAAAAATAAATGGCAAACCTCTCCACTATCTTTGCCAAGAAAACCCCAAAAGGAGTCATAAAGAGGTAGACATGAATGAAACCAATGATAGCCATACTTTAAAAAGAGTTCACTAAGAAGAGAATACTAAGAAGTGTTCAGTTTGGTATATAAAGAAAGGTAGACCTATAGGGATTGGATTTTTCTCATCAACTAAATATTTCACTGTATCTGACATGTTATTTTGCATAGTATAAAGAAAATTGCATAGATTCAGCTTTTCCATCTAAGAGTTTACAGCCTATGACAGATAGACTGATTATTTATGATATTCTGTCATTTAATTGTATAAGCATTTAGTATCTAATACATGCAATGTATTGTACTAGATTCAGAGAGTCCTAGATTTAGATTTTAGAATGGATCCCAAAGGTCCATTCCGTTCACCTATAACCAGCTAGCTAAAACCAGATCCCTGTTACTTACCAGACTCCAGACAGTCTGGCATTCTTCAGTAGGACCAAGCTCATTACTTTATTGGTGAAGAGAATAGGGTCCAGAGTTAAATGATTCACTCATGATAACAGGCAAGATTCCAACATACTGACTCTAGATTAGTGTTCTGTCTTCTGCTTTATAAAGAATTTATACTCCTTACCTACAAACAAAAGAACACCAGTACTCCAGGAAATTATATTTTGCTGGGGTTCAGAGGTATAAATGTAAATATTAAACCAATGTAAGAATACACAGGAAAGTATCTGTAGTTTTTGGCCAAAACAGTGTAATCCACATAAGAATATATTAAGTAAGAGAGAAATGAGGGATAAAGGCTAAGTGTATAGTTGAGGTCAATAGCCAGTAAAACATCCATGTCTGTTCTGTGCAGGGTGAGGAATAAATCTCACATCAATCTGGAAAGGCTTCATGAATATCACATAGCCAGGGTAATCACAAAGCTATGATTAGACCTCATAGATTTCAGTTTCAATAGCTTTGAATGTTTTGGTACTTCTGTCTCATGAAAGTTTGATTTGCCAAATACCAGGACTTCAGAGACTCTTCTTGTTTGAATTTATTCTTTTATGTTCTGAACATTCTTCTTTCTTCCTTCCATTAGTAGCATATGTCCCTGACCATCTTTAATAAAACAACATAGATTCACACATTATATGCATGCGCTCGCTCTCTCTCTCTCTCTCTCTCTCTCTCTCTCTCTCTGTCTGTCTCTCTCTCTCTCTCTCCCCTCTCTCTCTCTCTCATATAGATATATGAGCTTTTTTACACTGAAATTGCTTTTTTGCATTTTAGGCATTGGATTCTTTATCCTGGATTTAGATTTCAGTGTCAGAAATACATATTTGCTTCCTAAAAAGCAAAATCATTATGCCGTCTAATGAGACTATCCAAAAACTTATCCCTATGTATTATATTTGTACTATCTTTAGCCCAGAGAGAAGAAACAAATCCAGGAACTTTTCTCCTCCTAAAAATCAATTTTCTTTTTGGACATGAGAAGTGAAAAGAAAGGAATGTGAGGTGACAAGGACAGTAGAAAAGGGTACTGGGGAGTGCCCATTTGTGAAATATTTGCTATACAAATCTTACCTGATTTATTCTTCCTGGATACTGGCATCTTTCTGTTTACACATTTTGAAAAGGAAACATGGCAACTTGGCATTCCGTCTTATGAGAAACAGGATGATGGCAGATTCTTGAATGTCAAAGTAATTTGTTATTTCTAAACATCGTGCACAGTAATTGCTCCCATTCTTCAATGCAGAAAATCAACTATCCAAACATCTATGTCCTTGGCATGTCAGGTTAGAGGCCATGGTACACCCCCAGTGTGGGAATAGCTTCAGTAAAATGGGTTCCTTCTCATATTCTTTATTACCTTAGTTTGGTAGAGGTCATAAAAGTACATGTAGGATAAAAGAAGACAATATCTACCGTTCATCATAGCATTAGTCATTATGCTATTTAATATTTCTGACAATCATAACCTTTGTGGTAATTAAATTGAATTTTGTAACATCTCCCTATTAGCTTAAATAATACCTGTCTATTCTTCAACTCCAGTACTTCTGTTATTTTTCATCACAGGTACCTCATTCACTAATATATATTGCAATCCTCTTTTTTGCCTTAAAAGTTTCACAATTTGCATTAGCAAAAAAAAAATATCATTATTTGACACCTAACTTTCTAGTAACATGCCTCTATAACTTCATCTCAGAGAATTTTCTCATGACAATTCATTACCAGAAACGCTTGAGAAACTGCCAGAATTTATACTTGCCTGAGCTAGCCTTCAATGAAGCCTCCATACAATGCTAAGATTCTAGTGAAGGAAGCTTATTCATAAAATCATAATTTATAAACTGAAAGGAACCTTAGGTGTCATTTAGTTCAATCACATCATTCTCGAGCTGAGGAAACTGAGACTCAGAAAAATCACAGTTATCTAGTGATAGCATAAGAACTCAAATTTCTGATTCCCAATACAGCATTCTTAATATGATACCATGACTATCTCCTTACATATTCACTAAAATATTGTCATATTCTCTATTCCAAGGGCCACGTGGGTGTGCCAGGAGCAAGAGGAGCCATTGGGCAACAAGGGGCCCCAGTAAGTTTTAACACACTTGTTATTTTTGTTAACATTTTTTTAAAAGATAATGTCTAAGAACCCCTTTTCATGTGTGTTTTTTGTTTTGGTTCCTGACAAAGGGTGAACCAGGTGAAATGGGTGAACCAGGGCCTAAAGGAGAGAGAGGATCTGAAGTAAGTGAAATCTATTGAAGGCACATTTTTAAATACTTACTGATTTTTATTGTAGTAATTTTATCTATTTTTAATACACATTGCTTTATGAATCATGTTGGAAGAGAAAAATCAGAGCAACATGGAAAAACCATGGGAGAAATTAAAAAAAAAAAAACAGAAAAAAGAAGTTAACATAGAACATGTTGATTTACATTCAATCTCCATAGTTCTCTTTCTGGATGCAGATGGCATTTTCTGTCCAAATTCTGTTGGAATTACTTTGGATCACTGAACTACTGGAAGAACCAAGTCTTTTATAGTTGATCAGTATACATTCATGTTGTTATACGTACAATGTATTCCAGGTTCTGCTTGTTTCACTTAGCATCTGTTCGTGTAAATCTTTCCAGGCTATTGAATTTGTCTTTTTTCTTTTGTAGGGAAAGAGGTGAGGAGTAGGCCAAACAATAATTTGCCATGCAAAAATCATTGAAAATACCTGAATTAAAAACAAAAAAAGAAAAAAGGAAAAAAAAAGGAAAAGAAAATACTTGAATTGTGTGTGTTAACAAGTCAAAACATGACTATTTTTTCCTACCATTTATGCTGAAAACTAGATTTTCCTTGACCATAGAACCTAGGATTCCTATTGTATAGAGAAAAACTGACTTTCTTAAAGCCACTTCCGACTTATCTCTGCAAAACTAGAATAATGACATTATCTTTAAGAGCTCAGGCAAACATACCAACAAACACCAAAAGAACCATCAACATAGTGAAAAACTAGCTGAATAACTGCGGGTAATTCACATTTCTGGGTTTCTGATTCCTCTGGAACTAAGTAAACTCAGGCTCCCTTATACTTCCTAAGAATCTGTGCATGTTGATTATACAAATAACAAGTGATTAATTCTTTTTAAATTAATAATAATAGCTTTTTATAATTCAAAATACATGCAAAGAGAGTTTTCAACATTCACCCTTGCAAAGGCTTGTATTCCAAATTTTTTCTCTCCCTCATCACCTCTCTGCTCCCCAGACAACAAAGAATCCAATATAGGTTGAATTGTGCAATTCTTTAAGATGTATTTCTCTTTTTATCATGCTGAACAAGAAAAATCAGATCAAAAGGACAAAAGTAAGAAAGAAAAAAACAAACAAACAGCAACAACAATAACAAAGGTTAAAATACTAATTTCTGATCCACATTCAGTCTCTATAGGCTTCTCTCTGGAAGTGAATAGTTCTTTCTATCACAAGTCTATTGGAATTGCCACATTGTTGAAAAGAGCTAAGTCTTTCACACTTGATCATCACATAATTTTGTTGTTACTGAGTACAATGTTCACTTACTTCACTTAGCATCAGTTCATGTAAGACTTTCCAGGCTTTTCTGAAATCAGCCTGCTCATGATTTCTTATGGAACAATAATATTCCATTACATTCATATACCATAACTTATTCAGCCATTTCCTAAATGATGGGTTTTCATGTTTCCAGTTCCTTGCTAAGGGATTAATTCTTTAAATAAGTCTTTCACTATTTAGTGAAGTATTTTGACCCTATCTCTTTCGCCTTTTTTAATCTTTGTTTTCCTCAGTCTTTTCACCTATAAAATGGGGATAGCCATAATACTTACCTCCCAAGATTGTTCAAATGACAAAATGAAATATTTGTGAAATGCTTTGAAAATCTTAAAAGTACTACATGGATATTATCGCCACTGTTGTTATCAGTAAAAATGATACCAGAGTCAACAACATAATTATGTTAGAAACTTACTTTTGCTCCAAAACTGTTTTATATCTGATCTTGGCATGTCATAGTATTTACTACTTATTGGTTAATCAGTTGTGTTTTTTTTTTTTTTAATGTTTTGCTCAAGGTAAATGGAATGGAACCATTTACATAACATAAGGAAAAGTAGAAATGCCTGGTTTATCTAGAACTGTATGAGCAGTAAATTCTACCATTTGATTGAAAAATCATCTAAAATAATTATTTACATTGGACAAATGCATTAAATCACTATCAAATTTCCTTTTAACTTATTTTGTGCCCAAGTGAGTGAAATCTTTTCAAAGGGTACAATTATTGATGGGATGAGACTTAATTATATTAGTGTTTGGCTAAAAACAATCTGTAAAAGACTGGAATGAAAATTTATATTCTCTTAGCTCTTTTAAATTTGGACCAGATTATTCATAATGTGGGGTGAAAGTCACCCTCTTTCCTAGATTTGTCATTATTTGATCTAACCCTATAAGCAGAAATTGCAACTTTTATTGACTCTTTGTCTTCCAAGCCAACATGATGATTTGACTCATTATAAAAATGTAGAGGTGATAGGTGCAAAGTCTCTTTCTCATTTTCATTCTTCAATGGCGAAACGGGAGTGTACCCAGGAAACAAAAGGCACAAACAGCTTTTCCCCAAAGGCATGGATATCATACTCTCTACATGACTGATTTTTGTTGTTTATTGTTCAGTTGTATCCTACTCTTCATGAATCCATGGACCTTTGTCTATTAGGTCATCTTGGCAAAGACATTAAGTTTGCCATCTCCTCCAAATAGAGGTTAAATGCCTTTCCTAAATAACTACATAAAAAATAACTGTGTAATTAAATGTCTGAGGCTTGAACTCAGATCTTCCTCACTCCAATTTCAGCACTCTAACCACTGCATACTTAGCTATCTCGATGGCTAATTTATTGTGCCTTATTTTCATTCACAATAAATACAGTGACAAATCTATAACAACATGTCTCTTCTTGGTATTGGACATAATTCACTAATTCTTTTCTCCAGAATGAAAAGAAAAATTGGTTTATTTATATACTTACCTATATTGTAATATAATTACTTGTATTTGGTAAGTGATTGGCCTGTTAATGGAAAGGAGATCCAAGAATCATAGGTGTTACACATCCTTTCTCCCATGTTATTTCTCCTGTCAATAAGGAAGAAAGCGAAGCATTCTTAGCTACAATGCCCTCAATATTGTTGATTGTCTACCTTTAAAATCTCTGGCCAAATCAGGAGCATAAGTGATTCAGGTTACCTAAAGTTAGGGAAAGAATCCCCCGGAAAGAAGAGTGGTAATAATATAGAAGGAATAAATGTATGGATTATAAACTTAGTCTGTTCCTTGGATGAGTTCAAGTCCACATAGAATATTGGCAAGCAGGAATATATCCAGCCAGAGGGAAAGAACCCAAGCAGGGTGGAGATCAAAAACCATGTCACATAAGGACTTGAAAGAAGAAGGAAGACATAAGTACTGTTTTCAAAGTGTTATCACATCAAAGAGGGAGTAAGAGTCACTCTGCTGACCTCAGAAAATAGGATTTGGAAGGAAGGAAATTGCAATGGAGCAGATTTCTAGAAAATTTTTGTAATTAGCACTATCCAAAAAAATGAAATGGTATGCCTCAAAAAATAATATGATTTCATTCTCACTTACAACAAGGTTTTGAGTGGAATCTGAATAAAGACTCACAGACAATACTGTAAAGGGGAATGTTAGTCACATGCAAGATAGAATAGTTCCTTTCATTTCTGAGATTCTGAGACAATGACTGTACAGCTAACTACATGGCCATCATCAAGGGACATCTACTTCTTCTGCCTTTTTTTCCCACTTCCAATGTTAGAATAAACCACCAGATTATCTTATTTCTACAATTGAAATACTATATAAATCAAATCATCCTACTTTTTTGTGCTTCAGGCAATTATTGATTATATCCATGACTTTTCCATTTGAGCAATACATTGACTTTTTAATATAACTGAAGATATATAATTTAAATAATATTATGCAACTTGTGGTTTGGCTGAGGTTTCTGGTAGCCCTCTCAACATCCAATCTTCTTCAGCTACATGTTCTTAAGTATGTATCATTGGATCCCAGAAATACAGAATTTGTCCTTTTAAGTTCCATCTAGAGCAGCACCTAAACAAGAGATCCAAACAACAACTTTCTTAAAGGAATTAGGACCCATTATAGTAAGTGAATGAAGAAAAAGTGAGGGGGGATGGGTGAATTATCACTTTCAAGGTAAGTTCTTAGAAACTTTAAACTTTAAAATTTCCTAAGAATACACAGTATAGTCTTTGTACAC
This sequence comes from Antechinus flavipes, assembly GCF_016432865.1. Lineage (NCBI taxonomy): Eukaryota > Metazoa > Chordata > Mammalia > Dasyuromorphia > Dasyuridae > Antechinus > Antechinus flavipes. The sequence goes on along the minus strand of NC_067401.1, from coordinate 445,578,456 downwards.
TACCATATGTGTGAAAAATATATCAATATATAATTTCCTCCTTTGAATCAGATCTCTTGTATCATTGGGATTAAGAATTCCTGATATGAAAAACTCTACCCACCAATACAGATCAGCAATACAGATTGTACATTAATTCTAGTCTTAGAAAATTACTTGAGATACTGAAAGGGATGTGCCCATGGTCATATAGCTAGTGTGTGTTAGAAGTAGGAACCAATTATTTCTGATTCCTAAGCCAACCCTCTATCTACCACATCATACTTCTCAATATATGCAGGTCTCTGATCTATTTCACAAATCTATAAGTAACCCTTGGAAAAGCTTATATATAAATAAAATTCATTTAAACTGAATTCAAGTTACATTTTAGAATTTCCCTATAGGCTTATCTCTATAGCTACATGTTGTTTTATGATCCTCAATGTCTTAAAATTTTCTATCATTTTTCTTCATAACATTTTATAAATTAATATAAATTCAACATGAGTGTTACTCTCATCTTCCATATCTCAATGTTTGTCAAGAAAATTAAATGTTTCCTGGAAGATCAAGTGTTCCTTTGGTACTCATTGTTAGAACAATCATTTTGTTTTGATCAAACTTCCATAGGAAACTGACAGTTCCTTTCTCTGTATGTTCCTTTCTCTACTTCCCATCATTAAGCACCAATAACATATTTAAATGTGTTGCATTTGAACTATATGGCATAACTTATCTTTGTATTTTCCTTTTTTTCATGATTTTAATTTTTGTTCTATCAAGTCTACAATCTATCTATAAACATCCAACTCAGAAATGACTCTCACATTGATAACTAGTCTTTTCTTGTGTTAGCAGAGAATGAATTTCTTTTTTTGTAACATTGTTCATTGCATATCTACTGCCCTCCAATTCTCTCTCTGAAAAAAGTATTATATATGATATATACATACATATTTATCCATATATTTATGTTTGTATGATTAATACTCTATAGATAATCTATATATATAAAGTATTATATATAATATGCTATATATAATGGAAAACATCATTTATTCTATATTAAGCATTACATATGATATACATAAATAATATATATTCATAAGTATTCACTATATATATAAAATATATAAGGAGTATTCATTATATGTGTATGTGGAGAGAGAGATCTATATAGAAAGAATCTTTCCAGGAGAGAGTTGAAAAGCAGTGGACATAGTAAACAATATCACAAAAGGAAATTATACGTGTGTGTATGCATGTATGTGTGTTTGTGTGTATGTGTGTGCGTGAATCTATGGCTTCTTATGTAATATAAGAAGATAACATAAGGATGTATAGAGAATATCCATATCTATGAATTTTTCTATGTAGTTTATGTGTTCTTTTACATTTCCTTATTCTGATTTCTATTTTCCAACACATATTTTGACATTTCCCCTCAGTCATCTTTTTTCTAAGTCGTTAGCTATTAAATAACAATCATGTATATAATACTTTAAGGTTTTTTAAGCTCTTTACAATTTTTTTTCTTCAAAACAACCCTGGAAAATAAATGTTATCATTATTCCCATTTTATAGATTATGAGACTGAAGCAGACAGAGAGATTAAGTAAGTTACCTGGGGTCAACCTAGCTGCTGTAGTTACCTACAGCTAATAATTGTAAGTTGGATTTAATAGCTGAAGTTGGATTTAAATTTGGGTTTTCTTAAGACCAGGTCCAGTGCTCACTGCCTCTACCACCTGTCTCTAAGAAGAATAGTAAGGTGTTCTGTTGATTTAATTTGAAACATCTTTATCAAGATTTTCACATAAGTTTTCTACTTCATCATACTCTATAGTGGATTCTAAAATGTGAGCTACATATTCTTTTTGTCTACGAAAGAATCCCAAAATCTGAGAGCTGAAAGGCACTTTAGTAGTGATCTAGTCCAATACACATCCCCAAGATAACCTCCACTTTAAATATGTTCATAAGTGGTCATCTTACCTCTACCTAAACATTTTCATAGAGTGAGAGCCCACCATTTTTTTTTTCATTCCAATTTTGAACAGCTCTAGTGGATAGGAAGTTTTTGTAGGCACCAAGCCTAAATTCACCTCTTGACAAAATCCACTCATTGCTTCTGATTCTGTCTTCTGATGCCAAAGTCTAATTCTTTCCCCATTTGATAGTCCTTTAAGTACTTGAAGGCAGCTATCCTTCCTCCCTTGAATCTTCTCTTTTCCAGGAGGAGTTTGCCTAATTCCTTCAACTGTTTCTCAGATGTCCTGGAATCAAAGCTTTTCACCTTTCTGGTTACCCTCTACTTAATATTGTTTAATTTATCAATTTCTTTCTTTCTCTAAGTGTGAGGTCCACAACTAAATAAGTACTCCATGTGAGGTTTGATGGTGGCAGAGTAAAACTATCACCTCTCATTGAAGTCCAAAGTTATGTTAATTTTGGAGGAGGGTAGTGAAAAGGGAGCAAGAATTTATTAAGCATCCACTATGTGACATGCACAGTACTAAGCATGTTATTAATGTATCATTTGATTTTGGCTATCACAATATATTGCTAACTAATACAGAGATTGAAGGCCATTGAAACCCCAAGTTCTTTTTTTTAGATCCATTGGTCCATGCCTCCCCTATCTTATATTTACGAAACTGAATTTTTTGTACCTAAGTGTAAGACTATATTTATCCTAATTGAATTTCATCTTGCTTCCACCCAGTGTTGTAGTTCATCAAAATATTTTTGGATCCTGACCTTTTCTTCCAATATATTAGCTACCTCTCTCAGCTTTATGTGCTCTGCATGTCATCTATAGCTTTACCTGAGTCACTGATAGAAATACTAAATAGTCCAAGATCAGTAAAAGATTCATGGAGTACTCCATGATAACCAACTAACATAGGAAATGATGAAGGGAATCATTTCCCTTAGATACAAAATGACTTGAATTCCACTAATTCCTTCATTTGTTTCTACAAAAAGGACCTGAGAGTTTCCATTTGACTACAATTTCCTTTTATATTCAGCTTTCATTTTTAATAAGTATGTCAACATGGAAATTATTCCATCCATTTATTCGTTCACTGACTTTCTGGATAAGGATCTCACATTTAGAATGCCAATTGTCAAATAAATCTTTTTAAATGGATGAAAAGTCTATGTGATTCTTAGTACTTTCTGCCACCTTTCCTTCTACTCTGTCTCTGTTGAGGACTGGAGGATAGTTTATGATTTTCTTTTTTTGTGTGTTACCATGACCAAAAAAATTAATCACCTAGTGTCTAGCCTATTTATGAAGCATCTTTTCATATTTCCCAAAGCTATTCTGCAGATAGTTGACATTTGAGAAACAGTATTTTCAGCATGGTTGATCAAGCCAGAATTTTGTGCTCCAATAATAAAGTCTTCAAGAACTTCAACTTATCTGGTGCCATGATTAGATATGAAAATATGACTTTTAGGAAGAATATTAATATGGGGGAGGAAAAGAGTGAAATCACTTATAGCTATCACTTATAGCTCAAAGATTTTGGGAACATTAAGAAGTGAAGCGACTTAATCTTGTTCACATGGCTATTATGCATTAGATACAGGACTAGAAAAATAGTTCTACCTATTACTACATGTATCCTCTATACCATATAATCTATAAAGACTTGGACATGCTACCATTATATAATTTAGACTTTTCATCCATTCCTACTAATCTTTCCTAGCCTTAGTGCAAGCTTAGTAGCTTATAGCATATAGAGTGAGGGTGTGTCAGATTCACTGCTATCCTTTAAATGCCTGAGAACCACAGGAATGAATGGGATAGAAAAACGGAGCAGAATTTTACAATGATCTAATGTTAAAAATACGTGTAGTTGGGAAGCTGATAGATCATTTTTACCTCAAATGTTATAAATCTCTTTGAAAGGAAAAAAAAAAACCATTCCTTCTATGAAATGGCTTAAATAATATTCATGTTTATCCATCAAATAAAAACCCACTTAACATACTCTTCCCTGGAAAAACATTCAGGCTTAGCTCTTTGGGGTTGACTTTATTTTAATGAAGTGATATATATATATAAATGGACATAGAATTTTTGTAGGGTTACACAGACTTTGAATTGGATCTTAGCCATGAATGTATATTGCATCTAATACTCTTTAAAATAAGTACTTGGAAATATGGAACCTGCATCAAAATAATGAGAGAATAATGGGACTATAGTCACCAAACATCAACTATAACCACTCTCTCAAAACCTGAATGAATGTCTCTATTATATTATTCTGTATGTTGCTAAGAGTTTTTCTCTTTCTACTTGGTAGATGGCCTTCTCCAGTTTTCTAAATATCGGGGTTTTTCTCCCATATTTTGGAACCATAAGTATTGTTCCAAATGTTATTAAAATTTTAAATGGAAAAACTAGCATGTATTTGTTATAACGAGTTGCTAAAATACTATTTATTGTATACAGTAGATGTTTAAGCAATATTTATTGAGTGAATGACTCAATACATATTCCTGCCTGCTCTACTGTATCTATTTACCATGACCTGATGAACTCTGACCTATGTTTTGCTCATTGTTTTCATCTCATAAAATTTCTAATTTTTAGAATAACATATTTTTAAAGCTAGGGCAGCTAGGAGGTATAGTGGATAGAGTGTCAAACTTGAAGTCAGGAAGAGTTATCTTCCTGAATTCTAATTTGGCTTCAAATGCTTATTAACTATAAGATACTGAGCAAAGGCACTTAAATCTGTTTGCCTCATCTGTAAAATGCACTGGAGGAAAAAAAAAACCAGAAAACCACTCTGGTGTCTTTGCCAAGAAAACCCCAAATGGAATCATAGAGAGTCAAGCATGACTGAGATGGCTAAACAACAGCAAATTTAAAGCTGGAAGAAAACTAACTGGTCTATCCTCCCATCCCTTGATTTACAGGTTAGGAAATTGAGGTCACAAGCATTTCTGTTACTTGCCCAGGATAACAGTCAGTGTTTGAACCAAAATGATAACTCCAAGTATTCTGATTTCCATTGTTGTATACAAATTTGCTAAGGTTTTTTTGGTACATTTAAATATAAATAAAACTAAATATTCATTCTAATCAGACAGACCATTCATTCCGTTATCACTTACTATGTTAGTTTCTGAAAAGAAAAAGAAATGAGATCAATTCAAAACCAATCACAAGACCAGTACTTTTGGAAAGAGAATCAAAATTCAGTGGTTTCCCTGAAATCAGAACTATAGTTTTGAGTATATGAAAAAGTTTAATAATTTTTCATATGTGCCCTGCCTTTTTTTTCCTTTAAAAAAAGTATTTGAGCAAGAATAAATCCTTTAGTTAAAATGGAAAGTGTGTTGTGATCTTTTTGAATTAATTTGATTTTGTTGTAACTTCCCTAGGAAGTTTGACAGAACTAACATATAATTGAGATAACAGAATTGTCAACTACTGACTTTGTAAGGTTGTCAAAGGAAAATTACTACATAAGCCAAAAGTAGGAAATGTGAATTGTTATTATAGTTCTCCGATAGCAAAGCATATAAATATTATTTTAGGGAATCAAAATGAGACTGCTTTAAGCACAAAGAAATGACATTAATAAATTGGTGAAGCCCCAATTTAAAAAATATGTCTGAGTGTTTTTCTATCACCTATGATAAATTTTTCAAAGCCAGCTATGTAAAATAAGCACAATTATGTATGCATTATTATTACCAATTATAATATTAATGAGAACATAAAGAGGAACCCCTTGATTCATGGAGTGTTCTACTTTTAATAAAATAGCATCAAGAAAGCATAGAATGTTTTAAGTGAAGGTTATTTCAATTATTTGTATTAGTTGAATAAGACCTTGTATACTTCTGGTGATAGCAACCCAATCAATCATCTTCTAACACTTCATATACCAATAATTTTCTTCTCAGTTTGCTAGATTTATAATCAGCTGGCAAATAGGTTCATTCTACCCAGTATTAAGTTTTAATTTAGTTTAATAAAGGTCAGCTGTTATCTTAATTAATGGGGAAAAGAATTAGAGAAAGGATTCCAGCTCAGATCCTACTTTTAACTACATACACACACACACACACACACACACACACACACACACACACACACACAGAGTTAACACTCCCTATTTTCTTACACACATGCAGACACACAAATGAAATGATAAAACTTCCTAACTCAGAAAATTGTGAGAAAAGAAGTGTGAAAACTATAAAATATACAAATGTGAGCTATTGTTAATTGTGTTCTACAAAAGTTGGAATAATTTTAAAGCCACAGTTAACATATTCTGTCTTCTTTTCTAGCTGATTCATTTCTTAGATGTTGACTCGTTTTTCTTTTTTAAAAATATCTTTTTATTTTCAAAATACATGCAAAAATAGTTTTCAACATTCATCCTTGCAAAAAATCTTGTGTTCCAAATTTTTCTCCCCTTCCTCTTCTTCCCTCCCCTAGACAGCAAGTAATCCAACATAGGTTAAACATATGGAATTCTCATAAATTTATATCCATATTTATCATGTTGTGCAAGAAAATTCAGATCAAAGGGGAAAAAAACAAACAAGCAAGCAAACAACAAAAAAGTTGAAAATACTATGTTGTGATCCATATTCAATCCCCCTAGTTCTCTTTCTGGATGCAGATAACTCTCTCCATCACAAATCAATTGGAATTGGTCTGAATCATTTCATTGTTGAAAAGAGGCACTTCCATCAGAGTTGATCATCATATAATTTTGTTGTGGCTGGGTACAGTGTTCTCTTGGTTCTACTCATTTCATTTAGCATCAGTTTGTATAAGTCTCTCCAAAGACTTTCTGAAATCATCCTGTGGTTATTTCTTATGGAACAATAATATTCCATTACATTCATATACTATAACTTATCTAGCCATCCCCCGATTGATGGGCATCTATGTACTCAGCTTCCAATTCCTTGCCACTAAAAAAGGGCTTCTACAAACATTTTTGTACATGTGGGTCCTTTTCCCTTTTTAATGATTTCTTTGGGATACAGATGCACTAGAGACACTGCTGAAACAGAGATTATGCACAATTTTAAAGCCCTTCCAAGTTGTTCTCCAGAATCGTTGGATCAGTCCACAATTCCTCCAATGTATTAGTGTCCCAGTTTTCCCACATTCCCTCCAACATTTATCATTATCTTTTCCTGTCATCTTAGCCAATCCGAGAGATATGTAGTGGTATCTCAGAGTTGTCTTGATGTGCATTTATCTAATCAATAGTGATTTAGAGCATTTTTCCATATGACTAGAAATGATTTTAATTTCATCTGAAAATTGTCTGTTCATATTTTTTGATCATTTATCAATTGAAGAATGGCTTGTATTCTTATAAATTTGAGTGAATTCTCTATATATTTTAGAAATGAGGGCTTTGTCAGAGTCCTTGGAAGAAAAAATTTCCCCTAGTTTTCTGTTTTCCTTCTAATCTTGGCTGCAATGATTTTGTTTGTGTAAAAACTTTTTAGTTTAATATTATCAAAATTTTCCATTTTGCATTTCATAATGTTCTCTAATTGTTCTTTGTCCATAAATTTCTTCCTTCTCCACAGATCTGAGAGGCTCATTTTCCTAGTTTGCTTATAGTATCACCCTTTATGTCTAAATGATGAGCCCATTTTGACCTTATCTTGGTATAGGGTATTAGGTATTGGTCACTGTCTAGTTTCTGCCATAATGTTTTCCAATTTTCCCAGCAATTTTTGGTTGATCCATTTTTCAATTGTGTCCACCCTCCATTTGGTGTTTTCTTGGCAGAGATACTGGAGTAGTTTGACATTTTCTTCTCCAGCTCATTTACATATGAAGAAAATAAGGCAAACAGGATTAAGTGATTTGCCTACAGCCATACAAGTATATGAACTCAGGTCTTCCTTACTCTAGACTCAACAGTCTTTTTACTGTACCACTTCCTACTTATTTTAAAGGACAGGATATGGAGGAATTCAAAACACAGGATTTGTACTCAGTATATCTGGGTTCATCATTTACTACTTCTTTGACCTTTTGCAAAAGCAAAACCAAGCAAGTAAGTAACAAACAAGTGCTTATTAAGTACCTTTTTGTGTGCCAGGCACTACTTTTGAGCCTGTAATTCACTAAAACCCCCAGATCTCTTTTTCCCCAGATGCAATCCTAATTGACCATGCCTTCCTTTTGCTGTACTTGAGTCAGACTTTTTGAGCCTAAATATAATACTTTATTCATTTTTGCTCTTTTTAAATGCTTCACTGAAATCTGATAAAGCTATATTGACATTATTCCCCCAATATGCCAATGTAATAATAATGTCCCAAAAAAATGGAAGTGATTTTCATTTGGAATAATCTGTTCTTGAATGGATTAAGTGGCACAATTAGAGCTCTGGAATTAATACTCAGAAAGAGCATGCATTCAAGGCCTGTCTCAGATACTCATTTATCAAACTTAGCTATTTGATCATAGTCAATTTACAACCTCTGTCTGCCTCAGTTTCCTCACGTAGAATAGGAATGATAATAGCATTTACCTCCCAGGGTTGTTGTTAGGATAAAATGAGATCATATTTGTAAAACATTTAGCTCAGTGCCAAATACATAGTAGGCACTTAATAAATGTTTGTTTCTTTCTTTCCTTCCTTTCTTCACAGGGTTACAAGAATCAAATGAGATAATCCATATAAAGTTTATAATTTTTAAAGTGTTAGATTAATACTAGTTATCATCATTATTATTATTATTGATAAAGCAATGCCAGCTTTTTATAATCACTGCTTATTTTTACTTGAGGTTTATCAATCATCTTTTTATGAATATATTTGCAATTATTCAGAATCATAAAACTTAGAACAAAAAGGGACTTTTGACATCAATAGATTGAGGCTTGATGTGCTTAAGTGACTGCCCAAAATTACAAGAGTATTTATAGCAAAAGAGAACTGGCAATTGCACCCAAGTTTCTTCATTCCTAATACAGTGCTCTCCCCACTCACTACCCTAGGATTGTCCTGTGTGCTTTTGATAAATACTCTGAAAAACACTGTAGAGCTATCCATGTATTCCAATTTTTTCTTTTTTAAAATCACAAGAATGTCATCAAAACAATAGCATGCTTAGGGAGGATAGACCAAGTCCTTTACTATCTTGACAAACCAGCTGCTGCTAAAATTATTTTTATTTGGAGCCTCCCATTACTCAAAGAGAAGAAAAGAGTTCTGTGGATAATGAGGATCTTGTTCTCAAACTGCTGAATATAAGCAAAATAGGAATCGAAAAGGGCAAAATATTCATTTGCATTTCCAGCATGAAATCATATATATAAAATCATCTCTTCAATTTCCCTCCAACTGAATCATAAAATGTCAGAATTGGAAGAAACCTCAGTGATCATCCAATGCAATCTTTTATTTTATAGAGAGAAAACTGAGGTTGAGAGAGGAAATGACTTATCCCTGTTAGGAGTAGAGTTGAGAAGCAAACCTACATCTCCTGAAGCCCTGTGCAGAACTCCTCAAAGTATTTGATTCAATTCCCCTTTTTTTTTTAACCAACTGATAACTCTGTTTGACATTTTTAGGGTCCAAAAGGGAAGAAAGGAGCTTCTGGTCTATCTGGGAAACCTGGGATTCCTGTAAGTAGCAATTCTCTCTCATTGTTCTCTTGTTGCCAAATAATGACAATAACTTCAGAAGAGCAGAAAAGTTTTATGACAACTTATAATAATCTCTTATATAATTAAATTGTGAGGAAAGTATATAGGTTAAAATCCAGAGAAGTCAATCAATGACCTCATATCCTGGAAAAATGGTCTTCTCTTTGAAAATGGAAGCTTGACTTTTGAACACAAGGACCAGAATCCCAGGGACTTAATTGTCACCCAAAGATTAAATCACCTTAAACTTATGTGATATGCTAACTAGAGGAAATCCATTGCTGAATGATGGAAAGCCCATAGGAAGCATTCTTTGGAGTGGAATAAGGACCAAGTCTGGGGAAGATGGCACTCTTCTAGGGAGCAATAAAAAAAAGGCAAGAGGACTGTTTTTTTTTTTTTTTCTAAATGCTTTTATTTTTAAAATTCATTTGTTTTCAACATTTACTTTCATAATATTTTGATTTCCATTTTTTCTCCTTCCCTCTGGCCTTTCCCCTCCCCAAGACAAGACTGGCTTTTAAATAAACTTTTTTTTTTTAAAATAAGTACATGTATTATATATATATATTAGAAAATTTTGTTCTCTAGCACATACAAGTTTATTTTGTATTAAGTCATCTCATGTGTTAGTATGGTAAAGGACAGTAATACCCGAGAGCACAATTTTTGAATCTTGCCTTGTCCTTACTCTGCCTGCAAAACAAAGAACTTAGAATTATGGCCCAGTTAGGGGAGGGTTGAGATGGGGGCAGGGAGTCAAGACCAAAGATTTCTTCATGATACTAAATAACAACAGTGTCTAGTAATAACATGCTGGAGACACATGATGGATTTTAAATTTGAGGTCTCAACTTCTTGTTTCCCCAGAAAATAAGACAGAGTGGGCTAAGACACAAATTCCTTCCATTTTCTAATCTTCCCTCACAAGGCAAAGATGATTTTCACATTAACCGCCAATAACCTCAGCTGGCCAAACAGATGTGTATTGACTGGCTCAGTTAAGACTTCCTACCCATCAACCCTAGCCAAAGGCAAGATGTAGCTGTAGATTGTCCCTTGAAAGGATATGTAGGAAAATACTTAAGCAAAGAAAAATAAATTTAGATCCAATAAAGTATAGGCTATATTAGAAAAAAATAGAGATACTGGCACTGATAGGCTATTCCCTTGGTTTTTTAATCTATCTGATCCAAAAGGACAATAAGAAAAAAGACCTGATTTCTAATGTATGAGGACAATAGGAACATCACCACAAGGAATAATTTCTGAAGATGAAGAATTCAATCCAGTTCAGCAAGTATTTCTGAAGTACTATGCTAATTTCAGAGTTTCTGTTATTTTGGAATTGTGAACAGGAGCATGAGAGTCCGATATGTACATATATATATATAGGACATGGGATGGGGGAGGGCATTGGAGAATTCAAAGGAAAGATCCCAAAAAGTCCTAAGAAAAATTGAGGAAGGAAAGAATGCTTTCAACTGAGAGAACCAGGGAAGCTTTCACAGAAGAGAAAGATCCTGAAGGACAGAAATGAAATCTTCTTCTAGGAATGGGGAAGAATGTCTCTTGACAGATATACTGGCTCAGCTGTAACATGTGACCATTATGTTCTCCACAGGAAGTTAAAACATGAACTTGGGACAAGTAGAATTATCAGGCAAATACTATTAAAACTGAAAGAGTTAAATAAACACTGATAATTAGCATAACATTTCTTGGTTAGGAAAACCTCATGACAGAAACTTGATCTTTTTGAATTCATTCTATAATTTTACAATTCATTACTAGCTCTCTGGAGAGGTTTAGAATCTGTCATGGGACAGATCAAATAAAACTCTACTCATTGATGAATATAGAATATGAGCATCTAGTCATGTGTATTGTGTCTTTGTATAACCATTGTAATTATTTGATTTGTCAAGGGACTCATGGGCCCACCAGGACGAAAAGGTGAGCCAGGATACCATGGAGCAGAAGGCATCCTTGGAAATTCTGGAAAAGTTGGGCTACCGGGAAGACCAGGGCTTCCTGTGAGTCATTTAAATATCACTTTGTCCTTTTATAAAATATTATTTAAACTTAAGTACAAGGGTTTCATTACTAAAACATGAACATACTATCTATATTTCTTTGCTTTGGCACTATCTCAGATTAAATTAGTCAGTCTTTTAATAGTTATTTCTGGAGACCTATCTGGGGTGATGTCAAGTTAATTTCTAGAGAAGGTCAGAAAAAATATTATCCTGGATCCACTACTGTATAATACCCCCACACATAGTATCCCTTCACCCCCATGTAAATAATTTAAGCCATTTGGCTCATATAAAAATTTCAATCAGAATGCTAAAAGAACAAATTAAAGGGCAACTCAACCTGATTGTCTTGGGCTTTATCTATTTGGAATATTTATGGAACATTTTGGTTTGGGGCAAAAATTCAAAATGAGTTCTGCCAAAATTCATTTTCCTTTAATTTTCATAGTTTTGGTACTGTTCAAGGACTGTGCAAAGATTCTCTCAGTGTTCATTCAATTTTGGTGTAATAACATAGTTTCCTTCTTTCTTCCCAACATTTTCCTTTCTGGATTCCAACTAATATAATATTTCATGTACATTTGTTTTTAGCAAAAACCATTTGTATAAGCTTTCTGGTTTTGTTCTGCTTCCCTGTTAATTTCTTAGAATTTTCCTTCTATGTATGCAAATTGTTACTCTTAATTCTTCTTAGTTTGTGGGTCAGTGTCAAGTAAAAGGAAGGCCTCCAGTAGAATGCTCTGGGAATCCATCCTTGGCACTTAATTGTGCTGCATTTTTATCAGTGGTTTGGACAAAAGAAGAAATGGCAAGCTTTCCAAATTTTTATAATAAATTTCATAGATAATGCAAAACTTAAAAAGAGAACACATATACTTGGTTCAGAGTTCAAATCAAAAGGAGCTGAATAGGTTAGAATGATAGGTTAAAGATAATAATATGAAATTTAAGTAAGATGTAAATTCATCACTTAAATTTTAAAAATCAGTTTAGCAAATACAAAATGAGGCAGAGCCTAGAGCAGTGTAGTTGTGGAATAGCTTAACAGATCTGAAAATTTTAGTGGCCTACAAACTCACATGAGTCAATATGTGATGTGGCAGCCAAAAAAAACAAAAACAAAAACAAAAACTTGATATCATTCTAGTCTGTATCAAAAGAGACATAACATCTAGAACATAGGAGTAAATAGTTCTGCTGTTCTATAGTAATATACCCAGTTCTTGGTATCATGTTTTTCAAAAGACATTTATAATCCAGTGATCATACAGATGAAGGTAAACAACATAACTATAGACCTTGAAACCATGTCATATAAGGATCCATTGAAAAAAATCAGAATGTTTATTCTGATGTGTTGGGGGAGATGGAAGGAGTTAGCAGAAGACCCCTTGATAATTTCATAATTTTCTTCAATTATTTGAAGGTTCAAGAAATGAGAAGTTTTCTATTTGGCCAAAGAGGGATAAACTAACAATGGTTAGAAATTGAAGAGAAGAATATTTTAACTAAATATAAGAGAAAAACTCTCCAAACAATAGAGCTATGCAAAAGTACAATAAAATTATTTGGGGAAATAGGGATTCCCTCCATTGGAATCTTCAAATAGAGGCTGAATAACTATTTCCTAAGGAAATTATCAAAGGAGTCCATGAATAGATATAGGACTCTCAGATCCTTTTCTGCTATAAGATTTTATCTCTATCTCAAATATCAAAAAGATGGCTATTTTTATTTTAGTCAGGAAGTCAGCAAATCTACTGGGTACCTAATATTGCTAACAACTTCTAGAACTAATCTCAAATTCCAAGGGAAATTTCTTTCTGCCCTGTACTGAATTGTCTGATTTGCTTGAGAAAGTAGATCCAAATAACTGGTGTATTCTAGATGTAAATGCTCCAGAATCAGATGCTAAAAGGATACCCATTTTGATTGTTTCGACTAGTCTTTATATTATCTTTGATCTCTTTGCAATCCATGTATAAGACAGTGCTAGTGTCTATAATAATTTTAATATTTTCAGAAAGCTTTTATTTGAAATGCTGCATTCATAGGAAGATACAATTAAAGTAATATACACACCAAAACATCACAGTAACTTATCTTCAGGTCCCATGTAATTGGGTCACATTAGAATGAAACCATCTTTAAACATGGGCATTGTTGCTTGGGCATTTCTGGTACTGTCCCTTCAAATAGGAATTGAAATGGACCCAGCCTATTACTCAATTGTAAGCTCTGGTAAATGATCTTAGAGTGAATCCGTTTTCTTGTGTATTATGTTTCAGCTTGTATAGTTTCTTTTATATATTTGGATAGGTGAAGTAAAGGAAATCTCAGTCTTCCAAAAGTCATTATGTTTTCTTGTTGTTGGAAAAGTAGGAAAATGGCATATTCATGCATTTGTTAAACATTAACTTATGAAACTGAATGGTAAATTATAAATATTAGTAATAGCAAATAAATGCATTTCTTTACTAGGAATAGGAAATATTTCATATTCCAACTGGAGTACAGACAGTACATTCCAGATATGCACAATAGAAACCAGCATGGTGTATTTACATGCATTTTATGTGCTGAAGAAGAATTTCAGCTATTTGGTATATGGGATACTCATCAGAACATTAGCTACACATCAGGGTAGTAAATTACTTACCACATTAGGTCATTCAAAAGTTCAATGTGACAAACAGCTTCTTCTTGGCTGTAGATGATACCTGGAGGCTCCCACAAGAAGGATCAAAAATTTCTAAGTAAAGAGAACATTGAGTTGGCTTATGAAATGTGAAACATTTGTTCTTACATAAAAGCAGCTATGTGGCAACTCACTGTCAGATGCTAGCTGCTAGTAGAATCCATCAACAGAACCGCCCTAACAACCCTGGATCCATACTCAGCAACCTAGCAGTTTATAGAAGAAGATAAGAAGACAATGATTTACAGCCCAAAGAAAAATATTCAGGAAGGTGCTGAAATAAATGGGATTTAGGAGATTAGAGCATTTCTGGAGTCACATTGAAACTTGAAAGGTCACTCTTAGATTGACTTTGTTGGGAGTACCAAACCGAACTTCTTGAGCTAAGCTCAGAACTAGAATGTAACAAACATACCTGAGAGTAGACTTTGAAGTCTACCCGTTTCTTCAGTCACCACACAATACAGTTAGGACTAAGAAGACAGGACTCAGAGGAACTCATTCCACTGTTTTCAGAGAAAGCCATATCACATATCAAAACAAATCGCATAATATCATCTTATAGGGAAGAACCACTTAACCCTACTCCTAATTCTGAGCTGTTCTGAAAAAAATAGAGGTTACAGCATCCCTGAATGGTAACCATGCTTGCCTTTTGCTTTGTTCTGTTTCTAATTAAGTCAACTTGGGGCCCACTTGACAGAGTATAGAGAAGGCTGACCTTATAGTCAGAGAAGATTTGACTTCAAATCATGCGGGTACATGCTAAGTCACTCAAGCTACTTATGTCAGAAAGTTAGCTGTCATGCTATCAGACATGAGAGTACCATAGACAAGAGTCAGCACTTTGAACCTAGAAGTGACCTTAAATTTTCCAAAATCCTCATCTTATAGATGAGGAAATTGAGAGTTCAAGTGATTTGGTCAAAGCCACAGAGATAACAAGTAGCAATGCCAACATTAAAACCCAGTTCTTATGTTCCAAAGCTAACTTTTTGTCACCTTATAATACTGCTCCTCTAACAATTCTCTATCAGTCTATTAAGAACCTCATGTAGAAATGTTTACAAACCACAGGTATTTTAAATTATCCCTAAAATAAGTAGATAAGATCTTAAAAGTTTTTTTTTTATTATTCTTACAAACCAACTAGTATTTTTCATTGGCTTACAATAATCATTTATGCAAAGTCACCTGAATAAATATTGAAGGCAACACACCAAGTTATTTCAGGGATTTCTAAGGTAATTAACCTTTCCCTGGCAGTAACTCCTAAAACAATTCTAAATTTCTTTGCTCATTATCTGAGCAATGAGTTAATAACTTAGAAATATTTAAATTTCATAGAAGCTGCTATTGAAAGGAATCCTGGAAATAAATGACTTTATAACAGGAAAAATTAATAGTAATTAATCTGATTCTCATTTAGTCATACTGAACATCAAACTTATGTTGGCTCAAATCTGAGAAAGACTCAGCAGGAAACATTCTATTCCTCAACTATTCCTTAGTCCTACTACTGATTACTAGTCATTTGTTTTCTTATATGATAAATTCTGGGCAATACATGCTTTTATAGAATCTTTGAACAGTAAACTTATTAACATTAGTAAATGAGCCTGAAATTTCTTAATATAAGATATATGTTTGTACTGTTTTATGAGATCCTTAAGCTGACCCTCTTCTAGAATGTTCATTAATGAGCAATTAACTATCAGATCATGATATATCCTGCTACTGTTAATATTTTTATGTAGTAAGTTATATTACTTATGCTCAAGATTAGTAGCACATCAAGTTACTCTGAATATTGATATGTTTGCATCCAATATTACAAAAGATTCATGAAATGTTTTCTTGAACTAAACCCAAGCCCTAAATGAAGTGTTGATCTTTGTGAATAGAGAAATTTTTTTCTATAAATGACTCTCTTTAGATTGCAAAGTAATTTAAGCACAATAAAGTATAAATTTTAAGATCAGATGAGATAAAAACTGTAAAGCACTTAGCACAGTGCCTGACACATAGTAAGCACTATTTAAATGTTAGCTAGTATTGCTAATAATGTTAATTATCATAAATTAATAAATGTCCACCATTATGATAGTAATAAGATATTATTAAGCATAAAACTACACTACAACTTTTGGAAAACGCTGTATTGGGACCTAAAATTAATCTGCAGCCCAATTAGAATTAGATAGCTAAATGAGACTTTAAAGAAGCTCAGTTTACTTAGAATGATATCCTGAAGGTTCTAAGGTAAAGAAAGTACAAATAAACAGGAGGTTAAGCAAAATCTGTAACTGAAACCAAGTTCCCTGGAATACATGTGTCTGGGTAAGGGCACTGTTCCATTGCTTCATATTTTAAAGCATGGTACCACAGTGTTTCTTGGCTTACCTTTAAACACCCTGCTGAGTTTTTCCACTGAGAAAAATATTTATTCTGGGGTTTCTAGCCTTATGCAATTGCTTGATTTTCCTAAACAATGTTCTGCCCCTTTTAGATGAAGCCAACAAAGTTAAAGCATCCCTGGCATGATCACCTTGTTATTTTAATCTTTTTACAACATCAGATGAGTGCAACTGAAGGATAACATTGAGGCGATTCACCATTGCCTAGTGTATATTTCCTTCCTCACAAGTGAGTGTTTTAAGTCTGAGCTGTAAACTTAGCACATCTGTAGTAAATGAGTCTACCATGCTGTTTTCATTGAGCTGGACTCCTTTTTCACATGAGTATCATCTCAATCATTAATGAAAAGGAAAACAACATTTCCCTGCAAAAGATCATAAATCCATTCATCATCCCAAATGAAGTCTTACCAGATTTTTTTATTGCTATGAATAAAAAACTTTTTTTTGTTGTTGTTGAGGAGAAAGTTAACTCTTGGTGATAAATTGAGACTTTTTTTCATTTTTTTACAAAAATTTAAGCATACTATAGGGATATGATATTCATCCTAAAAGAGACACAGAAAATCTTGAGGATGTCATTGGGGTTTGCTTCTATCATGAGTGAAAAAAAAAGCCTCAGCCTATTCAAACTTGGCACCCCATGAGCGGAAAACAGCAGGACCACCATGGAAGCCCACATTGTGAACACAAGAAACCTTGCATCCCAGCTGGGTTGTGTGTATCCTCTGGCCCATAAGCTGGAAGCAAGCTATGGCAACTTTTATTTGCATGTAGTTTTTATTTGTAATATAGCCTTTTTCTTGGGAGAAAATTTGGAAATGAAACATATTTACTTTGGCGAAATGTGTGTTACATAAATTTAGTCAACTCTTGATTATCCAGGGGCTGATTAACTGGTTATGGATAATCCAGACTTTTTTGGTCCATTTTCCTCTTGTAGTTTATGTTTTGGCTATTTTCCTGTTCATTAGAACTGCTTCCAGAGAAAAATAGCCTCAAATCAATCAATCTGTCTACTGAGTAAGATGAAAAATTTGGCTAGGGAGGAAGATAAAAGTATTGGCTGAAATGGTAGTTTAGTTTTACCCATGGTTTTCAAGGACAAATGTTGCCCCTTTTCCAATTAAACATGAATTATTATACGAATTGAAGTGAATAGTTTTTCTGTTTCCACTGAAAACAGGGAATGAGGAAATGTAAAATATGGAAATAGTAGTGAAACACTAAGGAAAAAGTCCCTAACTTTAGGATCATACTATTTTCATTAATGAATAAAGTTGTGGAAACTTCAGTCTCTGGTGAAACAAAAAAAAATCTAGAAACTTAAGAAAACTGAATTATAATTCTTGTTTTGTTGTTAATAGTATGACCTTCATCAACACATTTAATCTTGGTATTTTAATAGGTCTCACCATATCTAATATTCACAACATAACTTGCTCCTAAATAAATCTCTGTTGTGTGAGAATTAGCAGGAAGCCTTATGGTTGCCTTCTGCCTGGACATCATTTCAAGGGATAAGCAAACTGGGTTGGCATTTCTACTTTCATCTTTTTTAAGACATTAAGGGCCCATCCCAAAATTGTAGTGAAGCCTTTGGCCTAAATAGGATTGAGGTATGAAATTGGGGTATAAACTTTCACAATCAGGAATAGACTGTTTTGACAAAGCAATCCAAACAGATTTATATGAAGTTGAGCTACAGACCAAAGCTGTCAGTGCCCCTCCCTTATACAAAAAAATAAGAAGAAAACATTTTTATAGATAGACTGGACCCAGTTGCTCCTGCATTTTATACCTATGTCTTTTGACCTTATCCCTCAGACCAATTCTAAAAACTCTGGTCTTCATCCCTGACTTCTACTAATAACAAAGACCAAACCCCTGACCAACATTTGGATTAGATCTTTCCCTTTCTCTAGATCCCCTTGGATCTAACTCTAGAGCCTTATAATACTAAAATATTCTCACCTGGACTCAGGACTGCTACTAATCTTGATTTAGATGTCATTAAATAAATATGTTTCAAATGCAACATTTGATTATTGGATATTTATGGTCATTGGAAGAGGAAGGAAAGAAATGGGGAATTCCAAAAATACCATAACAGCTTTATTTATGTAAAATGAAGCTTTGTAAATAAGCACCAAATATTTACTCACCCAAATTTTTTAAATCACTCTGTTCCCAGGGGAGTTTGCCTCCAGTAAAATAAATAAAATTAGCATTCTTTACTATTGATACAGGTATAAAATTTAACTTGTCTGTGGTAAGGAAAGCAAAGGACTATTTGTGTGACTGACTGGTTCACAATATACTAAAATCTAAATAACAGTACTAAAAGTACCCTGCCCTATTAGTGAGAGGAGACTTACCTGTGGGCACGTACTTCTAACATTATAGGTCACAAATGCTTGCCAATGTACTTTTCATTAACAATTAGCCAGATGCAATTTGTTTTTAGCAAAGGCATTGATTTGCTAAGATGTCATAGTTAATACTATAAAACATTTTCTTGCAAACACTTGGACACATTTTTCCACAAATACCCTGAACATTTGTGGAAAGAATAGGAACAAAGTACAATGGTAATGCAATAGACAAATGTGGAACACCAAAACACTTCGTAACTGTGTTATACTGCTCCAAAGTCTTAGCTCTCTTTGTGGATTCCACATGCAACTTTATCATGAGCATGGACATTTCTACTGGGGCTGTCATCCAGCAAGGCTCCCAGGATTGGCTCCTCTTTGCAGCTTGACTTTTGATCATCAAAGCTTGCTCTGTCATGAGTTCACATGTGGCTCTATCACAGATGCTCCTTCTAAAAGCTATTTACTCTTTTGAGTGACTGTATCTCTGTGTTTGCATTTTTAATAGTATATGTACTCCTGCCAGATATAACGTCAAATGGGTCTCCTTCAAAGTTATGGCTAAGGAGAGGAAGGGCAAGGAAAAAGAGAGAAATTCTCTTTTTCTATTCTTTAAGTGGTCTCTTCCCCATGAAGCTCCTGCCATGCACATCCATAAACTGTTGAATTCACACAGGACTTTGTTTTTTGAAGTTCTGTAAAGGTAAAAATCTAATTTTTGCTTGTCCAGTGGTTTTGCCTTTTGATTCTATTAGAGAAAGATATTCATACTTTATAAAGACATCAATGGGTATTTACAGATGCAAAATACTTTTTTGGAAACAATCCCTAGAAAACAATGTTTCAATGAACATTTATTAAGTGACACAGTTGGCAAGACATTGTGCTAAACATGACTAGGATATTTACCCTCATTACTTGTTCTTGAGAAATGTTTGTACTTTGTTGCGTATGACATTTTGTGATTGTTGTTAATATTTGGATACTTTTCCTCAACTTTCTCTCATGACTGAGAAACTAACTTTAGTAGCAAATGTTTTGAAACATTCATTGTACTAAATGGCAATAATTGTAGCATACAGACACACAGAGTGGGAGTGTTTAAGAGAGAGGCCAAATACAGGAAGTGAATAATCACAAATAAATGTTAGCTTTGTAGGAGAGATCCTAAAGGAGGGCCCAAAAAGACACATACAAGGGATAAATAATAGAGATTGGGCTCTGAGCTTGGTGAAGAAAGGAAAGACAAAGGAATGGGACCAAAGTACTTGTTACAAAATAGCATTGATCAGATACCTTCTTTCTACACTTCTTTCTCCTTTGCAAAGAAGAAAAGAGGGATGGTAGAAAAAAATAAAAGATATGATGATAGATAAAAACACAAAATTAGCAATCTTAATAAGTATGAATGCGAATGACATTAGCTCACCCATAAAATGAAGGGCAGTGCAATAAATTAGAAAGCAGAGTCCAATAATGTGTTATATACAAGAAACACACATGAAACTTAATGGTTCACACAGCTAAAATAAGAGATTAGAGAATAATTTATTTTGCTTCTAGGATACTTCAGGGACATTTTTTAAAATGTAGTGGCAGCAATCATGACCTAGTATAAGACAATGGTAAAAAAAAAATAGACATATTTAAAAGTAGCAAATTCATTTAAAAATATAATAGATAATGAAATGATATGAATTGTTAATATATGTTTACTAACAACAGTTAAAAGAAAAGTTAGCCAAATTATGAGGGGAAAATTGACATATCCCTTCCAAAACTATACAAATTAACAAAAATATAAATAAGAAATATAGAGATAAACAACAAATAATATAAATAGTAAATTTAAATTTATTGAAATAATTTATATTTAATTAATTTAATTTAAATTTAATTTAAAAATAAATTATATAAATATAAAGGAATATAAATAAATAAGAAAGAAACTATGAACCTAAAATTAGATTTTTTTTAAAAATGTGAGACATGATAGATCTTTGGCAGTTAAAAAATAGTAATTGAACATAATATATGTATTCCTGAACTTTGCATACTAGTCTTATAAAATGTATCATGTTATTACGTATAGACTTCATAAGCAAATTCAGAAAAGGAGAAATAGTAAACTCAGTCTTCAGTGACCAATGCAATAAAAAAAAATCATTATTATTGCACTAGAAGAAAGAATTCAGACTATCAAATCTAATCTTAAAGATTTGGTATGTCAAAGAACAAATTATAAGAAGAATAAATAATTTGATTTAAAATTACAACAGTGAGACACCATACCGAAACTTTTGAAATATGGACAAGACAATCCTTAGGAAAATTTTCGAATCTCTAAAAACTTTTATCAACAAAAGAGTAAAAGAATAGATCAATGTATAATTGGATATCTAAAAATTTGTATAGAAAATAACAAAAGTGAAAATTAAACATAGACAAGTAGAACAGCTGGGAAATTTTCTGGTTGAAGTTATAACATGCTTACAAGGGAAAGAAAGCTATATTAAAGAGGTTTCATGTGCAATGTTCCTTCTCTATCTCATTTTGAATATTTAAATGTTCTTGTTTATTTAATGTCAAGTCCAGAATTTTAAAAATAAAAAATAGGAGCTAGCTGAGCAAATTATAATATGTTAATATAATAGATTATTGTGATATAAGAAATGTCTAAAAAGGAAATAAGCCTTTAATAAGCACCTGCAATGTACTAAATTCTGTGCCAAACACTTTACAAATATTCTCTTTCAACAACCCTGGGAAGAGGAGCTATTATTATCCCCATTTTGCAGTAGAAGAAACAAGTAAAGGTTAAGTTACTTGTTGAAGATTACATGTTTGAAGTTAAATTTGAACTCAATGTTGTTGAATCCATATCTAGACCTGTATCCACTGTTCAATCTAGCTGCCTAAGCATAAATTCAGAGAAACCTAGGAAAACTTACTTAGCTGATTCAAAATAAACAAAACAAGGAAAACAATTCATACAATTCTGAAAATTGTAAAAGAGAACAATTCTGAAAGATAGAAAAGCTCTGGTGGATGTAATGAACAAGCAGAAGTCTGATCATGAATTCTATTTCCCAGTTTTTGATAGTGAGGTAGTAAATTAGATGTTCAGAATGAAATATATTCTGGCATAGTCATGCATTTCACATGGCTATATTTAATTGTAAGGGAAAGTATTTATTTGGAGGGAATTTATAGAAGAAAGGGGCTAGTAAAAGTGATGTGAGAGGCAGAAACATCAATAAAACAATATAAATACTGAAAAGAGAAATTCAGAGGGAAATAGACAAATAAGACTATAAGAATTACTATTTTAATTTATTATATACTTTGTAAAAGTTGCTTTGTTATAAGAATTATAATAATATAATAATGTTATTGTATTTTTTACATTACATATCACTAGATTATATTTATTATATGTTATATTATGTATAACATTTATTATGATACATATGTTAATGATAATATAACAGATAATAATAACAAATGATGGTATAATCTAGAATTTATCTAATTCTTTAAAGTTCAGAAAGCCGTTTTCATATGCTAATTCTTATGTGCATAATAGAGATTTGCAGTTTCATATACATTTCTCCTTTTCTGTTCTTTTTTGTAAATGGAAATTAACTGGGTTAATTTATCTCAACTTCAATTTTCTCACCTGAAAAGTGGGTTTGTTGTGAGGATCAAATAAGGTAACTTATACAAACTTATACAAAGCATTTTAAAAAGTCTTTTAAAATGCTGTCTATTAAGTGATAAATACAAAAAACTCAAAAGTATATATTAAATGAAAGACTTGAGCTAAACAAGTAGAAGTACTAACTCCTATTATATGCTGAGATTTAAACTTCATTACAATATAAAACAGTTTGAGGGACTGCAGGCATAGGTATATTTCACCTTGACTTTGCACTGTCTTCCCCATGACAGATGCGTTCTGGCAAGCTGGGCCATCGCTTTGATGTTCTGAAAGCTATAAATGACAAATTTGAGGAGAGTTTCCAAAACAAAGCTACTACTTAGGAATCAGTAATATTTCTTACCCAAGAAAATTTCCCACTGATTTCAACATTGCTAGAAAGATGTAGGATTATAGTAGTATTCCTAGAGATATGTTCACATGCTATTAATGATCATATTTTGACAAGAGTAATATTCTAAATTATAAGTAATATTATTATAAATTTCAAATTTAAATCTTAGAAATATTTTGTTTCACTCTCCCACTCATATTAGAATCCTCTTTATGATGACTATATGGCATGTGATTATTTAACACCTGCATTAATACTTCCAGTGACAAGGAATTGACTACTACACAAAGAAATCCATTTCCTTTCTGGACAGTTCTCTTTAGTGAAAAATTCTTCCTAACCATATAGCATCAGATGAGGAATATTCCTATTAAAAAGAAGGGAGGTTTGTTTCAGGGATCAGATGACTATCTATAAGCTAAGTACTAAATGAGGAGCCTAGACAACAAGCACTCCTGGGCTTCAGAGGAAGGAGTGATGCACTAGGCATGTGTACATCACTAATTGGGACCTCATAAACCATCAAGATCAACCCCCTTATTTTACAAGTAGGGAAACTGAGGTCCCAAGAAGGTATCTGATTTACCCAGGCTCATATAAATAGCTAGAAACAGAGCCCATGACTCCAAATCTAGAACTTTATGTAATATATGTATGTGTATCTTTAAAAAATTATGAATGTAACAAATATTACCCAACATAAACATTTTATATAAAGAAAAAAGGATAGAATGTGAAATTGTGAACGTCTATTTCATCCAACTTCACTTTCAGTGTAAACAAAATGTAAAAATTAGTAATAAAAACTAAAAAAAAAAAGTTTTTTTTTTTAAGGAAGGAAGGAGGGAGGGAGGAAGAAGGAAGGAAGGAAAGAAGAAAGGAAAGAAGGAAGGAAGTCAGGAAGGAAGGAAGGAGGGAGGGAGAGGGAGGGAAAGAGGGAAGGAAGGAGAAAGGAAGGGAAAAAGGGAAGGAAGGAAGGAGGGAGAGAATGAGGGAGGGAGGAAATGAGGGAGGGAAGGAGGGATGGAGAAAAGGAAGGAGGGAAAGAGATAGAAAGATATTTAAAGACTGATTTTGTCCACTCTATTTCTTCACTGCTCCTGGCTAATCATTACTGATTTTTTCAGCCAGTTCCCATGTGCAATGGTTTGAATTTTCTTGCTTTCCTGATTATTTTTTAAATGAAAAATTAGAACAAAATCATTATCTTTACTTTTCTGAAACTTTCTTATCTCTATAGAGATCACTCATAGCAATTTGGTGATCACTTCCTTAATTTGTGAGGTGATGCAGTGGATAAAGTACCAGGATTAGCATCAGGAAGACCTGGTTTAAATGTGACCTCAGATACTTACTAGCTGGTTATGAGGTCTGATATGATTTAATAATGCTGGTTAAGTAATTTTACCCTGTTTGCCTCAGTCTCCTCATCTACGAAATGAGATAGAGAATGAAATAGCAAACTCCTTTAGTTTCTTTGCAAAGAAAATCCCAAATGGAGTCAAGAAGAGTTGGACAATAAAATAATAATAATAGTAATAACAATAATCATCAATAATATTTTAGGACTGAAAAAGGAATCATCTAGAAACAGAAATGACAGCTAGTTGGTCTCTTGTCCTTTAAACCATCAAACTAGTAAACACATGAGAATTGAGCAGTCAGGCTTTCTCACTATCATCTTTTGGTATTAAATTATCTTCCTTAATCAGGGGACCTGTCTTTTTCTTCTCTTTGTACTACCAACAGTTTTAGATTTTTTCCCACTGTGACTAGATTTCTCATATTATTCCAAACTCATTCTGAGTCATGAGCTTTCTGTGCAGCCACGACTTATTTTTATATTGTCACCTCCCCTCCTCCTTTTTTTTTTCTAACTGGGGACTTTTGAGAGTATTCCTTCCTAATAATAAGATTTTATTTTGTTTTATTTTTTCTTTGTGAAAATTGTGTGCCTATTCTACCAACAAAAATGAATAACACTGCACAACTTTTTAAACATTGCTTGAGGCACATTGGGAATTTGTGATTTGCTCAGCATCACATCACCAGTGTATGCCTAAGGCAAGACTTGAATTTGATTCTAAGACCAATCTTCTATTCATTATATCTCCCAGGGCCCTGAGGTTTCAAGAGCTTAAAAATAGACATAGTATGTGTCTACAAATTTTTACTCCATATATTCTCAGACCAATGTCCCTTTTAAATTATTGTTTGGAATTGTGATGCCCTATGAATCTGCATTGTTAAAAAGCAACTCATAGTCCAAGAAGGATATATTTCTTTGCCATCAGAAGCAGGATGGGTGGGAACCTCTCTGCCTAGAGCTAAATTCCATTCCTAGCAAATCCTTTTCCCATCTTTTCAGAATCTCTCTAAATAGATTTCCTTATATTGTCTTATATCTGTTGTTTTTATTATATTTATTACATAATACATATTTGTTATATTTATTATATTTCTTTAAAATCTCATGTTTATTATATTTCCTTATATTGTCTAGTTTTGTAAAACTATGTTTGGATATGATGGAGGGGATTGGATTTTATGAAATAAAATAAATTGAACAGGATAAAAAAAGGTCATCTGGTCTTTCTCCTGTCTCAAGCCATACAACATCATAGAAAAAAAATATTAAACTGCCAATACATATACATCTTGATAGTCTGATAGTCAAGAAATCTAAGTTCTTACCCCAATTCTGCCACTAAATTATGATTACAAGCAACCTCTCTATATTTCAAATGTCATTTGTAAAATGAAGGGATTGGACTAAGTCCCCTCCAACTCTTAGCACTCTTTGACTTATTCTTTCTCAGGATAAACCATATAGGTAACATTGTTGGGGGGGGGGGGAGGAGAGTGGTAACAGAACATTAGGAAACTAGACCTTCTGGATTTCCTGAAGCTGGAAGACTGGATCATCGCTAATAAATTTTCATAGTTTCCATTTTCTATTTAGGGTATCAAAGGCAACACTGGAAGAATGGGAATAGCTGGGTCTCCAGGAGCTCGAGGAATAAAAGGCTCATCAGGCATGCCAGGAACCCCAGGAGTTCCAGGACCAAAGGTAATTTATTTAGGGCTCTGGTTCTTTAAAAGAAATGAGTTGATTGTCATTAATGGTTACACGAAAGGGTGGCAAAATGTTGAACTTTTAATAAAATTGATACAAGAAAAGGAATAGTAGATGAATCCCTTAGCATGCCATATTCCAACTGCTGATCAGAGGGGATTTACTAATTCTCCTTTGAAGCAGTTTAATGGAGCCACCCATTAACCCAATGTTGAAGTGTTTTCCCCATATTGCCTAATAATCAGAGCCTTTTGGAAGTGGGATACCTAGAAAGGTAGTAGTAAGTTCACCCTCACTAGATGGAGATCTGTATGTAACAGTTGTACCTCTGTCTTTGAGGTGCTATAAAGTATAATCCTATCTAAGTACTGTTTTGATGACAATCTTTAAGATCCATTCCAACTTTGGGATCCATTCTCTGTGACTATTCTTGGAATTTCTGGGTGTTTTTTTTATTCTTATAATTTCCTTTCCTCTTTATTATTTGCTTATTCACAAAGATAAGGAAGATCATATTTTCAGTCCTCAACTATTGCTCACTGCCATCTGCTTCCTGAAGGATGTCTCCTTGGGAACAGATTTTCTCTTTAAAAACTGCATCTAAGAAGTAACAAATGAACAGAATAATAAAGAAAGCAACATGCATAATTTCCTGGTGTTAAAGTCACAATCTCCTTTTGAATTAGCATGTACCTCTCAAGTGAGCTGCATTTCACTTACAGTAGGCTCTTCTAGGAGTAACAATCCCAGACTACAAGTGTCCTAGAAATGGAGATTTCTGTCCTATGTCTGGAACTACCTCATGAAAGTATATAGATTGTTTTAATACAATGTTAATCCTGTCTGCACTCCTCTACCGAGCTTTTTGAACCATATTGGTAAAGCAGAAATAGGACCCTTGTCTCCACACCAAACCCCACTCCTGACTCTTTAACTTTCAATTCTACTGAAACTCAAGGCAGTTGGCAAATTTAGAGAAAGGAACCTTCCCTGTGACAAGCCTTCTATGAGAACTTTCTTACAGCCTGCTTTTCAATACAGACCAGCAGTATTTGATCTTGAGTCCCTTGTAGACTAAGCAGAATTTGCCTTGTGACTTTGAATCATTAGCTCCAACCCAACCACCGTATTCATTTTTACTACCCTTACTCCAACTTCTAAAATGTAAAGCAGTTCCCTCTCCCACACCCCACAGTCATGCTATCTAATCATCTCCCTAGCCACTCTCTTTTGCTTTTTTCTGTATTTGGGGGGGAAAGGAAAAAATGTCACAGAGAAAGAGAATGCACACAAATTATGACTGGGCCTCTCTAAAAAGAGTTCCTTGGCTAACCTGGTTCATTTAAGAACCAATACTGTAATGTATTCTAATATTCTGCTTCAGAGATAATAATAACTCTCTGTTTGTTCACAGGGTGAGCAAGGGCTACCAGGTCATCCTGGGAAGCCAGGTAAAAGAGGTTACCCAGGAGCACAAGGCAATCAAGGACTACATGGAGATCATGGGATGAAAGGGCAGTCTGTATGTGACAACAGGGATACATGCCACATATACATTCTAACAACCAGTTCATCAGTATGGAATAATCACCATCATCTCTATTCATATTTCAGGGGGACCATGGTGACCAAGGTTTGATGGGTTTCCAAGGATTCCCAGGTCCAAAAGTAGGTTTGCATATTTTTTACTAGTTTTAATCTGGAATATCTGGAGAAAAGATATTCGAATGTCAACATTTATTGCCATTTTCGTAATATTTGATTTATAAATATATTTTCACATAGATGCATTTATGCATGTTTATACATATTTGCGAATTTATACTGTGACAAAATATGTCCATCATCCAAGCTTAGGACATCTGGTAGTATGCTGGATAAAGAGTTGGACTTGAAGTAAGAAAGACCTAAGTTCAAATCCAGATTCAGACACTTCCTATGAAAGTCATTTAATTCTTCAGTTTTAATTGCCTCATTTGCAAAATAGGAATAATGATAACATTGCACTACCAAGCTCACAGGATTATTTTGATGAAAGCAATAAGCAAAAATGAGTTATCACCAAGTCATAAAGGAGATGCCATCTGTATTGAGAGAAAAAGCATCAATACTAAGGAAATCAGGGCTCCTCCAAATATACATATATACACATATACTATACATGTGATGTACATATTATATACACATGGTTTACATGCATACATTATATAACATGCTGTGTACATGCATTATATATAACATGTATGTATATATACATTATATAAAATATATGTTTACTCATACATAATATGCACAGGTTACATGTAATATTTAATTTAATATAGATATATACATTCATGAATTGTAATATTCATATACATTATATAATGTTATATATAATATAATGTTAATAGATATATGCATTATATATCTTGTGCAATACACATTTTATAATATACATACATACGTACATTATATATGTATTGTGTGTACATGTATATGTATGCATATGTAAACATACATTATACATATGTGGTACCTTTTTAGAAAGTGCATAGTTAGTTCAGAAGTATTTATGTACTAGAGACTTTATGCCAGACACTGTGTCCTTTTTAAAAATTTTTCACATTTCATAATCTCTAAATTGTAGTGTAAGGATTTCATTGAATATTGTTTAAAACATTTTTCATTTTTTAAAGCATATTTTTGGGGAAATAATGACCATGTTTTATTGAAGTGATTTTTTTTTTACATCTCAGTGGTGTTCATAATAATTATGTAGTTTTCTATTATTCTTTTACATTTCATTTTTAGACAATCAGCTCTTATATATTAATATGAATCACTTTCATTTGTGAAATGTTCACATCCAGATAAAACTTTTTCTGTTTTAAAATGTATTTCTAGGGGCCTGAAGGAGATATTGGCATGGTTGGAATTCTAGGCCCTAAAGGTCCTGTTGGCCAAATTGTAAGTATAAATTTAAATTCTACTTAGCTAGAAAATACTATTTGAGAATTTTCATTTATTATGGATTCCATGTTCTAATCATAAAGCTCATTTTGAAACATTAAAATATTTAATTTAATAAACTGATTTTTTAGCTTCTTTCTATACTTGAACACTTAATTCTTAAGGAAAAAACACTACTAGGGTCCATGACTCTTCTAAGTATACATTGATAACTTGTTTTGTTATATGTTAAGAATTAATAAGAAGTTGGTACTTATTAAAGACAGCTAGATGATTCAGTGAATAGAGCACTGGACTTGGAATCAAGAAGATTCATCTTTGTGAGTTTAAATCTGGCCTCAGACACTTAATAGCTGAGCAATTCTAGGCAAGTGACTCAACCCTTTTTGCCTCAGTTTCCTCATTGATAAAATGAGCTGGAAAAGGAAATGGGAAACCATTCCAGTATCTTTGCCAAGAAAACCCTAGATGGGGTCACAAAGAGTTGAACATAATTAAGTAACACTTTTTAAAACCATAGTCACTTCTTTTTATCCCAAACTGGACCATTTACAAATAGGTTTGTCTATAGCAAATATTATCTTCACGTCATTGTTCATATTACCCATTCTGCTCATTGTTATCTCTATTTATTCTTGCTAAGTGCCCTGAAAATTAGCAGGACCCAAAAGGATTTTTTAAATATAGATGCTTACATATTTTATAAAAGTTGTTCACCAAGAAATTTACAAAGAAAGTTTGAAGTTGAAGAGACAATAGGGATTTTCATATTTTCATCAAATTTTAGAGTTAGAATGGACCTTAAGGATTATGTAGTTTGACCCCTTCATTTGGCAGATAGAGAAACTGAGACCAGAAGAGGTTAAGCACTTTGCCCAAAAACTTACACCTATTTGTCAACCAATCCATTTATCCATTGTTACTTGAGTGCCTACTGTGTTCCAGGAACTTAGCTAGGCACCAAGAACATGAATGTAAAACTCCCTTTCTTCAGAGAGTTTACATTTTAACAAGGGAAATAAGTGTGTGTGTGTGTGTGTGTGTGTGTGTGTGTGTGTGTGTAGATAGGAAAAAAAAAACAAATACTAGGTAGAAGAAGGCATCTGGAGAACAGGAAAGATCTCATGCAGAAGGGAGTGATTACAATGAGTATTAAAAAACAATAGGAGATTTGAAGAGATAATCCTGAAGAGGGGGAGAACGCCAGGCATGCAAGACAATCAGTACAAAGGGACAAGGAGGACAATTGGATTATCCCTGTACAAAACTGCAGGTTACCCAACTTGGTTGGATCATGGAATTGACTTGCTCATGAATTGGATCCAGTGGCAAGACAAAAGTCCAGATGATTTGGCAATGGCCCAGAATGTAGTAGGTCACTGTAATAGATCAAAGTTTCTTACATTATGGATCATGACCCCCATATATGGGGTCTTATAAGTGAATGTAGCAATCACAAAATTATGATTATCAGTAGGTGTTTGATAAATAGATAGATAGATATAACATTTTTTATACCTATATATCCAGGGTTGCATAAAAATTTCTCAGGCAAAAAATAGTTGCAAATGGAAAAACTTTAAGAAGCCCAGTAATCGATGATGAGAGTTTAGAAAGCACCATATTGCTGGATAGCCTGTGTGTTCTATTGATAACCCTTCAGGAGTTCTAGAGAAAAACCTCCACCATGTTGGGAAAGAGGGTTTAGAGAAGGTAATATGTAAGAATATTGAAAAGATATTATAGGGCCGGGTTGTTAGGAGCTTTAAAAGCCAAGCAAAGAATTTATACCTATAAAAGCATTGCACATGTTGGATTACTTGCCATCTAGTGAAAGAGATAGGGAGAAGGGAAGGAGAAAAAAATTGGAATGCAAGGTTATGTGTGTGTTTTAAAAATTAAAAAAATTATTTAAAAAATGGATGTTGTATATTGAATTATATGCCATCTAGGGGAGGGAATGGGGAATGAGTGACTATGGTTTTTCAAGAGTCAATGTTGAAAAATTATCTTTGCAAATATTTTGAAAATAAAAACCAATAAAACATGAATATTGAAAACTATCTTTATATGCATTTGGGAAAATAAAATACTGTTGAAAATTTTTAAAAAGAAGAATTTATACTTGATTCTTGCTTGATAGGGATAATAGGAAATCACTATCTATTTTGTGTATAAGAGAAGCTATGGTTAGACTTGTGCTTCAAGAAAATTACTTTGGAGACCATGGAAGTTGGATGGGAATGCAGAGAAACTTGAGAAAGGAATCACAATTAAGAGGTTATTGAAATAGTCCAAGTGAGGGATGATGATGATCTGAATTAGGGTAGTGGTTGTGTAAATAGAAAGGTGACTCTAAGAATTGATGTGTATTTAACAAGAAATTGAATAAGTGGGGTGATAATCATAATAATAACTAGAATTTATGTAATTCTATAAATTTATAGAATTATGTTTGTTATATAAATTTATAGAATTATATAAATCCAGTCACTGTGCTAAGCACTTTGCAAATATTATTTCATTTGATCCTCAAAACCTATCCAAGAGGTAGGTGCTATTACTATCTCCATTTTATAGATGGGGAAACAGAGGCAGATAGAAAGTTAGGATATTTGTAGACATTGTGACTGGAAGGATAATAGTGCCCTTGATAATAATTTGCTGTTGTTCTTCTGTAATGCCTAACTTTTTGTGACATCGTTTGGGTTTTCTTAGAAAACAGCTAGTAAATCTCTGAGGGTAGATTTGAACTCAGATTTTTCTGACTCCAGGCCCAGTGCTTTATCCTAGGGCCACCTAGTTGCCCTTTTGACAATGATAGGAAAGTCCATGAGAGAAATCAGTGAGTTCTCTGTTGGACCTACTAATTCTGAGATGCCATCTAGTTTGAAATGTCTAAAAGTTCACTCTATGGAACTGGATTTCACGAGACAGACTAGTGCTGGATATGGCAGTCAACTGCATAGAGATAACAATTGAAACTATGGGAGATGTTGAAGTCACTAAGTAAAAGATTGCGTGGTGAAAAAAAAAAAAAAGGCCCAGACAGAGTCCTGGGTAGATACCTGAAGTTATTGAACAAGATTAAAAATGAAAATCCAACAAAGAATCCTGAGAAAGAGTAGTCAAATAGACAGGAAAAAAACCAAATGTTCACATATTCCATTTCCCTTTCATCAGGATGGATAATTGAGAGTTAACAGATGACCTTGCATCTGTCATTGGAAATTACTTTTTCCCCCGAGGCAATTTTAAGTTATGTGACTTGCCTAAAGTCACACAGCTAGGAAATATAAAGTATCTGAGACCAGATTTGAACTCAGGTCCTCCTGACTTCAGGGCTGGTGCTCTATCCACTGCACCACCTAGCTGCCCCTGGAGATTGCTTCTTATGCTTTTGAGTAATTGAGAATAATATGCTTCAGACTTTAAAGTCTGACCTTGGTAATTTTTTTTGAAGTTTTTATAAATTCATAGAATATCAGATATATTTATATAAAATTATAAATAAATATATATTATATGCATAATAAATATGTTAAATATATTTATATAAAAATATGTCCTAAAATAACCTCATAATCTCAAAAGTTTGTTGCAAAAAATTGATTTGTTAATTCTTCAAAATAATAATAATAATAATGAATGATTCAGGATGCCAATAAGGGACCATTAATAGAACAGATAATGTGAACAAGAATGTGAAATGTTTGCCCCAGATAAGCCTATTCATTCAAAAGGAATTTATATTCTAGAAGTATGAAACTCCCGTTTCTGTTGTTTATGGCTTTGACCTTCACTAACTGAAACTCCCAATCCGTTAACATATTGTAAGAGAGCTTATTCATTGCTTTGTTCATCTTTCTCCACAGTTGTATTGCATTGCTTTGTTCTGTTCCTTGTCTAATACCATTCCTAGATCATATCCTGAATATGAACATTTATATGATTGCTAGTATATGAAGCATTACACATTGATTGATAAAAGGCTTAATAAATAGGGCATTCTATGGGAGGAAGGATAAAGCCACATATGGGATATGATAAGCCATTGGTAATTCACAAAATACAACCTATTGTTATTCCTACTTAAAAAAGGATCGGAAATGTTTCACATATATTGAATGTCATGCCGTCTAGGGAAAAGGGTATGGGGGAGGGGAGAAATAGGGACACAAGGTTTTTCAAGGGTCAATGTTGAAAAATTATCCTTGCATATGTTTTGAAAATAAAAAAAAAAACTTCAATTGTTGTGATGGGGAGCCACCTGCCAGGGGCTGCTGGAGGTCTAACTAAGATCTGTAGAATGGATCTCTTCATGTGAGAGGATGATGATGATACAAGGAGAGTGAGAGGCAGTTGCGTTCTCTGATCTCTCCACTGAGAGGCTGTTGCACTGTCTGATCTCTCTCCTCTTCCCTCTTGCCTCCAATTTATTTCATTCCCAATCCACAAGGAGCATCTGCGAAGGCTGCTTTGCAACTCCTTCAAATGTTATGATTCACAGCTGTCGAGGCTCTCGGAGAATTGACCTATCCCTTTACCTAGACATAGTCCTTAACATTTGCTGTCTGTGTGACTTGTGATCTAAATACTCAGTTTCTATGAATCTCAGTTTTCTCATCTGAAAAAAGAATGGTTTGGGCCGCAGTAGTAGTACCTGACCTATATTCAACTCTTTTATGTTGTAACTTGATATCATCTCCATCTTCTTTAAGAACAAAGAACAACTTACCAACCAACCAACTTGAGTTGGACCAAAATGTCATCCTCACATCAAGGTCAATGTACAATGTGTCCAACTGTGGCTGCTCAGAAGGCTCTCCCAGAGATTTGGCACAAGTTTGGACTAGGTCATCTTTAAAATCCTTCTCTACAATCCTTTGATCTTAATTTGTACTAATACTATATCATTCCTCATTCTCATGATCACCAAGGATATGGATGATATATTTCATCATTACACAAGAGATAAATTCTCAGGGACTGTCATGGGATTTTTGATAAATAGGTAATCTGATTTTAAAATGATCTCTTTCATTTTGCTCCTGCAGGGAAACACCGGCCCCCTTGGTAGAGAAGGCATAATAGGTCCAACAGGCAAAACTGTAAGTTTGTCTCATTCAGTATCCTAGTTTTTTGCTGTATCAGGCTTTTTCAGAATCAAGCTAATGGATAAATCTTAAACAGAGCTGGTCCCTGGAATTTGCAAAAGAAATTGGCTTTCCTTCTTCAAGACTGGCTGCTGAAAACAGATGGGAGAAGCAGTGAATACATATAAATAGTGAGAGCAGCAGCCTACTCTCCAAGCAAGCCCTTTTCCTCTCTACTAATTGATTTCACTTTTGACTCTGGAAAGAAAGAAGGGTTCTCCCTGTATTAAAGACACTCCTTTTTCTCAAAACCAAGTATAGAAAGCTTCCTTTCAGTATAAGGTGGAAGAAATAGCTTAGGATTAGTCACAGTAAACTAGAAGACAATAACCTGTGGCCTAGAGAGTCTGCCTGGCAAGGAGGAGTCCAATTCTTCATGTCACAAGTTTGGGTTATTTTTTAAAATGTCAAGGGCAACAAGAGGACAGTGTAGTTGAAAGAACATTGGACTGACAGAAGACCAATGTTAGAGTCCAGTTCTACTAATTACTATTCCTGTGACCACAGGCATGTCCCTTCATCTCTCTGAGCTTGTTTCCTCATCTGTAAAATGAGGAAAATAACATTTGTCTAGTCTGATATACCAGTTTGCTTTGAGGAAAGTGTTTTTAAATTGCAAAGAGTTTTATAAATGGGAACTGTTATTACTTCTCTGGAATAAGCCAAGGGAGAAAAGAGACAGAGAAAGCGATGGAGAGAGACAGAGACAGAGAGAAAGAGACAGAAACAGAGACAGAGACAGAAAGACAGAGAGAGAGAGAGACAGAAACAGAGAGAAAGAGACAGAGACAGAAAGACAGAAAGAGAGAGACAGAGAGGAGGGAGAGAGAGATAGAGGGACACTCAGAAACAAAGAGAGACAGAGGGAGAAAAGAGAAAATGGGAAAAAGAGAAGGTGAGGGAAAGGGAGAGGGATAAGAAGAAGGAGAGAGGTAAATAGAGAGGGAGAGAGGGAGAGGCAGGATAGAGAGAGAGAACAATTTGTCAACATAAATATGAGGCAATTTGTGAGGTAAAGTTCATCTTTTCCAATTTTATTTTATTTTTACTCTTCTATTTGGACATTGGAAATCTGTGTTCTGGGAGGTATTTTGGAGGTAATGTTGTATTTGTTCTATTTCTTTAAAAATAGATAAGGGGCCTCAACAAATATAGTAGTCCATCTTTAACACAAGTAAGAAGACAGGATCATCACTATAGGTTTCTCTACTATGCTTTTCTCTTTCCTCAGCTCATATTGGCTGCCTTCCTATATAAGAGATGAACCTTTCCTTCAATATCCCTTAGACTTTACATTATGAAGACATAATAGCATGTTGTTTGACATGGGTTCAGCCCAAATATCCCCTCAGAACTCAACTCAACATCTCCCCAACTTCCCTATTTCTATTAATGGTACTACTAGTCATCCAGATTTACAATCTTTGCATCTTCCAAATGTATCACCAGAAATGTGTGCTATACTTGAGATCGAGTAACTTTGCTTATTGTTTCATACTCAGACCTCTCACACTTAGGTC
The DNA here is from genome assembly GCF_016432865.1 of Antechinus flavipes. NCBI lineage: Eukaryota > Metazoa > Chordata > Mammalia > Dasyuromorphia > Dasyuridae > Antechinus > Antechinus flavipes. The sequence continues at coordinate 445,542,510 of NC_067401.1, read as the reverse complement.
TATTAGGCAGTGGATAGAGCATTGGGCTCGAAGTCAAGAAGACTTGACCTCAAATCCAGTCTGAGACACTGTCCATGTAACCCTGGATAAGTCACATATTAATCTCATGTGTAAGATGAGGATAAAATAGCCCCTACCTCCAATCATGGGGATCAAAAGAGATAATATTTGTGAAGCACAATGCCTGGCACATAGTAGTTCCTTAATAAATGCTTGTTTCCTTTCCCACATGAACATCCTATTTCTCTCCAGCTTTTGTTTCATTGTTTCAACCTGCTCTGATACTAGCATGTCTAAGTAACCAGTAATTCACCACTTCCACAATCATTAAACAATAAACATTTATTAAATGCTTATTTTATGCCAGATATTTCTCTAAGTGCTAGAGCTTCAAAAAATACAATCCCTACCCTCAAGAATCATACAATCTAATGGGGAGCCAACATGAAAACAAATAAATACAGAGCAAATTATATACAGGATAAACATTCAAATTCTCTCAGGATATTGGGGGTTACTCTGTGGGGAAAATATATATACTTTCCCTACTCATCACACTAGCTCTTGAGCTCCAATCCAATGAGTTTTCAATATGTACAACCAGTCACTCTCAAGGTAATTTACCTATACTACACATGAAATTATACAGCCAGTCTTTCACAATAATGAAACTTTTAGATTTTAAACATAATCATTTATTAAACAGTCAGGGAAAAGAAATAATATAAATTCTAAAATATTAAAGCAAACAAATAAATAATAAAATACATCACAATACATATATAAACTCAGATCACACTCTTCCATCAATTTACTCAAAACCTATAGTAAAGAATAGAAAACTAGGTGGTGCAGTGGATAGAGATCTAAGCTTGAAATCAGGAAGACCTGAGTTCAAATCTCCCCTCAGACACTTATTAGCTATATGACCCTGAACAATTGCTTAATTTATTTTTGCCTCGTTTTTTTCATCTGTAAAATGAGCTGGAGAAGGAAATGACAAACCACTCCAATGTCTTTACCAAGGAAACCCAAATGGGATCATGAAGAGTTGGATGTTACTGAAATGACTCAACAACAACAATGAATGTATCATCTCTCTTTAAAATAACTGTAAAAATCATCAAACCAGCTATTTCTGGACTGTACATATCATTAGCCCAGCCAGTTATTCATCTACCCCATCCATCACTGCTGTCCAATTAGAACAGAGATCACAACAGGGCTCAGTTCATCTGGATGCTAAAGAGACTGCCAAGTCTCCTGTGCTTTCTCTCCTCTGGCCCTAGATGGCAGAAGAGAGCAAGTTCTCCATCTCTCCCTAGGGCTAAAAGGCAGTAGTAGTCATTAGATCTTGTCCAATGAAGTCAGTTCTTTCTGATCAATCAAGAATCAATCAATTGAGCCTATCAGCTCAAGATCCAGACTCTAAGAGCAATGGCTCAGTTCTTCTGCTCTGTCTTCTTTCCTTGATGTCACATTCTGCCTATATTATACTTATTTGTATACCCAACTTAACAGCCCTCTTCTACAAACTGTTAAACTCCTTGAGACCAAAAACTGTATCATTATTCATTGTCCTGTCATAAGGTGATAGATATAGAGCTGAAAGGATATATTTGGTTTTCAGCATAAAGAGTTTGAAGTAGCAGTGGAACACTCAAGTAGCAGTGATTCGTAGGTGGGAATGACTGATAGCATTTGTGGAAGAAGATAGAGCTAGAAAAATAATTTGAGTAATCATTAATAGTAGATAAAACTATGAAAGCAGATCAATGAGCTGAAGTATAGAGCATATAGGGAAATATACAAAAAAATTGACTTTGGAAATGCTCAAAATTAGAAAAATTAGGCGAGAGTTGATTAAGCAAAAGAATCAAAAGGGTAGATATAAAGATAGGAGAACCAAAATAGTACACTGTCACCAACTCCATGGGGACAGAGTTTCAAATAAATATGGATATTCAACAGGGTCATATACATCAGAGAGGGAAGGGGAAGGAGGAAGAGTGAAAGACCAAATAGAAGTCTTTGATGACCTTGGAAAGATCACTTTGAGTAGATTAATAGGGATAGAAGACCTATTGTAGGTGAATAAGGAGGAAACTACCTTGAGACTTTTTTCAGGGAAATAAAACAGTAAGTACTTTTCTATAGGGAAAGGTTCCTAACCTTTCTGGTGTTGCAGGCTCCTCTGCCAATCTGGCAAAAAGCTATGGACCTCTTCTCTGTAACTCAACTAGCATTTATGAAGAGCCTACTATGTGCCAGGCATTGTATTAATTGATAAGTGTGGTGTTAACTCTTTGTAAGGATTCCAACAGATAAGGATACAAAGAAAGGCAAAAATAGTCCCTGCATTCAAAGAGCTTATTAATCTAATGGAAAAGATGACATGGAAACTCTGTACAAACAAGATAAAAGGAAAAATTGAAGATAATCAATTGAAAGCATTCACAAAGACTTCTTGCAGAAGATGGAACCTTAGGTGACACTTGAAGGAAGTCAGGGAAATCAGGAGATGAAGAGGAGGAGGGAGAATATTCCAGGCATGGGAGATAGGAAGTGAAAATTCCATGAGTCAGGAGCTGTAGTATCTAGTGGGAGGAATAGCAAAGAATAACTGTTTTGACTAGACTAAATGCACTAACTGGTTATTTTGATGTCTTGAAGCTCGAGTCTGAGTTAAATATAAAATTATTGATAGCAAAACTAACAGAACATAATGTCAACTAGCATTTTTAGCATATCAGAAGTAAAACTAGAATTTGTACAAACTAATGAAATAAAAGTCTGACAGTGGTTTAAAAAAATTCATAAATATTACATGTTCTGTTTAACATGTATGAGACTGCCTGCCATCTAGGGGAGGAGGTGGAGGGAAGGAGGGGAAAAGTTGGAACAGAAGTGTTTGCAAGGGTGAATGTTGAAAAATTACCCATACATATATTTTGTCATTAAAAAACTATAATTAAAAAAATAGTACATATTCCTAAAATTTCATTCCCAACCTACTGAATTACTATAGATCTCTGAAAGTTTTTAATGAATAAAACAAAATTCATAGGAGTACAAAGGAAATCAATTACATTGAAATAATTACCAAATAACTTTTTAAATAACTCATAGTTAAGAACCTACAATGAAGTTTAAAAAATTGGGGAGGCCTGATTATTCTTGAAAGAAAAGTGAGAGGAGCAAATAGATAAAAAATTAAGATACTGACAAAGGATGATTCAGTCCCTGTGAAGAATTAACATCTGGTAGTAATTTGGAAATTTTTTATTAAATGCATATAAATGGGAATGAGGAAAGAAAAATAACATTCTTCTGCTATTAGAGATGCTATCCCATTGTTTGAAAGGAACAAAAGAAAACATCACACTGAAGTAGATTTACAGCTAGGAAAAAAACATATGGTTATCAATGGACATTTCTCTAAATTTTCAGCATTTCCACTGTAATCTTTAAAGTCTATCAGAGAAAATCTAAGGAGAGCATCATACTTCATGCTTTCATACTTCATGGGCTGTTGATCAGGATAAAGTGGGTGTCTGTACACAGAGCCTACTAATCACTAAAAAAGTATTCTCCATATAAGGATAAAATGTTAATCAGCCAAAGAAAATGTATGTGACAGAGAAATAATGAACCAAGTAGAAGAGACTTGTTGGGATCTACTTATGTTAGGATTACTTAAGGCTCCCTTCTTCCTCAAGAGGATAAGTTTCCCCAAAAAATGCACAATTTAATTAGGTACCCTTTTAACAAATTCTCCTTTTATGTATTTCTCATCCTAAGAAATGCCTTTGAAATAGGAATTTCAAAATTATAGAGAAAGAGGTATCAGGAGAAAAAAATCCCCTCTTTTTTTTTTTTGAACAGTAATAAGAATTCCACAATTTAGGTTTTGGCTTCCCAGGAATATGGAAATAACTATTTTGACTAGAAAGAATGAATTTACTGGTTATTTTGATGTTGTAGAGATAGAGCCACAGTCAAATATGGAATTCAAGATAGTAAGACTAACAGAACAGAACATCAATTAGTATTTTTAAATATATCAGAAGGAAGACTGGAATTTACACAAACTAATGAAAAAAATGTCTTGCTGTGGTAGAAAAAACATAAATAGTACAGATTGTCATGTTCTTGAAATTTCATTTGCAACCACAAGAACATGTAATAACTAATACACCAGACAAATCCTCCTTTTCTTTCTCTCTTTCAGGGACCCAGAGGTGAAAAGGGCCATAGAGGTGAAATGGTAAGTTTTTAAAGTATCTGTTTTGTTCTTAATGCAGTATGGTTTGTCACCATTTTATGCTGAGTTGTTAGGAAATATGGGAAATATTAAAGGGCAACTAAGTGGCACAGTGGATACCCTGGAGTCAAGAGGACCTGATTTCAAATTCAATCTCAGATATTTACTAGTTATGTGACCTTGGGCAAGTCACTTAAGCCTGTTTCCCTCTGTATGCTCATCTGTAAATAAGATGGAGAAGGAAAAGTATCTTTGCCAAGAAAATCCCAAATGGGGTTAAAGCCTCAAGTCATATTTGACTGAAATGATTCAACCACAAAAATGGGAGCATTTGTGATATCATTTAAAATATGCTGAAAGTAAAGATAGTAGGGATAGGAAATGCAGGATAAGCTTTGGGATCAGAGAGACTTGGGTTAAAATGCTGTCACACTCATACATATACATACTCTCATTCACACATGTCTATAGATGGAGACAGAGGCAGAAAGAGATAGACTGAGAGACATACAGAGAGACAGAAAAACAGAGGCAAAGACAGTGACAGAGAGAGAGAGACAGAAAGACAAAGTCAGAGAGAAAGAAAAAGAGAAACAGAGAGATAGAAAAAAAGACAGAAGAGAGGAAGGAGGAAGGGGAGGAAGAAGGGAGAGAAAGAGAGATAATGACAGAAAGGGGGAGGGAGAAAAAAATAGGGAAAGGGAGAGGGAAGGAGAGAGAGGGAAAGAGGGAGGAAGGGAAAGAGGGGGAAAGAGGGAGGGAGGGAAAGAGGGAGTCAGACAGATAGAGACAGAGAGAGGAGAGGGGCGGAAAGGGAGAGAGGGAGAGAGAAATATTGGCTTTTTACCTGCATTAGTTGAAGGAGTCTTTTCATTCTGAAGTTCCCTATACCTTTGAAAATATAGAGATTGTTCTTATTCCTGTCCGTGTCCCATAACAAGTTATATCTAACTTATCTTAGTTAGTTAAACTTAACTTTTCCTTATCTGGAAAAAAAAGAAGGGGTTGAATGAGAAGAAATCTCTGATGTTAAGCAACAAAATTAAGATTAGAAATTAGGTGAGTTGCACCTGGTCACACATCTAGTTTGTGGGACTGGCCCCCTGCTTGAAACCAGTTTTCCTGACCCCTTCTCACTTCAGTATTCTTTCCATACCAATTCTCCAAAAATTCTGCAAAATTCCTCACTATCCAACTGTGTGAAATGGAATAATTATTTCATTAGATTTTTCAAGAGAAAAAGGATGCTTCTTTTCCTAGTAACAACAAAACAAGAACATGGGCCAACTAAGTACGTTCTTCACTGAAATACAGTGGAACAGAGGAAGGATAACCCCCTTGCCACTGAGATGGATAGCCATCCAGGAAGCGTAACTGGATAGATGGAAGTCTACCTGGTCCACCTGCTCTGCATTGGCTATTTTCTATATCTGGAATGTACTTCCTCCACTTTTTCCTCATTTCTTTCAAGACTTAGCTCAAGTGTCATATTCTACATGTATCCTTTCCTAGCTTCATCAACCTCCAGATACTAATATCTTCCCCCCAAAATTATATCCATTCATTTACCTATGGATAGATCATCTTCCCTTATAAACTCTAGTAGGGCAGAAACCATTGTATTTTAATGTTTGTACTCCTAGCTCCTAGCACAATACTTGGTGCATTAATAAATGCTTCTTAATTGAATGAAATGTTATCCATTTCTCTTGAGTAGCAGAGAATCATAGAATTTCAGTATTAATAGAGACTTCAGTGGTCATTAATCAATCTATCAATAAGGATTCATTTAGTGCATGCTTTGTGCCCAGGCATTGTGCCAGACTCTGAGGATACAAATACAAAGACTAAAACAGGATTTGAGTCCATAAATTAAAAATAAAATTAATTTTAAAATAAAGAATAAAATAATCCCTAATCCCAAAGGAATTAACAGGGAAAACTATCAATCAGTCAAGCAACAATTGTTATTCAAGTGCATGCTACTTTCCAGCTATAAGCTAAGAATAAAAAGTAAAAAACAGTCCTTATCCTTGAGGAGCTTGCCTTGTAATGGGAAGATTAAACTCAATATATGCTAAATAAATACAGAAGAGATGGAAGGTAGTCTTAGAGAGAAAACATTAGCAGCTGCCTGATCAGAAAAAAAGATAGCAGTGGAGATGATAGTTAAAGAAATCTAAATGGACATAAAGAATAAATATTCAGAAAATAAATATAAACAAATGCAAGGGAGAGTGAGAGCTTTAGCAATTGGAAGGGGATGGAGGAAAGGGAGATGGTCCAGAAAAGGCTTCCTATAGAAAGGCAGCAGTTGGGTCAATCTTTAAGGAAGAAATTCTTTGAGTCAGAGGTGAACAGGGAACACATCCAGGTTGCAAAAGGCTTTTTAAATGGAGTAGACAAATAAAGAGCCAGTCCAAGTATAATGAGCTCTCACTCTCTTTTGCATTTGTTTATAGTTATTTTCTTAATATTCTTGATCATTGACTTCATCGTCACTGAATAGATCCAAGTTTTCATATCTTTCAAGCTGTATTTCTTTATTATGATGATATTATATAAATTGTTCTCCTGGTTCTGTTCATGTTACATGTATCAGTTTTCTAAGGTTTCTCTGAAATCATCCATTTTGTCATTTCTTATAATGCCATATTATTTTATTAGTCAGCTAGGTGGTTCAATGAATAGGGTACTGTGCCTTAAGTCAGGAAAATTTGAGTTTAAATTCAGCATCAGATACTTGAGATATATGACACTGAACAAGTTACTTAATCTCTATCTGCCTCAATTTTCTCAACTGTTATATGGGAAGAATAATAATACCAACTTCCAAGGTTGTTGTGAGGATCAAATAAGATAATATTTGTAAAGAACTTAATGAATTCCTGGCAGAGAATAGGTTCTTAACAAATGTTTGTTTATTTCTTTCCTTACATTCATATGCTATAAGTTTTTAACCATTCTCCAAAAGATAGGATTCTCCTTGGTTTCTAGTTCTTTGCTATAATTAAAAGATCCATTATGTTTTTGTGTATATGTCATCTTTCTCTTTCTTTTTAATTTTATATAATCAAAACTGTCCATTTTATCTTCCATGATTCTCTGTTCTTTGTTGGGGAAAATTAACTCTCTCCTATCCATATGCAAATAGCAATTTCTTCTTTTTTTCCTGTAATGTGTGATATCACTTAGTAAATTATGTATCTATTTGAAACTAATCTCGCTATATAGTAGAAGATATTGATCTATACCTAATTTCTGCCAAGCTACCTAGCAGTTTTTTTTTCAAAGTCCTTACTCAGTAACTGGAATCTTTGCATTTATTAAGCATCATTCTAATGTGTTCATTTTCTTCTGTATGTTGTGTTGCTAATCTACTGCACTGATCTACCTTGAATTAATGGCATACTATTCATTCCATGGCATAGTAATCCTTAAAAGAATGTTTTTTTTTATTATTCATTCATCCATAAGGAGATTTTTAAGGAATTGAGAGGTTTTAGTCTTGAGAATGGATAACTAACATAGGAGATAGGACATGATAGATTTCTATCAGTATTTAAAGAGCTATCATATAAAACAGAATTTTATTTCTTCCACTTAGACCTAGAAGGCAGAAATGGAAATAATTGGTGGAAGTTAAAGCAAGATACATTTGGATGCATATCAGGAAAAAATTTCCAAACCATGGACTTTTTCCAAAGTAGATTGGACTTCCCTAGGTAGTAGAAACTTCCTCTTTACTTGAAGTCTTTATGCTAAGTTAGATACCCACTAGCTAAATATGCTACAGACAGATTTTTGTTCATTTTTGAGGAAGATTAGGTATCTTCTAAAATCTCTTCCAAGTCTGAGATTCTGAGGGAAAATTTTGCTTTGTCAATAAGTCTTACCTCAGAAGTGAAAGAAGGTAAAAATATTACATGGTACTTGTTACTGGAGAAGAAAGTTCTCACATTGGGAGAGGTAAATTTCAAAAGATAAAAATAGTGATTGAAGGACAGACTGAAGGAGACATGAAGGTTGTGAAAGACAACAATGAGATTTTGAGGTAAAATTTGAGAACAATGAGAAAGTCAGCCTCTGGTATAGATTCAAAAAAAGAAATAGAAATGCTGTGGTAAAGTCATTTGTCCTGCCCACCAGAAAAAAAGAATCCAAGGGTAAGAAAGTAGTCCTTTACATATTTTCCACTATATTTCTACTATTTCTTCCAGGTTGGTCATGTCATTTATATAATACCATCCTTCTTGTTAAAGCCTCTATAGCCTGTGCTTTCCTCCCCCAGAATTGGAATTATTGTATGCAATAACAGCAATATTGTTTTAAGAACAACTTTGAGTGAATGTCAGTGTCTTACGTGATTATTAAAAATATTCAAATTAAAGAAAGGAAAATGCTATCTGTATCCAGAGAAAAAATTGAAAAATAGATGTATAGAATGACTTTTGCATATATGTATATGTTTATATTTATATACATATAGATATAGATTGTGTTTAATGATAGCCATATCTAGGATGGAGAGAGGTAAGAAAAAAAGGGGGGAAATGATTTACATGATGGCTTTATTATATATTTTAAAAGAATAAGTTGTACATAATAGATTTGCAATTTCATGTGCAATCATCTTTTTTTGTTATACTATGTTATGGAAGTACTGCTTTTATTCCATAAATTAAAAATAAAAATTTTAAAGAATTGGAAGAAATATGCACCCTCTGCATTTTAAGTTCTATTCCAGGTGTAGAGATCAAAGGAGTGCTGTCCCTTCTTAATCAACGGAGGGACAACTTTAAACCCAAAAAGTATAAATCTATTCCACATAAGTGTCTCCTCAATACATTCACAGGCCCTGTTGCTCTTCTCATTTTTAAAGGCTATTGCTGTGATGAGATATGGGAACATTGCATTATTATATCTCCTATTTCCAAATGGCTAAAATGAAACAAGATAGCAACAAATAAAATTCCTGGCCTGGAATCAGAAAGCCCTGATAGCAAAGCTAGCCCCAGATGCTTCCCAGCTATGTGACACTAAGTCATTTAACTTCTATTTGACTCAATTTCTTCATCTGTAAAATAGAATAGTGATAGTATCTACCTATCTACTTCCCAGGGCTATTATGAGGATCAAATAAGATCTTTGTAAAGCTCCTGGTACATGTTAAGTACTATTTAAATGTTAGCTATTATTATTATATTAGGAGCTCTTAATAGTGTCCAGGTAGATATAATACAGTGCCCAATTCTGACTACCATATTTGAAGATTGACAAGGTAAAGGAAGTTATCTCTTATGAGGCACATATATACCAGATTCTTAAGCCTGGAAAAAAAGAAGATATATGGAGGACAGGATAATCAAAGTTGGGACCAACTGATGAATTATCATTCAACTTAAAATAAGGAAGAACAGAGCAGTACAGTGATAAAAGGGACAGCCTTGAGAGCTAATGACTAATGGAGACATCATTGGAAGACTTAAAAGCAGAAAATAAAAAGCCGTACTCCAGAGTTGATCAGTCAAGTAGCATTTATTAAGCACTTACTATGTACCAAGTTATCCTATGGTATGTTTAAGGTTAGAACAGTTCACCTTGATAGTCTCCTTCACACTCTCTTTTCATAAGACAGAACTATTTGATATTGCTTACAAATAATGAGAAATTCAGTAGTAAAAAATTTTCACACAAAATTGAAAGAGGAGGCCTAGGATAAAATAACAATCTGATTAGATAATGGGAAAGAAGGCACCAAATTATGCTCTTCTAAGCAATTATACATTCACATAAATGCACACATCAGCTTTTTGCTGAATACTTATTTCAATTCAGAAAGTTTTATACCAGATAACCTAAAACCAACCAGGAGTTTGGTCTTTGCTTTCAACAATTTAGCTAATTGCTTAAAAATATTAATGGAAACTATAAAATAATTAGTTTATTCTCTTTTAATGTAAAAGAACTGATTTTAATGCATTTATTATTTCTTTCCTTTAATCTCATTAATGTTAATGTTGATTTATAAAGGTAAAACAGTAATTCCTGGATAACATTAAGTTAATTTGTGAAAATTTCCAATTAATTTTATGTTGTTGTTGGATTGAAAAAAGCCAGTAGCATTTCTTAAAATACATTAGTGACTCCTCAATGCATTCTATGAAGTTTTATGTTTAAAGTGATTATTTAAATAATTAATTGACTAAAGACTCTTAAAGATTTACTGTATTTCCAAAATATAATATACCCAAGGGGTCTGGCTCAGATAGTGATACTACAAATGAATCTTTGTGAACAGAATTTTATTAGTAATGAGTTTGTGAATCAAAGCAAATTGAGATATATTGCCTCTTTGTAGAAATATTGGAAATACAATATTCAGGCAAATTTTCTAGAAAATTGTTTTAGAAATCTATATTGCCTCAGTGCTCTAGAAACCAAGTTACCATAACATTATAGTCTTATTCAGCAATAGGAAAAATGCAGATAAAATTATAACTCATTGGCTACCAGATCAATTTGAATTTTCTTGGAAAGAACATTAAACTTTTACACCTTCTATAATTTGACATTTGTGGAACCTAATCTTAATTGTTTTTTTTTTTTTTTTTTTTTTTTTTTTTATATTTTTTTTTTTTTTTATAATAAATTTTATTTTATTTAATAATAACTTCGCATTGACAGAATCCATGCCAGGATAATTTCTACACGACATTATCCCTTGCAATCACTTATGTTTCGTTTTTTCCCCCTCCCTCCCTCCTCCCCCCCCCCCAGGATGGCAAGCAGTCCTATATATGTTAAACATGTTGCAGTATATCCTAGATACAATACATATTTGCAGAACCAAACAGTTCTCTTGTTGCACAGGGAGAATTGGATTCAGAAGGTAAAAATAACTCGGGAAGAAAATCAAAAATGCAAATAGTTCACATTCATTTCCCAGTATTCCTTCTTTGGGTGTAGCTGTTTCTGTCCATCATTTCTCCAATAAAACTCAGTTAAGTCTCTTTGTCAGAGAAATCCACTTCCATCAGAATACATCCTCGTACAATATCGTTGTCGAAGTGTATAATGATCTCCTGGTTCTGCTCATCTCACTTAGCATCAGTCCATGTAGGTCTCTCCAAGCCTCTCTGTATTCATCCTGCTGGTCATTCCTTACAGAGCAATAATATTCCATAACATTCATATACCACAATTTACCCAGCCATTCTCCAATTGATGGGCATCCATTCATTTTCCAGTTTCTAGCCACTACAAACAGGGCTGCTACAAACATTTTGGCACATACAGGTCCCCTTCCCTTTTTTAGTATCTCTTTGGGGTATAAGCCCAATAGAAACACTGTTGGATCAAAGGGTATGCACAGTTTGATAACTTTTTGGGCATAATTCCAGATCGCTCTCCAGAATGGCTGGATTCGTTCACAACTCCACCAACAATGCATCAATGTCCCCGTTTTCCCGCATCCCCTCCAACATTCATCATTGTTTTTTCCTGTCATCTTAGCCAATCTGACAGGAGTGTAGTGATATCTCAGAGTTGTCTTAATTTGCATTTCTCTGATCAATAGTGATTTGGAACACTCTTTCATGTGAGTGGTAATAGTTTCAATTTCTTCATCTGAGAATTGTCTGTTCATATCCTTTGACCATTTATCAATTGGAGAATGGCTTGATTTTTTATAAATTTGAGTCAGTTCTCTATATATTTTGGAAATGAGGCCTTTATCAGAACCTTTAATTGTAAAGATGTTTTCCCAGTTAGTTACTTCCCTACTAATCTTGTTTGCATTCGTTTTGTTTGTACAAAGGCTTTTTAATTTGATATAATCAAAATTTTCTATTTTGTGATTGGTAATGGTCTCTAGTTCATCTTTGGTCACAAATTTCTTTCTCCTCCACAAGTCTGAGAGATAAACTATCCTATGTTCCTCTAATTTATTTATAATCTCGTTCTTTATGCCTAGGTCATGGACCCATTTTGATCTTATCTTGGTATGTGGTGTTAAGTGTGGGTCCTTGCCTAATTTCTGCCATACTAATTTCCAGTTATCCCAGCAGTTTTTATCAAATAATGAAATCTTATCCCAAAATTTAGAATCTTTGGGTTTGTCAAACACTAGATTGCTATAGTTGACTATTCTGTCTTGTGAACCTAACCTTTTCCACTGATCAACTAATCTATTTCTAAGCCAATACCAGATGGTTTTGGTGACTGCTGCTTTATAATATAATTTTAGATCAGGTACAGCTACCTAATCTTAATTGAAGACAGGTCTTTTCCATCACTAATTTGTGGCTCCTTTACTGCCAGGGATGGTGGTGAAGTAGAATTTCCTTACTTTCTATTCTAACTTGCTGCCAAATTTTTCTTTTAAGATCAGTACTGCCTGTCTTTCCCCTATCCTTCTGCTTACCTGGGAACTATATTTAAAATCAATCTTTCAAAACTCTTCATTCTATCCATATAATCAGTCTGCTCTGCTCAGATAAATCTGCTCCATAGATTTCAGACAGTAATTTCATTCTTTTTAAAGTATTGCAAATTTGTAGGTCAGATGTATAACTAAGGCAGGGACATCAGAAGTTTTCCAGGGTGAAAACTTTAGAGGGACTCCTCCTGGTGGACTTGGCCCAACAAGTGTTTCTTTTGCTGTCTGGTTTCTTGGGTGACAGGAATCTCATTCTGGGAGCCTTCAGTAATTGAGTAACTTCATGGTATTTTGGACTCACTTCCAGCACCTAAAATTACATTCAAGATATGTCTAGTTCCATAGTTCCTGCCACTTATTCCTGCTGGAGAGAAAAAGAAAGGAAGGAAGAAAAATTATTTGATGAGGATTTATTGCAGACTAAATTTTGAAAGGTTACAAAATTTCCTGACTAATAAAAACTTTGCTTTTATGTAACGAGATGAAGCAGAGTACTTTGTAAAAAGATCTGTGAAATAAAATCAAGAAAGGTAAAAGTTCATCTCATTAGCATAAAAATATCCTATCATCAAAGTGTTGTTTGTTTCATCTTTCAAGAATTCTGGCAAATGCTTTATAAAAGTACATTTGAAAGAAAGAAAATAATAGAAGCAAGAAAAAAATGTCGTCAGGAACATTTTCAGAGGGAGATAGATGGTGAGATTTCCATACATCAATAAAATCATGATCTTGCCCCTCACTGATACACACATATGCATATTTATGTTTGTGTATATGTAAACATGTATTTGTAATCCTATGTCAGAGATTTCTCCCTGACATGGCTAGGTACAGTCAGAAGGCTCTTTACCTCTCTTTTGGTTCATCTGTCCCTATCCCTGTCCCTGAAACACTTCAAAAAGTAATCATTAAGTTCCCTAATCTGTACCCCAGCCCATCTGGAAACATGAACATTTCTTACTTAAAGTGTTGCTTGTATCTCCTTAACTGAAAGCACTCAAATTTATAAGGCACCAAACAAAACAAGTTTTATTTTAATATTTTAAAAATAAAAAATATTTTAGAAAATATTTTTTGAAAAAAAAATTAATATTTTAGAAAGAACTTGGATCTGAGAGCATAGAAAACCTGCTTTCTTTTTTTACTTTGGGCCTCCACTTTCAACAGGTACTCATATTGTCCTTCTTATGTTTAGTGGGGCCATCTCCCAAAGGGGAAAGAACTCTGATTTTGTCAAGATTTTAGAAATGCTTCCCCCTCACCATTTCCAAACATTTTCAAGGTCCTACACTCCTGGTTTTACTTAAGAATATTCTTCTAAACAGAGGATTGGGGAACAAGGGGTAGGTTTGCTTTTTCCTAGTAGATCCCTTGCATCTCATTTACTTCTTAACAACTCTTTATATACTCCAGTGGTCAATATTCCACCTCCATATTGTTCTGATTATTGGCCAGACTGATCTCTTTCTTTCATTTATATTCCTTTAGAGTTTCATCCTCCATTTTGCTGCTCAGGCTTCTGGTCACAAGAGCCAATCTTCCCCACTGACATCCATCCCTCTGTTGCTACCTTGGTTTTTCTGGCTACTTCTATTTTCTAATTTCCTAGTATTCAGTGCCAGATGGTGCCAGTTCTTCAACAGTTGGATTACAGAGCAATTATCTACTTTAGTTATATAGCTCTTTAGACTTAAGTGGTCAGAACCAAAGTATCTCTGGTTTATTTGAGATTTTCCTGTTCCAGGTCCAAGCTCAGAAGGGCCATTTCTGATTTGGGTTTCTCCTAGTTACTAGGGCTTTTCCTCCCTAACATTATCTTCCATGGATATATATTTATGTAGATATAGATAAATATTTCCCACTAAGTTTTTTGGGAATATAGTTAGCCCTCATGCTCTCTTTCTATTGTCTATCTTGTTCTGTGACAACAGGACAAAATCATAAAAATTACCTCAAGGTTTTGCTGAACTTCCAGAAAATTTGAAATAGAAATTGAGCTTCATCCCTCCTACAACAGAGTTGAAACTAGAGGCAGGGACCACTATATCTTTACCACAAGATACCAAGATTTAGAGTGACAAACAGCACATGTAATTACTCAACAGGAGGAAGCTACTGAGTGTTATGACTAGTTAGCAAGAATAATGGCATAACATAGGAAGCTCACAGACATTGCATTCCCTGACTTGTCTCTAGCCCTACATCCCAAGTTATTTTTTCCCTTACCTAGTTCTAAGCTTCCTGCTTCCCTAGCAGGGGACAGGAGCTTCTATGTCTCAGAATAGATGGAAATCTCTTCTCTATTTCCCCAGGACTCTGTTTTGACATCTATGATCTTCCCCCAGTATCTCTTCCCCTCATCCACCTCCAAAAAAAAAATTGATCTTTAAAAGTTATTTTTTTAATGTTTTTGGTGCTCCTTCCTTAGGCTCATTTTGTGATTGCTACTTTAAATACCGTGTTTGCTAGTTATACTTCTTGAACTGGTAAAGATTCATGTCTCACTTTGCATATATGTGTACATGTTCAGCTAATTCGCTAAAGAGATGAAATGCCTTCCTCCAAAAACCAAATTAAGGGATTTTGCACTAGAATATAACCTCTGGGAAAGGATGAGAAAAAGTCCCTCATATATTTCAAAGCAGTGAATCAATTTTGCAATTTTCTTTTGGCTACTTACAAAGAAAAGATAACAACTACCTTCTATTATTGCACCCTAAGCAAAAAGAATAGTATTCATATTCTGTATCTTTTTTTCAGGGTCCCCAAGGACCTAGAGGTCATCCCGGACCACCTGTAAGTTTACCTGCCATTAGGCTTACACCTGAAATTCACACGTGTGCTTAATTGAAAAAGTTTTTTATTTAAAAAAAGGACAAAAAATCTGTTCTGTTTTTCAGGGCCCACCAGGAGCACCAGGACCACGAGTAAGTTCCACATTCTTTAAGTCCATAGAATAATTTCATACTTAAAAAATGTTTTCTGATGAGCACTATTTCTGTGTTCTAGCTTTGTGTACACTACCCATATTGTTGCCTTCCCAATACTGTACTGACCTTGAGACATTATTTTTAAAGTAGCTAGCACAATGCTTGGCACATTAATAGGCACATAATAAATGTTTGTTCCCTTCCCATTCCTCTTTTCCTTTCCAAGAGTAAACAAGTGTCAGGAGATCATTTATCATCTCAGAAGGGTATAGTGGAAAGTTACACTTTTAAATGTTAGCATTTGGAACATTATGTGTGTTTCCCACTTGAGAAAATTTGCATACATTTTTCCACTCTGTTCATTAAAGTGAAGAATGGTTTTTGGAAATGAATGGGTATGTTTCCTTCTATTGTATTTCATGTACTAGTAAAAGACTGAGTTAAGAGAGCAGTCACATGGTCCATAGAATAAAATAAGACTAAGAAGTCAGGAATCCTAGATATCTACAAGTATTTAAACCAGGAATTCCCCTTGGAGACTAGGCCTTCTTGTTCTTTGGTCTATAGAAAAAGAACCTGATCCAAAGTTAAAATTTCCATAAAACATCATGTTCACAAATATTCTTCTGTCATGAAAACCATAATAGCAAACTGAAAGATAGAAATGTTGCCAATGATAACCATTTTTCTATGATTTCTTCCAACCTTTTATGTAGGCCATATTCTAGGTATGTTCCCATCTCCCCCATTACAAACTGACTTATTAGTCAGGACGATTAAATCAATCTGGGGAGGCAAACTGAAGAACCCACACTTCAGCTTAGAACACCATGTTGAAGCTCCCAGAAGTACATTCTTTATATAGTTCAATCATTTTGCAGAGATGCCCGAATGCTTAAAGTATAGTTTAAGTAGCAAAAGTTACTAACAAATTGAGAGAATTACTGAAAGTTCCCATGCTATGGGTTTCCAAGAAAACAAGCAGTAGGATTTTTCTGAACTCAAATTAAAGGATTAGCTAACTTGGTCGTGTGCCAACCCAGGATGTTCTACCAATTCACAGCTCCTTCCTTGCCATTTTGGTTTCTCAGTAAAAAGAAAAAGAAAAAGAATTGCTGAAAGACTTGAGTTGTACTCATGGTTCTGTTGAGTCTTTCTCTAAAAATATCTTTTATTAAATACAGTGGTAGATTGAATTCTTTCTGTATTATTTCTTTTGGGAGTAATGGCACATTTTCCTACTTACCAAAATTGTTTTTAAGACCACAAAAGTATCAGTTTAAACTAATGTGGTAACTACTTCAGGACAGTATTATTTTATTCTGCTTTCCCTCCAAGAATGCAACTATTAAAAGTTACTAAAGTTATTTATTCTTTACTTTTCAATTCATTAAAATGAGGATCAGATTTCATTCATCTTCCACTTGAGTAGCTCTTTCCTCCATTTTCCTATGGTGTGGACAAATAGTTTTTTCATTTAAGAGCTGTGATTTTATTCCTACATTAATTAAGAGACCTTTGAGATTTGAGCGAAGGCAGTATGTTGTCCTTTCAGAGAGCCAGGCTATGTCTGCAAGAACTGTCGAACCATAAGCTATAAACCACCACCCCGTACACCCGCTTCAGATAATATGTCTGGTATCCTGGAATAGCACTGCCTTAAGAATTTACAGCCTCCACTTAGAGTACTCCATGTTGATCTTGTTGCTGATCTGAAACGGTTTTGTTTTATGCAGAAACAAATAGATATCAATGCTGCTATTCAAGCCTTGATTGAATCAAATACTGCACTACAGATGGAGGTAATATATTTTGCTTTATTTACATTGGCATGTAGAATATACAAATTATAGAGAGTTATTTTTTAGGAGGCCAAAATGTGGCTTCATCACAAAGATTGTATTTAAAACATATTGAAAAATATGAGACTGCTTTTTCATGGAAAAAGTTAGCTGTTTCTAATATGATTAAACACAAATGTATACAGAGGATGCTTTTTAAGAGAACATTTTTAGGGCACAATCTTTACACTGTTAAATGATTTACTATTGAGGAATTTAGAGTAAAGTAGTAGAATGAGTTAGCTATTCTCCTAAAAAGAGGATTGGCTATTATTGCTTCTTGGCTTTCTTAATCAAATACTTACCAAACAATAAAAGATCAAAAGAACATACCTCAGTAGGTATAATACTTTCTTCTTTTTTCCATTATTATCTTAGATTTCTTGCAAATATATAAAATGGGTATAGAGGGGGAGAGGAAGTGAAGTATCATTTCATTTTTTTAATGTAGGTAGATATTAATATATTTTATATTTTTAAATCCATATATTTTTAAATTTTCTTCTATCTTACATTTGCCTCCCATATGATTCTTTCCATGCTATGGACATGCTTCCTGCCTGTCTGTGATTTGTGTTGGTCATTGGATTTAATCTTCTGTGATGGCTGCTCCATGCTAATGTGATCATCACGGTGGCTTGGCAGAACTACCAGAATACTGAAGTGACTTTACTGGACCACAGTGCAGAAATATTCAAAACCCTGCACTATCTCAGTAATTTACTACACAGCATCAAGAACCCTCTTGGCACACGAGATAACCCAGCTCGCATCTGTAGAGATTTGCTTAACTGTGAACGTAAAGTGACAAATGGTAGGTACTCTCAGTTTTGTGATGTCATTAAACTTTTTTATTGGTGGGTTTGAAATTTGAAAAAAGCCTTTATATTTCTATCCTATAAAGTAGCATTTTAACATGATGAAAGGATATTACCTTTTTCTCCTAGACACTCTTCCTAAATAATCAAAGACATGATGGTAAAGAGCTTCACAATTCCATTTTCAAAAGAGAATCTACTGTCCTTAGTGGCCAAGATGCCCAACATTCATTCAGGTTGGCTCAGACCAATTCTCATACTCTTTGCCACCCACAATTATAGGGGAAATTTTTCTTATTCCTTTACTTGAAAACAAAGATGGAGAGAGAAAAAAGAGACAGAGACAGAAAGAAAAAGAGAGACAGGAACAGAGATGGAGAGAGAAAAACTGACTCACACAAAGAGCTAGTTAACAACAGAAGGATCAAGTGACATGTTTCTCTAAAAATATTTTTGTATATAATTTTACTATAATTCCTCATATATATGGAAAATACTTTAAATACAAATAATAATTTGTATATATTGTCATTTTATTTTGAAATTTAAAAAAAATTCATTCTTTAGCCCCTGTGCATGTAAATTCACTGTATCAAATGATATGGCTTGGTTCTTTAAGATATTCTTCAGTTCCAGTACTCCTTGAAAAAAAAAAATCTCAAAGACAGATCTCTGTCTGTGCTAACTGCCTCCCTCAAAAGGGAGGAGAAAGGAAAAATTAATCAGAACACCAGTTTCAAAGGGCAACATTGGTAAATATAGTTAGTCCCAGGCATCTGGTGAGCAGCACTGATGACAGCATCATCCCTAGCTGTCAAATGCAAATCTGCTCTCCATCTGAAGCTGGAACACCTGCTAATTAATCATTTTGGCCAAAATCTTCAAGGGGGCCCAATCTGTCAGTTTAAACAAATATTTTGACAAAAATTTTCTGTAGTGTAGATCCATTTTCACATTTGTCTCTATCAGAATATATGTTCCCTATATGTGTTACTTTTGTTGAAGTACTACGCAGTAAAATGAAGAAGAAAGATGCTGAAGATAAATTTCACCTTTTTCCTAAATCTGATTGGCAATGGAGATTATCTTATAGACCATTTCAGAGACTTCTGGCAGAAAACATCACTTTCTAAGAAATAATGAAAATATGTCACCAGAACTTTCTCCAAAAAAATTGTCTAGATTTCTTTCCTTTACAAACTTCTAGATCATTAATGGTATGACATCATCTTGAAAGGGAATTTTCATTGGAGCATCCACGACATCTTTGCTTGGCCTTCTGCTGCTTTTTTTCAATCAATAACTTGAGTAAAGAGATAAATGGAATCATTTTCAAATTTTCAGATGTCAAAAAAGTAAAAAGAATAGGCAAATAGATTGGGTGACAATTAGTATTTAAACAAGATGGCCCAGAAGATTGTACCAAATTGAATGGGATGAAGTTTAATAAGAATAAATGTTCATTTCTATGCCTGGGTTTAAGCAGTCGGTTTCACAAGTACAAGATGGGGGAGGCTTGTGTCTAGAGATGCAAGTGAAAGAGATATGGAAATTTGAGGGGACTTCACACTCAATGTGAACCATCAAAATGATATGACCAAGAAAGTGAATGCAGGATTATTGTACCTTAACAGAAATATAAGAAAAAGGACTACTTAATTTCAAATCCCACTGTGCTCTGTATCAGTCAATCTGCATTGGAAATACTATGATCCATTCTGGGCTACATTTTATATTGACAAGTTAAAGAGTAATCAGAAGATGGGAATGAAGATAGTAAAGAACTTAAAATTCAGACCACATGAGGGTCAGTTGAAAGAACTTAGTAGGTTAAGCTTGGAAATAAAAAACAGAAAATATGAGAACTTTCTTCAAGTACTGGAAGAACTGTCATGTGAAAGAGGATTTAGACTTGACCTCAGAAGGCAGAACTGGAGCCAATAGATAGAAGTTGTAGGTGCTTTATGTAAAGAAAAATCCCCTAACAATTAGAGTGACCCAAAAGTGTAGGGAAGCTTTGAGTTCTATCTCATTAATAAATTTCTTGACTATGTTATAGGTAGAATCTTTGTCCGTGTATATGCTGCACTGCATGAGTTCTCTTATCATTAGTTTTTGATTCTGTTCATTCTTTGTGGCCCCATGGACCTTAATAACTGTCCATGGGAAAGATATCAGGCTGGCTTGCCATTTCCTTCTCCGGTTTTATGCAATGTATTATCTGGGTTATACAGTTAGTAAGTATCTGAAGTCAAATTTTAATTCTTATTTTCTGTCTTCAGGCCCAGTGTTTTATCCATCATTCCACTTAGCTATCAACCCATTCCTCTTTTATTTTCACCACTAGTAGATCCTTTTATTTCTATAATCTTATGAAGATTCTTTCATAGACAATATGAAAGAGTCTTGATACAGTGTCAAGAACCCTCATCCTAAATCTAAGTTGACTCTTATTAACTGCAAATGTGGGCAACTCACTAAATTTCCCTTCCTCTTAATTTCCTTGAAAAATAGAGATGATGGCACTTCTACTGTGTACTTCATGGTTTTGTAAAGAATGTTTCCTTAACTTTGAGATATTTTTAAAATATGGAGCTATTTAGCAGTAATTATTACTGACATGTTATTAGCTGAACTTGAGTAGAAATATTCATATATTTGTCTTAGTGATTTACAAAAATAACTTCATATTTTTGACCAAAATGTTCTTTCCTAACTCAATAGGGTATCCCAGAAGGCTTAGTACAGTTTTAAGCTATTTAAGCTTAAAATACTAAAGCTTCAATAGATTAAACCTGTTCTGGGACTTTGAGAAAATCCAGTGTGATGATCCAGTCTAAAGATATATCATTATATAACATCATTACTGATTCTATTAGGAGGCAGCATGAGATAAGGAAGGACTCAAACTGGGAATCCAAAGATCTAGGTCCTAGTGTTGTCTTTACTGCTATTTTTTGTGATGTTGGCAAGGCATTTAACCCCTTTATATCTTAGTTTCCTCACATATTAAAATGAAAGTGTTAGATTAAGCAAGTTCTAAACTCTCTTTTAAGTCTCTAGGATCTTTGATGAAATGAAAATAGTTGAAAAATAGTTTTCTTATTTCTTATGATGATTTTTACAGCACATTCTCTTGCTGGATGAAAACAGATTTATGAACATTGGAGTTTTGGGAATCTAACTGTTTCTCAAAAAAAAAAAAAAACATTAAAAAACATCTTCCAAACAATCTTTAAGAATGTTTCAAATACGTTTTAGTTTAACACTTAATCCACTCTTTTTTTTTCTATAAATTGATAGGAAAATACTGGATTGATCCAAATCTTGGGTGCCCTTCTGATGCCATTGAGGTTTTCTGCAATTTCAGTGCCGGTGGCCAAACGTGCTTATCTCCTGTATCTGTGACAAAGGTGTGTATATCTCTTATTTTAGCACAATTAGCCAGACTCGTTCTCAGGTTCAAACATCCAGATAACTGTAGATATGATGATCCTTAATTATACATGAGGACAAAGTTCTATTACCCCAAGAACATAAGAAGTAAAATTATCTGACTTTTTAAACTGTCTATTCAAGGTAAGTAAAAAAAATTCTTATTTTTTTCCAAAATTCTATTGATGATCTTTAATAAATAAATGTGTCTATATATATATATATATATATGTATACACATGTGTATATATACACACTATAGACATCTGTATATACATATGTGTATGTATAAAAATATTTCTGATAAATATTTATGTATATACATATACATGTATGTGTGTATATAAATATGTATATATTGGAAAAATTCCCATGTGGAAGCCCTGACTAGAGAGTTCCCTGAAGTACTAAGAGATTAAATAAATTTATTATGATCACACATCTAACATTTCCAAGGCAAGACTTGAACCCATCTTTTCCTTACTCCAAGACTAGCCTTCTATCTATCACACCATGCTTCCTCTCATATAACTTATATGTAATATGTTTTACATACACATATGCCTCTGTCAGCTACAGTGTCTGTCATCAGTGACTAATGATATAAATTTTAATGATACTGATGTCATTATAAAAAAACTCAGCACAAAAACTATTAATATTGAACATCATCTATAAAGTAAAAGGTAAAAATTAACCTTCCCTGGATGTCATTAAATACTGTCTTTCTTTAAGTATTTTTTCCTTCTAGTCATAAATTAATTATTCTATAGATATTAGGGATTTTTAAAATCTACTTTTGGCCATATGTTTAAAACATGTATGAAGCAAAAAAAAAAAAACTTCATTCCAAATAATATGCTTATATTAAATTGAGGAAACAAAGCCTATGTTTATCTCTCTTATAAATGGGTTTTCTAGAACTTCCTATGGTGGAGCATTTGACCTTCACACTAACAGAGAAGTCTTTCTTTGAGAGAGAGAGAGAGAGAGAGAGAGAGAGAGAGAGAGAGAGAGAGAGAGAGAGAGAGAGAATATATATATCATCTCCTTATTCTTTTGGCCTAGCCCCTGATATAACATACCTCATTCATCTTTAGGGGCCTCTTTTAATAATAGTCTATTTGGCTCAATTTCTCAAGATTTCCTCTTGGAACATCAGAATTTGGTCTCTCCTTTAAAGGGTCCCAAGTAAGCACTCAGACTAAGATAGCAAAACTGTTGTTTTTTAGTTAGCCTGAAAGAAGCAGAATGGCCTCTGATCTGAGGTCTTTGATTTGCAGGGAAACTTTTCTTTCTTTTTTGGAGAGCATCAAACAACCCTTCATACCTATGGAGAGATATGGATGCACCCTCCCTTTGGACCAATATAGTCCTTAAGG